>NC_044030.1:70620322-70923352 GCF_900496995.4 Aquila chrysaetos chrysaetos
TGCACAGCATGCTCTCCCTTAATCTCCATTAAATTAATTAACAACCTGGGAGAAAGATGGATATCCTTCATCAGACTAACTTTATTGGTGGTTTGGTTGAACCATATATCCTCAAAAGGATTGTCCTGTCTGCATTTGAATTTAATGCAGTAATAATTCTGAAGCATAAAAATGCATATAAGGCATTGAATAGAAAATTCTGATCAAGTAGGGAATGATAGAAAAGTATGCAGAAGGCCAACATTCAATCAACAAAGCCAAGAAAATATAATTGGTCAAATCTATATCCCTTCTGCTTTCAAATGCATAAAAAAGATCACTTTCTCTTAGGAGACAGCAATACTAGCTACCATATGCTCACTTTAAGGCTGACTTGTCTTAAACTGAGTTGAACAGGGCTAGGAAGAAAAAAAAAACCCTGCTTTGACTCAGTCCTGGTAGAATCCAAGCAGGGGATTTCATTCATTGTTTGGCTGGAAAGCCTATATATTCCTCCCTTCCTTTTCCCTGCCTAAGCTTATTTCACCGCTAACTGGGAAATTTTCTGCATCTGGGCACCCTGTATGCTGGTATGCTGGAGGTCTTGGGGACCTCAGTGCTTCGCAAATGTAAATACACAGGCTGGCCACTGGTTTTCAAGGCAACTGAAAAGACACGGACTGTCTTTGCCTTAGAGATCCAAGTTTTTTCGTGTTTTGTGCTTTGTCTGTAGGTCAAACATGTAGGTTACCTCAGATCAGAGCATTCTTGGGCTTTAAAATATATAGCCAAAGGGGCTAGACAGTGAGGTTTTCTAAAACACATACACCAGCAATATCTAGCTATGTTAACAGAATGGCAAAATATCAAAGTCCTGAAGAAAAAAGAATTGTGTTTCTTGATGCAGGTCTAGACATAAATTATGGTATCCAAGAGTTACCCTATTTGTAAGTAAAACTTAAGCAGAGTCTTTGTGTTAAAATTGATGACTGTAATTGAAAAATGGAAAATTATGGAAATCCCATTCAAAGAGAAAAATGTACATAGTCGTTATTACTTATATGAAAGCCTCTGAGCAAAAATTATTTTTAAGTCATACGCTCTGTATAGATAATTAAACAGAATGTGTCAAAGAAATTTGAACAATTTGGGGTGCACCAGAAACGAAGAATATTGCATCTCTTTGCCACATGTAGATTTTCTGGCATTAAACAAGTTGTGAGCTAACGATGTAGTCATTCCTTCAGTGGGGTACTAATCCTAGTCCTCCTGATTGCCTGCTGTCATAAAACCTATGGGAACTTAATAACAGTGAGATGCTTCCTTTCTGCCAAAGTTGACTATAATTGAACAATGGGTTAAAAAAATTATAGGAAATCATGAAATCATGAATCACATATAGTATGTGACTCCTTAAAACCCAGTTTAAATATATTTAGCCTGCTCATACAGCCCCAAATCCCTAAATATCATGCTTTTTCCTATAGTTCTCTCTTAATCACTTGCTCAGTAATTTTTCTTCTGTGAGTTATTTCTAAGACAAAAAATAGCTTTCTCAATAAATTGATTTCTTCTTTCAATGGCCAGGAAATTAAAACTGATTTAGTTTCTCATCCATTGAAAGCAGAGTGTAAAGGAGGAAGAGCCAGAAAAAAAATTTGCACTGTTAAAGTTATGCACTAGATTTTTACAATAGCATATAGAAGTGACCTAATGAAACTAAGCTATTTTTTTATGTAGTCATAAACAGACTTTGGTGGCCTACACATAAGAAGGACATAGTTTGTAGATGGAAGTAGTACCTTTTATTAGCTCAATTGGATTAGTGGGAAAAAGCAAAGAACCTTTCAGGCACACAGGTCTTTCAAGAACTTTGCTTTTTTCTAGCAACAGCTTTTTCCAGTCAGTCTAACTAAAAGCACTACTTCTATCTAAAAATCTTCTGGAGAAAAGGTCCTAAAAACTCTTAACAGATGCCATTAGAGAAGTTGGCCACTGCCATGCCCCAGTCACAGCTAGGACAGCCTTGCAGCTGCCTCTGTAAATGTGACATCTTGAGATGCATCGGAGCAGTCATCCAGAAATATTGAACCCATGCAAAATGATAGTATCTGATGCTTCAACATTAGTTTGAAAAATTACCCAGAAAGGCCAAGATGAGTAATAAAACCAGTACACTATAAAGTAGCAGGAGCCAGTGTAATTACCTAACCAATCTATTGTATAAAGCAGACCACTGCACCTCCAACTTAATTCTTGTGTAACAGAGACCAATAATTGAACCAGATCAACACTTACTCCATGTAGGTCTGAATCACTCTTGCCCTTTAGCCATTTCAGCTATATAATACACTCCTAATCCTTTCCTCAGGCATCACTTGCCATTTTCTTCATGTAGAGGTGAGACAAAATCACTATTATATATAATTATAATATATATATGTAGTGTATATATATATACACGATATATATATTATATTTTCATTATTTTATTAAGATATCACATTGGGCAGCATAATCTGGTTCCAGTCTGGCTCCAAAGAATTAACTCAAAGAAAATACAGGTGAAACATTTTTCTCTGCACAAAATGTCAGCTTTTAATGTGGCGGTTTGTTCTTTTGTTACCTTTCTTTTAAAACACAGAACTATTTCTCCTAGTACTTTCTGAGTTACATAAAACACGTTCATAATCTTTACTGTTTCTTTCTCCTCGAGATGATCTTTAAAGTAATACACAAGAACCTGAAATTGCAGCACTGCCTGTGATTAAGGCTCAGGGAAATGTATTTTACTTACTCTGAATGATCTCATATTTAAATAAAAGAACACCTTAAAGAAAAACAAAGCACTTTAAAATGACACATTTCTTTCTCCCTCAGTAATTTTCCACCTTCTAATGTCTTAAATAAGGAAAGTTTGTACTTAGCATAAACTTTCATAGAAAACTAATCAACAAAATGAATGCATTACTAGGATATAATGGCTGAAATTACCACAGCAGGGTGATTTTGTAGCTATGTTGGTGGCTTCGTTAGGCAACTCAGACTGAGCAGGTAACGTGTGTGTATACATGGGTATATTCAAATATAGATTACATATCAAGAGAGAAAGGTGGGCAGAAGATAGAGCCACAAGAGGACATGAGGTGCCAAGGGTGAAAATCCTGTGACAAGGGTGTGTGTTGTTGGGATTCCCAAGATGAGATGAATTCCTTTCTGGTTGGGCTGGACTGGCTCTGCACAGAGGAGTCATGCAGGTCTGAATGCTCCCCTCTGTCTGTATCATGCTGTCCTATGGTGCTATTAAGATACATCGCTAATCGCTTGTCTTTTTTTTTTCCAATTTCGCTTTTGTTTACTTCATCTTCCCTACTTCTCAGCTTTCACTCCAGACACCTTTCCTCCAGGTTTTGTGCTCCTGTGCTCTCACTTTTTCAGGAATTTCAGTTTCTCAATCTCTTTTTAAAGTCAACCTTCCTGCCTTCTTTTTTCCCTTTCTTCTAGGTTTTTCTGTTCCTTCTTTTTGTTTTCCTCCCATTCTCTCTTTGTTAATACTACTCCACCTAGGTCTATTTTACTCTTTCTTCCTGATCATGACTGGAGTTGAACTTTCCACTCTCCCAGCCTTTTCTGTGCTTCCCCACCAGCTTCTATATAATTTCCAGTCAATTTTTGCTTTCTTTAGTAATTTCCTTTCTCTGCCTCCTGGGCATTCAAGGCAAGCTATTCACTTTCAAAAACCAAAAACAAGCAGCAAGTCTACTGAAAAGTCCCCGAGCAAGGCAAGACAATTAATAGTTATTGCCAGCTTTCCATCATCAGCTGAGGCTGCAGTACAGCAGTCTCACAAGGAGCTGAGGATGTAGTCTGGAACTCCTCGTGTGATGCCACCATACTGCGAGTGTTGGAGCAGAGAATAGCTTTCCCTTGGGAGGAAGGTGGTGGCTGAAGTTTTACTGAGAAATGGAGTATTTAGAGAAGGAAAACAGGCCTTCTCTCATCCTTTAGAAAGACAGTCAGCTGGAATCTCTTTATAGTATTTATTCCCTTATACAGAATGTACTTGAAGGAGTAGCCTGTGATTACTCCTCTTGACTTAATGACTCAGCAGGATTCACTGATCTTGAATGCCAGTGACACCTATCCGGTAGTTCACACCTTGCAGTGCTGTTGCTTGAGATAATTTTTGGATTCAGGCAAAGAGCACACACCTTGCATCAAATTTTCCATGTGATTTTACGAGCAAGACTAGTTTGTGGGATTTTTTTAAGCTCTGATTCTGGTGTCATGTGTGTAGATAGTATTGTCCCGTAGTGTTGCACCAGTAGCATCCATGTCTTTGCCTGTGCTGGGTGGGAGTCATAGCCAGACTGCACTTCCTTTCTGTAAGTAGGAGTCTCCCAGTTGTTACAAATCTCGTTGCTCTTTTCCTCACATTTTTCTGTTTCTATTCCTGCCATGTATTCCTGTATATTTCAAGTTTCATGCAGCTGTGAAGAAGTCTGCTCTTGGTGTTGGATCTGTCTCCTCATGTCTTAATCTAGCCCATTTATGCTTAGCCATGGAGTCCATACATGATGCAGTGTTTCAGGCGTACCAAAACACTCATAAGAAATGAAAGTTATGGCAATCAGAGATGGTGAGGGAGAGTGAGGCAGTACAGTGAAAAGTGATGGAAGAGGACTGTTGTTCTATTTCCATCACTTATAAATAATTCTTATAAAAAACACTTATAAATTACAGATAAAATGTTCTTGGTGGAATCATATCCCCACTGAATTCAGTTGGAGTTTAGTGACTGACTTCAAAGATGTAGCCATCTTACTCTTCATTCACTCTATCTTTAACCCAATAATTCTGGAATTAAATCTGCATTAAATTATAATTATATAAAATTATATATATTTTTGTATCTCCTTGGCTCATTCCAGAGGAAAAAAAGAGGAGGGGGAAAAGGCTTATATAGTGTTTATCTAAGTATATAGATGTGATGCTATTGAGACTAGGGTTAAAGAGAATCACTGTACTGCCCTTTGTTAAGAATCAATGTTCATTTCTGCTTAGAGACACTTCTATTTCCACCTTGCCATTATATAATGACATTTTCTTGCAGGATTGTCAGAAGATATCGTAAGTCTATCCTAGGAGTAGCACTAGGAAGTAATTTTGCCCTATATTTTCTTTCTCTAATGGAAAATAAGACAATGCTGGAGATAACAGCTTTCTGCTTCCCAGGTACCTGGTGAGACATTAGTTTCACATTATTTTTCCAAGTTCCACTGGATTTATTTTGAAAGGATGTAACTTCTCAGGGAAAGGTGATGGTTTCTTCACTCTTAGATCATGCCCATGCTTCTTAATTGCCTCAGTAGCCAATGCCCTTCAAAGGGAGATTCCCACCTCCTTCCCAGATGCAACGGGACTGAGTTGAAGAACCCATTATGGTTTTGTTGCTCATACTGTGGAATTAGCTGAACTCCCCCATCATGTCTGCAAGCAGGATATCACATGGTGGGGTGTGGGAGGAGAAGAAAGGAATTTGTCTGAACTGTGGACAAATGTATCTGAACTTGCTGCTCAGATTGCCGGCTGCATGGGATATATGAGATGTGCAAGTATGAGACAGCAGATGCATGGGAGGTTGAAAAAGCAAATTCCAGCAGAAGTGGAATGAAATTACATTTAGTTTTACAAAGCAGTTAGGTGACTGCTGGTTGTATTTTTCTTTTATTTGCTCTGTGTGCTTTTATATACAGATGATCATATATGCTCTTCCTGTCATGTTTGAGTTGCTAACTCAGTAGATGTTGCCTGCCTGAGCCCCTCTCCATGTGTAATACTGATTAGTCTCAGCTCTTCAATACACTGCTAAATCTGTATGACAACTGACCATGTTAATTTTCCCAAGACAAAGCAAGGTCTGCAAGAATGAGCTTGAAACTCCTTCAGAAATTGTTCATTTTTTTTTCTTTAAAGCAAGTAGGACATTTATAGCTTTTTGGTATAATACTTTCATGTAGATGTGGTCATAGCTGGCTCTGTAAATATAAATATTCTTGGTGGGAGATACCCTTAAGGCCTGTAGCAGTCTTAGGAAGATAGCAGTGCTTTCTGCATATAAGGGTCTACTATATGTGCATTTCTTTGAAGGGCAGGAATATATGCCTCTCTGTTTATAAAATGAATTAAATTCTGGGACGGAAATTTTCCTGTTGATTTCAGCTAGCCCTGCAGCTAACTGTAATGTACATTTATATTACCACTGGAGTTGTTTCTGATCAGAAAGATGTTACTGGTGTAATATTTGAAAACAGAAGGCTTGCATAACTTTAGCACTTAATACAGTTATTGCAACAGCTAATCTTGTTGTCAGGCAGTGTAATTCCTATTTAATTTTCATCTTTCTGTCAGATTTTTCCCTTAAAATCCAAGGGGAATAATAAATAACATGAAAAATCCCCTGAAGAAGACAACCTTTCACCTCAAAAATACAAATCATACTGCACTGCTTTTTCAATCACTTCACTAGAAGCAGATAAAAATAGAATGAAAAGATTAAAAAATTAGGCACAGAAAGAAACACAGAAAAGTCCAATATGAGCATAAAGAACTTCTTTGTGAAGAAAGCCGAAAGTCTTTTTCAATGCCCATCATATTGTATATATTTGCTGACCATTATTATCATTATGATTCCTTCCTGTTTAGGAGATTGTCAACTTCAACTGTCGGAAGCTGGTTGCTACAATGCCTCTTTTTGCTAATGCAGACCCAAATTTTGTGACTGCCATGCTAAGCAAACTGCGATTTGAGGTGTTCCAACCTGGAGATTATATTATCCGAGAAGGGGCTGTAGGTAAAAAGATGTATTTCATTCAGCACGGTGTTGCTGGTGTCATCACCAAATCCAACAAGGAGCTGAAGCTGACAGATGGCTCTTACTTTGGAGGTGAGTAGGAAAAAATGAATTATAACATTGGAATGAATGCACTAGAACAAAACATGTTCAGATATCAGACACAGAGACATCACAGTAAGTCTACTGAGTGTCTTTTGCCTAGACAATTCCAACTGCAGTGAAAAGTACACAAAATATTTCTGAATGTTGTCTGAATATCCTCACAACAGTTATTAAAGATGCAGAATGACCTTCCTGAATTTTGAAGTTATTTTGAATTGAAAGCACTGTTATTTAACAGACAGTATTTAAATAAATTTTAAAAAAATGCATAGTAATTTTATAGCTATTTAAAGGTAAAATAAACAGGATTCATCTTCTTTGAAAACGGATACAATTTTTGAGTCATAAATGTAAAGTACTTCTAAAAGGTAAAAATCACTGTAAGAATTACAAAATTAGGCAGTGGATAAAAGACCATTATTTATATGGGGTATTTTGGCATACATGAATATTTCAAGCTATTATTAGTGCTTTTTCACTGAATTTTAGCACACAGCAATGTTTATGCTTCCAGTATATACTACAAGAAACTGGATTCCCTACCTGACTAGATAGCTCTCTAACAGATGTATGTTAATAAAAAACAGACATGGGTTTTAATCCAAATTAAATTAATCTGGTAATCCTAATGAAAAATAGGCTTCAGTTTAGATGAAGGCATCTGAATATTTGTATTTGGATGAAAGCAATCTCTTTTTTTAGATATAATAATTGACTGGTATGAAAACATTGTTCCTTGTGACTGTAAATTGTCTTTGTGCAAAAGAATAGGTGTCTGCTTCTGCAAGTAGCAGCAAGGCTGGTTTCCAGAAGCTGATTGAACATTTGTGTGTACCACTGCTGCCTGTGACAGTTACAGTTAGTTGGTCATTGTATTAATTTTCTGTTGAATCTCATGAATCATCCCAGAACTGAGTCAAAAGCCTTTCAGAAAATGTTCAACTGAAAGCCTAATCAGTGGCATTTAGCTGGTATATAGAACTGGGAAGCTTAGAAAAGTGAATTGGGCTCAGTGTTTGAATTGGGCTATAGAGTTACTTAACTAATCCCATTTTAGAATTATATGCTAAAGTAACTCCTACTGCTCTGGCTAGCAGGCCCTGTCACTCTGCAGTAGCCTCTGCAAGGTGATTTGTACCAGTATTTGTAGAAGCACTTTGGTAAAGAGGTCTTGTGCTTATCCCATGGGCTTAAACTGTAGATGCTGAAGACAGGAGATTAAGAAGAAAGAAAAGGTAAATGCTGAGGATGAAGAAATAGAACAACCTTGGTCTTGGTCTTCTTTATGCTTAGCAGTGCCCCAGTTTATGAAAATGAGTTTGCAAGAGCCTGCGTGCTGGATCTGACCATAATACTCCTCTGAACCAGCAGAGGATCAGAGGAGATTGCACATGAAAGTATTTTACATAACTGTCAGCCTGTTGTTGCAGTGAGAACAACTGCTTAGCTCATCCTGTTCATCCGCTACCCTTAGCAAGAATGCAGACAAAAAATAAGCTATTTGCAATATCCAGACACCACAAGAACTTATTACACTGCATACCAAGCAGTTTTGCTCATCCAAACTGCAGCTAGGATGAGACAAAGGGTGCTAAAATGGGGGCAAATGCATCCAAAGCCTGACAGCTGTTGGGGCAAATGGGAGATAATAGCTGCTGCTTGGTGTAGCCTGGAAAGTAGAGGTGGGGCAAGGAGAGGAGAGGTGAGGAGATGCAAGGCAAGGAGAAGAGGGAGAGGAGAGGAAGGGCAAGCACACAGGGAAAGAGAACCTGAGAAAGGAAGTGCCCTAAGATCCAAAGTGGTGTGATTCAGATCTGTTTTAACAAATACTATATAGCATTTTGAATTCCCAGAAGGGAATTTCAGACCCTGGAGAAGAAAGACCTGTTTGCTGCTGAAAAGAGAGGAAACAAGCTGCACATCAGATAACTGTGATTTGAAAAGATTTGGTTTGTCAAAGCAGAAAAAAAACCCCATTTCTAATATTCTCATCTCTCTGGAGAAGACACTGTTTCCCTGAAATGTGTATCAGAATCTGAGAGGAGAAGAACCGAAGCAGTGTCACGAGTATTTCGGAAAGGCTTGAATGGAGACTGTTGGGAGAGTGAGAGCCTGGAAAATCAAAAATTGCAGTAATAAAGAAAGGACATATCTGAAGGTTTGAAGACTGAGATGCTGTTGAACATTTAAATTCCCTTGGCTGATCTTTGTTCTTAATTAAAAAAAAGGCTTCCCTACGGATCTGGGTGTTCTAAGTCTCACATGAAACTAGATAAACCTTACAATTGCTTGGAAATTCTTCTCAAAAAGAATGTGCTTCACCTCTGCTTTACGTTCTCTGTTGATTTTTGAGGGAGGTGCAGAGTGGTGACTCTAGAGAGCCATACATAGATCTGAGTTTAATTACCATCAGCCTCTTTCCTCATCTGTGTTTGGTGGTTTCTCCTTTCGGGAGGGAAGGAGTAAGTACAAGACAGTAATCATGGAGACTTTGTGGTTTGTTCGTTGTATTCCTGTGGGAAGAGCATCCTATCCCTTAACCTTCCTGTGTGTTCATAAATCTAACCTCCTTGAACTTTGTGTGCAGGAGCATTACCTAGCCCAGCAGCTTGTAGGATGCTAATTTTCATCCCAGTAAGTTTTTTTCAGGCTGTTGATTGAAGGGTATGATCATCCTTCCTATCTACTCCAAGTGCTAGTAGGAATTTGAAAGCAATTTCTGGTACTATCTTTTTCAATAGGCCATGTACCCCCTTCCCTCGCCCCCACTCCCCCTTTGATGGAATACACAAAATGGGTAAGTGAGTGCATGAGAAATACTGACCAGACTATGCTCCCTCAGATCTGCAGTCAACATACCAAAAAACAATATCCCCCAATTATGAGATGATGAATACAGTCAGAAGAAAGTGTGATTTGAGATTGACTATGTTCTTTCAAACCTTTCAGTAATGACCACAGAATAACTGTTTTAAAGAGAGTGCCATAAATTATGTCTTGAACAGACATGGACCAGTGGAAGGATTGTTTCATAAAGATTCAGGACAATCCATTTTCCTTTGCCTTTTACTGGCATTTAAAGAAAACAGTAACTTTTTATTGTCTGACCTTAGAATCTTTGTCCTCACATGGTGTGCTTGGGTGAGTTTTTATAAAAGGGACAGGAAATAGGCAATGAAGAATACAAGCTAATTTTCATTATATTGCGGAGTTATATAGTAATTTCCACACCAGTGAAATGATGTAAACCAGAGTTACCACTGGAGAATTCCAGGATTTTAATACTCTATAGCTGCTTTAATTGAATTCTTCAGGCCCATATCTTGTTATTTTTGAGGAAATATAGCAATACTCATTTTTCCTAAACATCTGCAGATTTTTTTATATCTTCCTTCACTTTTTCCCTCTGTTTTGTAAAATGTCTCCCAGTTCCTTGTTATTAGGAATGGGATTGCTGCTACTTTCAGCAAAGCAGTAAATGCATCTTTTCTCTTTACAAATAAAAGAGAAACTTCTCCCACTGAGACTGACAAAGTTTTCCTATGAGGGGAAACAAGGTTGCCCTCAATGGAAATTATGACCTTCTCCTTTTAGCTGTTTCTGTAAGGAGCGTAAAATGTGAATGAAGAAGGTCAGGAGAGAGTGGATGGTCATGGCTGTGTTAACACATAGGACAAAACCATAAGGGAGGTCAGAAGAGTGTGGGGAGCCAGACAGAGATCAACAGAGAGAGGAGTGTGTGGGTAGGAGTCAGGTTGTGAGTAGTGCAAAGAAATATGAGATAGAGGAACTGTGAGTGCAGGGGAATGTTGTGGGCATGAGGTTGATGGGAAAGGGAAGAAAATGCAAATGGAAAAGGCATGTCTGAACAAGACAAAAGCAACCTTCAGAAGCTGGAAAGGAGTGGGAAGGTGCTTAGACTTATCCCTTTTGAACAGCAAGTAGGAGAATCTGACTGCATGTGTGTTTGCAGCTAAGTTGAATTGCAAGCTTGACATGAACACACTTGAATTCAGCCTTCCTGGGATGGAGAATAAGAATCAGGAGGCAGGTGAAAAATGTAAGCAATTGTATTTTGAGGTTGTTGTGATGGCTAAATTATTTAATTTTTTGTCATTTTGTGTTGCGGGTGGAGTGACGCACTTTACTTGTAAGAGAGAAGTAGCAATATGTTTATTGATATAAAACAGCAATTTAACAAAGTTTTATAGTAAATGCAGCAGTGGTTTAACAAGATTTGATGGCAAGGTTCACTTGATATTTACTGCACAGAGGACAGGGTCAGACAAAACTGTCAGGGACCCTCCTGTTGAGTCACGAGGTTCAGAACGGACCCCCCTGCTTTCTAAACTCCTTCTCAGAGGGGAGTCTAGATGCGGCTGGATGCACTCCTAGTCCCAGACTTGGTCAACGGTTTATGTCTAAAGGATTATATATGTGCAATCAATCTTTAGCTAAGATTTCAAAGTTTAGCATGCTATTAATCACTTACTGAGAATCTGTTGTGTCAAGGAATCTCTCAACCTTGAGGAGTAACCTTCAGAGGCATCCCTAATCAAGGGGAGAGCCTGGTGTGCAGCCCACTGCCGGGCAGGAGAGCTCAATGTGCCTTGGGCTGTCCACTATTTATGGAGTAAGATAATTGACTTATAGTCATATTTACATACCAACTACAGCTGTTAGCTTTTTCCAAATTCGGCTTGAGCTGGACATTGACCAGCACTGTGGTTGTGTGGGAACATTGTTCAAATTAGCCCAACTATTGTGTTGTTATCGGTCTCCCCCGAATCCACTTTGAGCTGGATGCAGACATCACGACCAGATGCATCCATTAAGACCACCACTGGCGGCTGTCACTTGAGCAGTGTTATGGGAAATACAGCTCAGGTGGGGTGGGGAAGCACGCCATCACATCTTGTCCATGGTTTTGAGTATCTGCAGTTTACAATACTGAAAATGTGAAGTCTGTGTTAGGTACACAGCAGTGGAAAATGACAGCTCCCCAATTTTTTTTCTGTCTCAGTGCATATTTGTGTTTCTCTTCTCTAATACCTTGGTAGTTCAAACTCATTTGTGCTATAATTCCAGCAGTAAATGGTAGCGAGGAAATTGCCAAGTTTCAATCCCATTGAACCTTTTCCTCTGAGTACCAAGTGATTGTATTAGAAATTTCTTAAAGGCTTCTTGTGATAGGAGGAATTACTGAACAGATTGCGTATTAATTCTTCACTAGACACATAAAACTGCTAAAATGCAAAGATTTTGAAGTCTTTACAGATGAAGCACAACAATGTGAGTCTTTTGCTTATAGAGAAGCATTGTTCATCATTTACTGAGGCTTTACAGAGCAGAAATAATAATGTATCTAAGGAGCCTAATACTAATCTAATTTACATTATACCAATATATATTGGTATAAATTGGTGTAATACCACTACTATAAGGCAATTCTGATTATATATGTTGGTGACTCACAATGTCTCATGATTAATTACAATAAAAAACATGCAGGAGTGCAATAAACTAAAGAGAAGTTTACGTTAGTAAAAGAACTCCTTTCCAACAATTTTCTTCCTCTTACTCAGTTGGCTCCACATGTGGCTCTAAGGGCTGCTTTAGTCATCACAGGAAGATCTGGCTCTGAAATTTCTCCTTCCCTTCTGAAACGCTTTTTGTTCCCTGACGCCTTGTGACCCTCCACTTCTCTGCATACCCCTAACCCCAGCCCCAGTCTGCTGGTGTTCACATGCACTCTGCTATGGACTGGAAGCCCCTGCTTGGGGAACAAAGAAAAAAAGGCAGCTTTTTGGCATTTTTATAACTTGCCTCAGATTGTTACACCTGCAAACACAAAAGTTAAAGTTGTCCCAGAGCCACTGCAGAGCATGTAGATGAGCAGGAGTGGTTTCATGATGTCCTGTTCCCCTCCAGCTGCCAGCCCTGTGGAGTTGGAGTACTCTGGATGTGCAGTCCTGATCCAGCTAAGCATGTGCTGAACTGCTTTTATGCTTAACTGGTGTGTTAGAGTGGGGCTGACATGCCTACAAAGAGAAAAAGAAAATAAATCCAGCACTACCCAACCAGTAAGGCTCAGTGCAACTTACTAAAGGGAGGATTTCTGGGAACATGTTCAGGACACTGCTGTTACTTCATTTGCTTTCCTGCTGGTGGACAGAGGACTGATTGTTCACTGTGGTCTCGTCCTGCTCTTGCTGTAGTCACTGGCAAAATTCCTGTCAACCTCAAAGGACACAAGATAAGACTTTTCTCCCTGCTATCTTTTCTTTTCTCCATCTGTTTTCCCACCTGTGTTTACACAGGCTTTCCTTCATTCAGCAACCTGGTCATATGTTCCAGGAAATTATAACCCATTTTCCTGTTCTTACTAGATACTGTGTTAGAGCTGAAGGAATGCCGACATTGCTAGGGAAATCCAAACTGAGTGAGTAGGAAGTGTAGGTATATTTTTATGAATTAAGTCTGGGGGCCTCCTGGAGGTTTCATTGTGTTTGCAGTTGGAGGGAGTTTCCTAGTACCAGTAGGTAAGTGTGCAATAATTCATGGTACCCAATTTGTGATGTGTCCATTGCAGTTCCCCCTCCCCATTGTTTTTTCTGCCTTTTTCCCCCATTGAGAATCCCAGTGGTATCATGCCACTTGGAGGCATTCAGTAAAACAATTTGTAGACTAACTAAAAGTCATATTGCTTAAAAATAATTTTTTTCTATGAGCTTCCAGGTATGTTGAACATGAAGAAGTGCATGTGATATTTTAAAACTCTTTTTATGATACGAGAGTTGCTGTGTGTGAATATGAATATGAAAGTGTAATGGTCTACCTCTTGCATTGTAATAAGACACAAATACATGTTTTATTTTACTTGTTCAAAGGCAGATATCACTAACTGTGCTGAATATCATCATTCATCTGGCAAAATTATATATAAATCAGATTCCTTTACCCATCTTCCCAGAATATGTCCCAGAGACATATTATGTATAGCATCTTTTCTTTTTTGGTTTATTTTTTACAACATGTAGTTCATGGCATACTTTAGATTTTAAATGTTTTATTTCACTTAAATTATTTAATACTGGTTTAACAGTTATCCTTCTACACTTGAAATTCTAATAAATTGTATCTTGCATTTGCTTCAGCTTGTAGAAGGCCAATTAGACAGAACTTCTTTGACCTACCTATTATTTATGGAGCTTTTCCCGATTTCAGAACAGCAGCTGTCAGTGTATTTTAGACCAGTGCAGTGGAAAAGAATACCATGGGAAATGTTGAGTCACTTTAGATTATATTTTACCACTTACTTTTTTCTGGGTACACTCTAAGTACTTCCTTTTGATAGACTACTTTTAAAGATTTGCAGTATAATACTGATTATAAATAGGTAGAAAATGCTGTTAAAGTGCTTAACTGCTCACTGCTTTACACCTGGACAACATGATATGACATATAGTTTTACATTTTGCAAAAATACTGCATATGGCTACTCTGTGGTGAATTAAGTCTCTCAGTATTCATACTCCAATCCAAATAATTAATTATAAGTAGACTCCCTGAGGTGTGATTATTGACATTCTTAATGGCAAGTACACAATTAAATGCTTTAAAGGAGCAGGATCTCCAGATCTCCATACCAACTCATTCGTAAAATACTTTTCAGGTGAACAGTATAGAATATTTTTCTAAAAGTACTGTCTGCAAGAGGTTCTAAAAATGAAATGGCTTTGGCACAGACTAGTCTGCCATTTTGAAGATACATTTCCTCATGATATAGCATAATCTCTTGTTCTGCATTGTGGCATTCTTTTGACGCAATATTTTATACAGAAAATACTATGCAGTCAGAAGAACTTCTTGCTTTTCAGACAGATTATTAATTTTAAAAGTCTAGGAGACTTTCTAAGAAGATAGAATGAAAATAACTTACTCTGTGATGCTAAAAGGTAGAATTGGGTTTGGTTTTAGGAGTTTTATTAATTAGCAAATGTAAATATAAATTTAACAATATTAATAATAATAATAATGCTAGTAATAATTCTCCCTATCTAAATAACATAGTCTTCAAACCAAATTATAATCCTAATTCTGCAAATTCATGAACAATATAAGTTTCTAATTTAGAGTTTATACATAAAAGAACTAGACACAAGCAAAATACAACACCAGCATAGCTTGGAAATCTGAGGTGGCCAACACAGATAAATCAGAAGATGATTTTGCAAGTACCTTCAATTTTACACAGTAGAATTTAAACTAAATATTTGAGTTTAGATTAAATATTTAATCTAAATATTTAATTCAGAACTGACAGTCTCTGATCATTTGTTTAATAATTTAATGGAAAAAAATGAAGTGAAATATTTTTACAATCCACTTAAATTCAAGTTGAATAGTTTAATTTGTAACTGTTATTGTTTGCCAAACTCAGGACGACAAGAGCTTAACATTGAATACATAGGGACTTAGTGGCTTTTTACAACAGGGAATAGGCATTCATCTGACCAAAAGCAGGCATAAATTAATTACACAAAATCACTTTTGGCCTTTGACCCAGCCAGTATGAAAGCTAAATCTGTACTTAAGCACATTATCTTGGAGTCTAAGCTTGTTTATTTTTTTTAAAGAAAATAAAATTAATATCGGTCAAATTATGAGCATTTACAAGATGATAAATAGACTATCTCAGTCTCACTTGGTAGAAAGAACATTTCATTAAAGTAGAATAAAAATGTATGGATGCTGTGTTGTAAGTAGCATTGAAGATAAAATAAGGACTTGCATTTCTATTTTATATGATCCTAAGCTTCTGTTCTATCAAACAGAGCTTTCTCAGAAGAATTTGAGTTAACAACAGAAAATAGGCATGATGTAAAAATTGTAACTGGCCTCTGTTTGCTCTAGTCATGAAAACTTGGCCCCAGCTATTTTCAATACCTTCAGATAGAAATAAGAGAGGTCAGGATGGAACATAAAATGTCTCTGGTCAGATAACTTGCCACTTTTTATAAAGGCAATTGTATTCTAACCATGGATATTTGGCTGTCTTTCTTGATGTAAAAGTAATTATGACTAACAACCTTTCTGAAAAGAATTAAATTATACTGTCAACATATATTAAGCATATTACAATGAAATATGCTTAATAGTTTATCAGCATTAACTTTACAGGAAATACGAGAACTTAAAAACATCCAGTTATATATCAGTCTTGTCAAAAATTACAAAAGTCATTAGAGAATGGCTAAAATGGACTGGCTTATTGCATCCAAATGTGCCTTGAAAATTAATATATGCCCAAAATGTCTTCTTCTGTATCAACATTTACTTATATCACAGTAGATAATATTTAAAGGCTCTGCCAAGTTTAATGGAATTCACACAGAAATAATAAGAGGCCTGCTCTGAGTAAGTCTCAAAACATCCAAATTAGTAGCAGGTTATCACACTGCTTTTCTCAGAGCTGCTCTAAAGTAGTGTATTAAGCCTTATTCAATGAAATGGACTGGTAAGAACAAAAGTTGTTTCAAGAAACAGGCTTCTCATAGGTGGCTGGCATAAAAGACAAACTTGGGGCAAAGTAAAGAAAGGAGCATACTTTCAGGCTTGTTGACAAAACCTAAATAAATACAAAATGTTTTTTAAAATAGTATTCCTCTATAAATCCTATCAAAGTTTGGGTCAATGAAAGTTAGGCAATTCTTTCTGAAAGAGTAATTGTTCCCCCAGGAAATTTGTGCTATCTCCAATGAAATTAATGTACCTGTCTGCCAATGTCATGGTTTAATCCTGGCCAGCAACTAGGGACTACACAGCCGCTTGCTCATTCTTCCCTGCTCCCAGTGAGGTGGGAAGGAGAATTGAAAAAAAGAAGTAAAACTCGTGGGTTGAGATAAGAATTATTTAATAACTAAAATAAATAAAATATAACAAAAACTATTGTTAATATTAATATTAATATTAATATAACAAAAAAGATAAATAAAACCCAAGAAAAGATAAGTGATGCACAATGTAGTTGCTCACTACCCGCTCACCAATGCCGAGCAGCAATCTGCGCCTCCCAGCCAACTCCCCCCAGTTTATATACTGAGCGTGATGCTCTATGGTATGGAATATCCCTTTGGCTAGCTCGGGTCAGCTGTCCTGGCCATGCTCCCTCCCAGCTTCTTGTGTACCTGCTTGCTGGCAGAGCAGCGGAAACTGAAAAGTCCTTGACTTGGGATAAGTGCTACTTAGCAACAAATAAAACATCAGTGTGATATCAACATTATTCTCATATTAAATCCAAAACACAGAATCCAAAACTGTACCAGATACTAAGAAGAAAATTAACTCTATCCCAGCCAAAACCAGGACAGCCATTTAGAAATACCGTTAGGGGGAAAAAAAACAAAAAAAAAGAATAGAACCTCTTTAATTAGACCATTTACTGTACTAAACATTTTTCATACATATACAAAGGTTAAGCAAAGGAAGGCTTGGGAGGGAGACCTTTAGGGAATAGAGTAATGGACAAAAATGTAGCAAAAGAACTAATCATCTTTCACCTGTATTTTAGATCAGGAAAATGGTTAGAAAATGCCCATCATGGATATCTGTCTCCAGCTGCTTCTAACTCATCCGTTTTGAAGGTTCCTTCTTGCCTTGGAGTGGCTTTGGAGACAAACCCTCCTTTTTCCAAATGTGGGGAATGTGTCCCAAGGGTAACATTCTGGATGAAAAGGACTGGTAAAATACTGTTTGGGGGGAGGGGAGGGGGGATGCGGATATCCCTTATCATCTACTTGTTTTTCTTGCTGACCATTTCCTGCCTTAAGAAAACTGAAACCCCTATTACTACTACTGGCTATTATACCACAGGATCATGTCATCCTCAAACATAAAAGAAAATATTCTTTTCAGTCCCCATTGCATTCTCTTCCTCTCCTCAGATATATGACATGATACATATGGGACATCTTCAGGATGGAGAAATTATCTCAGCTGGTAGGGGTACTGGCAAGAAGGGACAGGTATTTGCAATCAAGAATCATGTTCCTAACTTGCAATGAGGGGAGAATTCCACAAGTCAGTAAAACCTGAGTCTCTAGCTTACTGAATAAAATACATTTTTACATTTTTAATTGCTATATTAAGAGAGGTGTAATCCACCTTTTTCTAATATTTTTCTGTTTAAAAAATTGACAGTTTCAACCTTGCTGGTTAAGGCACATTTTCTATTTTTTTTATTTGTTCTGTTAAATTAAATAAAATCAGAAAAAATTAAGCAACGAACATGCTGATAACTCATGTGTCAGAGTCTTCAGAACCAGAAATTTCAAATTACTACAAACAGGCAATAAAAATGTGAAATAAACTAACCTGTTAGGCTTTTTTAATAGTTTTTTTAATAGGATGACTATATAAGGGCAACAGCTAACACAAATAGATACATTCAAATTAGGTTTAGGGAAATAGTTAAAAAAGTGACAGAAGAGTGCAACTGAGGCATTAAGGAAGTTGTTTTGGACCCTTAATTGTAATTGGCCATTTTCAGTCCCTCTTCAAAATAGTAACTGCTCAGCACTGTATCCAGGCCTCCTTCATGAACTCTCTGTCTGGTTGATGAACCCAGATATCTGAAATCAACTTTACAGACAATTGTTGTTGGCATTTTTTAAATGAAGAGGTCATGCAAGCAGTGTCTGCTATTTCTCACTTTGACAAACTCAAACTCAAACTGTCTTGTCTTCAATTCCATATTTAGTATAAATGAGGTGGGAAATGGTGTAGGTTTTGCTTAGCTTTCTTTTGGACAGTCAAGATTACAAACCTGGCTGTAAAAGGCAGTAAATGTCTCCATTTTCATTCCTCCTTAATATCTCCATTTTCCTTCTTCTTTAAGTTCTCTCCTTTGCTGCAGGAATGTTCCTGTTGAGCAGTGATTATATTTTAAGGTTTCTTAAATATAGGACTGAATTCAGAGCTAAATGTTACCTGAGCCTTTTCATTTCTATCCACTCCATAGATCTGGATTTGGGGCATATCACTTCTTTTTTTTTCCTCCACAGTCATGGCTAATCTGAATGTAAATACTGTTTTGCAAAACAACTGCAAAATAAAATCTGCATAGCTATGTGGCATAGCATTTTATCTTCTTTTTTTTTAGAAATTAGAATACTGAAACTCATTTAATTGCTGTCAGCTACATTCTGACTAATCATAAGACCTGATGCTAGTCATTTTAGTGTCTATAGCAAAAAGCAGCATATCCCAGGATTTTCCATTTTGTGCACTAGTGATAATACATTGAAACATAAAAAGAATAGATTAAAAAGTTAGAAAAAAAATGATAAGTAGGTGCATTTGATGTTTTCCAAAGTTTAATAAAGAAAAAGGAGACAGAAATGCAGAAGTATGCGTTAAAGCAATCACATTTTTATCATATGAAACAGCTTCTCCCTGTTTTCTATATTAGAGTTGGTTAAGTCAACATGGAACTGAGAAATCACTCCATTCTGAAAGAATGGGGTGTCTAGAAGCTTACTGGTTGGTTTTTTTAATTGCTTGAAGTTTATATAGTCCTTTCCTAAAGAGAAAAACATCACTCACATTACCTGTTGTAAAGCTGGGAGCACAGTGCCCTGAGCTGAAGGTACCTTCCTGTGACTGGCACACCAAGAAAGTGCTCATTAGCTAGTTTCCGGTCAGTGGACAACTTCAGTAGCTTGAAGGAAATCAAGAACTATTGATTTTTGTAACATGCCAGAAAGTTGCTGTTACGTAGGGTTACGTTAGGAATAACCTAAACCTAGTAGTTCTGGAAAACTTGCTCTGAAGACTTACAAGATGGGTGGATGGAAAGAGCTTTTGTACATCTAAGTTTTGTCTATAATAGTTTAGTAACTCATTGCTCCCTATAAAATAAACAAGATTCTAATCCACTGTCCTGTTCTCATAAAACATTCCCAAATACGTTAGACTGACTGACCGAAGCCTTTGAATTCCTTTGATTTTCCATCTTTCTTCTGCTGCTGAAGGTAACCAGATGGTCTGAATAACTGCTTGCCCATTTGCACAGCAATGTATATGCCTGCTACAAGATGAAAAAAGTTTCCTGCTGAGGAACTGAAGCAATAGTCAGCTGTCCTCAGCTGGAGGGACACTTCATTAGATCCTGTAATGTTAAATCTGACAGATGATGGGAAACCTGTTACAGATTTGGAAGGGGACAGAGCACTTAATAAGCTGCTGTAGTTCAGAAATGCATAGAAACTGCTAATTATTTTTACTTTTTAATACGGAGAGTACTATATGACTAAAACACTAGTTAACTCATTTATTCATTACTACAAAAAATTAATTCCTGCACCTAGTAAAGTGAACTTTTGCTTTAATTCTGGTCTTTGTGTCCTTGCAAAACAAAGCTGTGCATATGATAATAATTAATTATATTAATTTTCTACATAATACTATATACCATCTTAAGCTAAAGAAATATGTTCCATGGAGACAGGAATGGTTTAGTGTCCTTTAAGGAACCAGCTAACTCCTGGACTCATAACTGTTTCCTTTATCAACACAGTTTATCAGTTGGTGGACACATTTCATCTGCAAGGCAACTTTATATTGTTATTTTGATTTTTGAAGTTTTTCAATCTCTACTCAAATGTTAATGTGGCATAGAAAGTGGAGTAATTACATCTGGAGTATAATTTATATGGAAAATGAACTGATGGTTAATGGATAGGTGCCAGACTGTCAGATAAACTGTACAGCTGCCGGGAGTAAAAAAGAGTTTTTCCTAGGTCTACACAAAGTGGAAACAGGAATTTATTGCTAGGGTAGCTAATCCATGTACCCATCCAGCAAAGACTAAGAAAGAAATGAAACATCACAAATGGTGCTAGAGGTGAACTGCTCCCACATCCCCAGCAGTTATTTTCTTGAAGAAAAAAACGTTTTGGAATCACATAGCAACAAGGGAGGAGAAAATTATTACCTACAGTGGCATATCAATACAATCCACAAGAACAATGAACTTGATCTCAGTTGGAAGCAAAACTGCAGCCCTTACAAAAGGCCTACTAATCCTAATTCTTTAAAGGTCATCCTATGGGTTATGTCATTCACTTTAACTCATTCAGGTTTTCGCAAAATCAGTCTTCCTTAGTGCTGTCTTTCAGGTATGTAAAATTTCCTATCCAGAGTGATCTGCCACACTAATGCAATAATAAAATATGATCTACACATTCAGTGTTTTACAAGATACAGATATGGGCAAGCTTCTTTAGAAATTCATGGTGTTCCAAAAACTGAACCTGGTGCTCTTGCTGAAATACTCCCATAAAGTCGTAGAGTCATAGAATTGTTTAGGTTGGAAAACACCTTTAAGATCATCGAGTCCAACCACTAACATAACACTGCCAAGTCCACCACTAAACCATGTCCCATTTATGTGTGCAACTGATATATTGGTGATCAGTTTTGATTATTACAGTTATAAACTTCAGAACACACTTAGCCTTAAACTTTTATCATTGCACTTTTTAGTCAATGTCTTGACAGCAGAAAGTACATTGTATTTGAGCCCTTGTCCATGTTCTTTTGAGAGCTGCATTGTTCTGTGGGAAAGATCTGATGCTAGGAGAACACAAATTGTGATTTTCACAGCCAAATTAATTACATTTGTATTAAATATGGACTGTAAGAACAAATGAATGTTTTTAACATCATTTAGTGCTTTCAGAGAGTCATTTTTCATTAGTGCAGTGATTGACATTTGTTTCAGAATGTTCTAGGGAACAGTTGTCCAAATAGATTAAATAGTTAAAGTAAAATTTGCATTAAGAGTTGAATTACAGGTTCATTGTAGCCTAATACATAATTATTAATTGGAATTGAAGACATTCTTTTGTTTGGAAAGGAAAGATAGAAGTATTTGACACTTTGAAAGTGTCAGCATGAAGGCAATGCACCATGCCAACCACAGATGGGAATATTAGTGAATAATATGCTGCCACTGCTTTCTTTTTATGCTAATAGAGAACCTTGTTTGTTCAAGCTGTTTGAAAATAGTCTGTGCCCTTTGTGTTTTACTGCACACTCCTGTGCTATTGTTTGTATTTCATAGTCTGTTTAAATGAATTGAAGGAGACCATAATTGTTGAGGGCACCTGGGGTACTTGATGCCACTAAGACTCATTTTAAATATGTTCTTTTCATGAAGTCTATTGTTTATTTATTTGTTAAAACAAAACAAAACAAAACAAAACAACTTTGATTTATTTAGAAGAACACAAATGTTTGATGGGAACACATTTTGACATTCTGTGTTCTTCCTGTCCTGTCCAAGTAAATGAGATTTCATATATTATGTCTTACTATGTTTGAGAGTTTGTTCCAAACAAATAGGCAATAGATGTCATGAACTTAAATGCAGAACACATATAATTAAAAAGCACATTAGTCTTGTTGCCACAGTACAAATGATGCTGTTGATACGTATAACAAAGCAATATAGATGATGTATCAGTGACTATAATACAACTCCAATCAGTCAAGAAACGTTGCTGGAAATGCATTACATGGGTACTCATCACATGCTACTTTTTCTGTCAGAAGGCTGTAGTTCATCTTTTGAATGAGACCATTCAACTGGAGCTGAGAACATGAAGCTTTCCCTGCTTCCTGAGCAGGCAGGCTCCACGGTGGCACTCCCTGATCAGTTTCTAAGTGCTGGGAGATTTGGCATACCTTTTCTGATCCATCCTTTATTATCTTATCTAACTAGAAGACTCTATTATGGTTATTAAGAGCCTTCCAAAAAGGTGTTCTTCAACCAGAAGTTGTGGACTGACAAGGTTTGCAGAATAAAATGTATAGTTTTCAGTGATTCTTTCCATTCCCCTTACTTGACAAGAATAATAGAAGATGAAAGAAGGGGAAAAAATAATTATATTTATTGCAGTAATATCCATGAATTCCATGGTCCCATTGTCCTGTGACAAAGTCTAACATTGTCTTTTATGGTTTCTTCCCATCGTTCTTGTTGAAGTAATCTAAAAACAGTGTTATAGATTAATAATGATGAGCACAGTACTTCCTCCATTTTTTTTAAACACTTTTCAGAATGGTTGGGATCCATAGTCAACATTTGTTTTGTTTTGGGCATGTGATGTTTTCTAAACTCAAGTACTCAATAAGATTTGTTGAGTGTAGCAGAAGACACCTCCTTATGTCTCTAGTATTATTTTCAGCAATTTTAAGTGAAGAAAGCTGCAAATCAAGAGGTGATCATTAGTCACCCAGATTTTCCAGGTAGTTAAGTTATCTCTAAATTCAGCCATGTATTGTAAAACTTTATTCTGTGTGAGATCTAAAGAATATTTTAGGAAGTGGAGCAGGCATTCACTGCATTTAACTGATCCCTTTGGGCAAAATGTCTTTCTCACTCTTGTAACTAAAATGCTGTGGGTTCAATAAAAGGAGAAGGGGTCAGGGTGAGCTAGGGGATAGAAGAGGAAAGGACTGACTTCTCTTTGACCTGGCTGGCTCTTTACAGTAAACTGTCATTACTTCATGGGCATCAAGTTTTGTGAGGGATATTAGGTCAAGACTCTTTCCATATCCATTAGTCGCTATAAATTCTCCCCAGAGCTGTTGGAGTTTAAGTACGTTTTGTGCTAGTACTGGCCCCACGTTAATTTACTTTGATTTATCCACTATTATTTAAGCATCTTAGCCCCTAAGCCTTCAGGGTTAGGTAGCATGTGGAAATTCTTCAACAAGAAGTATGAGATGAAAAACCACCAAGGCTCTTTACATTCTAGATCAATAAAAAAATTATTTTGTTAAAGACATACAAAAAAGAAGGAACTATGCTAGCACTTTAGAGATCTGATATAAAGCTTGCTGAATTCTTTATTTTTGTTAATGAAGAATATTTCATGTTCCACACTTGAGAATGATAATTTGATTGAGATTGAGAATGATTGTGATACACACACAAGCAGGGTAGGAGACAGTTTCCTAGCTAGTACTTAAATATGAACAAATATGAACTCACTCCTCTTGACTGCTAGAACTGGGTAGGGAAACTATCTCTCACCCTGGCTGAGCCCAAGAATTGTTGATATCTCTATTAAGAAAAGATATTTCTTATTCCCCAGCTTGATTTCCCCGGAAAATGGGGCCAACTCAAGAACTTCTTTTTGCAATGGACTTGTTAATTTTTTGTATTTTAAAATAAATAAATAAATATTCTTCCCCATATGTTTTGCTGTTACTAGCCTTGGACATTGACTTTGGCATTTATCCAGTACCCCTCTTCCTGTGGATTCAAGAATCAGCAGTTGGAAGTTTGGGGCTGTTTCTTGAGACTCTGCATATGACTTTGGTCTCCTCTGTTCCAGAATGATGAATTCCTGCTGGAGGCACTTGCAGAGAAAGGCTACTAGACTAATCAAATAGAGTAAGCAGAGGTTAAAAGGGTTCTGGGTTTTAGCCCAATGAGAAAAAAAAGTCTAAAATCATATTTACTCTCCCAAAATCCCTAGGACATAAAACCCAAAGAAACAGAAGGCATTTTCATGCTTGAAGCATTTTTTCCTAGAAGAGCTCTTATATTCAAATATCATTATATCATGTATTAAGTTAGTTGAGTAAATCTGGTGAATGATTAAAGGAATTGGTCCTTTATGTCAGCTGGATATTTTTAAAAGATCAATAGAATCACTGGGGTTAATTGAGTCAGCAAGCTGTGTTTGACAGCTGATGAATCCTTTCTTACAACTTGAAGAATTTTTTTTTAAAAAGGCTTGATAAAATCAGACTCCAGACTGAGAAAACCTATAAGCAGGGGTCTTAAAGGACATTAGTTACTTTTTCAGTGTAGCAAAAATAGAATCAAACACCTTCAGAATTGTCCCTACAACCTTGCAATAGAAAAATTACTGCTGAGTACTGAATTAATACTTATTAGCACTGAGTCACTTCCTAGGTTTTAACTTTCACATGGTTCACTAACTTCTTTGTTTTCTGTGTGTGTTGAATCTTTCTCTCCCCAGAGATTTGCCTTTTGACCAAGGGCCGTCGAACTGCCAGTGTACGAGCAGACACGTACTGTCGCCTGTATTCCCTCTCAGTGGACAATTTCAACGAGGTTCTGGAAGAGTACCCCATGATGAGAAGGGCCTTTGAAACGGTGGCAATTGATAGACTTGACAGGATAGGTATAATTTTTTTTCCCATATTAGGAATTCTTAAAATCTTTCTACCTTTTCTTTTCCTTGAGTTGCAGGACAAAATGCCTCGAATAAACCCTTCTTAAAAGTTTTGTTTCTGTTACACTGCAGTAAATGTTCTGTTGATCTATGAATAAGACATGTGTCCAGACAAGAAATTCTGCAATCTGACTTTTAAATAATAAAAACCTTTGAGTTTTAGAAAGCTGTCATACTCCTCTGAGGATTATTTTATATACTTTAATTATCATTAGTATTATTTATTAATCCTGTATATTTCTTCTGCTGCCCTCAGCACTTGATAGGGCTTTTGCTGTTTCATGAGCAGTAGATGACATTTTCCTACATAAGTTGTTTACAGATGACATCTGTAATGCTGGGAAGAGCTGAAGCCTCTCAGCACTCACAAAACCCGTGTTTGTTGAAGTGAATTAATCCTTTCCAGCAGGGCTCTCATTTTCCTCGCAACATGGGCACTGCTAGCATTGATGGCTGCGTACTGGCATTACTCAGATCTGCTTGCAATCAGAAAAGCAGGCCAAGAATATCCAAGTGAAAGGCAGAAGGATATGACAGATTATCAAAACAGGGTGTGCGAAGTCTGCTGTTCTGCATCCAGACATTTGGACCTCTCAAATAGGACATACTAGATAAAATACATGGTCTTTGGTTGGGAGAATTGCACTCTGATCATCATTATTGACACTGGTTTTAAAATGCAGCTGTGCATAAAAAAATCATTTATCCTGTTTGGTGGTGTTTCCTCAACTTCACAAGAAAACTCCAGTGTAAAGGATTTCTCCACATCACTCTTTCTCAATACAGTTATGTCTGCAGTTTCTTCAAAGCGAATACAGAAAGATTTGCAGGGCAGTGTTGTTGTGCTGTCTATTCTAAGCTGAAGATGTGATTTGGAAGAAAGCGTGTTTTCTTTCATATAGCAAGAGTAAAGAAATGAAATACAGGTAGACACCTGTTTTAGTATTCTGGAGATTGTGAGCACCCAGTGCGTTAATTTATATTATCAAGTCTTTTCAAACTCTTACAGTTTGTCTCTCAAGACTCTCAGGAAATGTAGTCCACCCCTAAGTAATGTGTCCTTAAATCATATTAGTAGTAAAGTGCAGTCTGCTCTTGGAGCAGCAATCCCGTCTGAAGTGCTGTGTTTTCTCAAAACCAGAAACAATAGAGTGCAATTGTGTTCCTGTGCGTCTGATGACACAGAATAGTGTCTACGCCTTGCAGACGCTGAGAGCTCAAGCAGGCATCAGGACACAGTGTACAGCAGCCTTTATTGTGTAAGCAGGTGTCACATTATCTGTGAGTTCATATTAGTTCACAGACATTTAAAAAGATGATTTCTTGCAAGCTAGTGGTCACTGGTTGCTAGTGTCTGCTAATTAGTTCCAGGGAGTGTGCTAAATGGCAGGTGTATTTATAACTTACAAAACAGTTTGGTGGAAATTAGGACAGTTTTGCAACGAGAGAGAAAGACGTTATACATGCAGAGCCCGATGGCTTTTTCCACCCCGTTCTTGCGTAAATGACCGTGGTTATGTTTCCAGAGCAACTGTAGTAACAGCAGTACGCTACAAGTGAAGGGGCACAGAAAGACGAGGTGCCTTTGAGCGCAGTGGTGTTGCGAAAGCCTGCCGTGCTGGTGCAGAGCGGGGGGGGGACTGGCTGTGTGCGGCGGCCAGCCGTCGGGAGCGGCCTGCCAGCCTGCGTCGCTGTGGCGGTGCCCGGTGCGGGCCTCACCGCCGAGCTGCGGCCCCTGCTCAGCCCAGTGTTTGCTGAGGCTTTCACGATGTATGGCCCTCGGTGACGGGTGCTGAAACGCAAAGTCGGAGCGGGGGTCTGCCCCTGCGTGTCAGGCTCGCTAACCCTTCTGCCTCTCTGTGAAGGGAAGAAGAACTCGATCCTCCTGCAGAAGTTCCAGAAGGACCTCAACACCGGGGTTTTCAACAACCAGGAGAATGAGATCCTGAAGCAGATTGTGAAGCACGACAGGGAGATGGTGCAGACCATCGCCCCGGTGAGCTTGCAGCAGGCGCCCGCTCTGAACTCCAGCACCTCGGCCTCGTCGTCGCGCGTCAGGACGCAGTCCCCTCCCGTCTACACCGCCAGCAGCCTGTCCCACGGAAACCTGCACTCCCCCTCGCCCAGCACGCAGACGGCCCAGCAGGCTGCCATCCTCTCGCCCTGCTCCTACACCACTGCCGTCTGCAGCCCACCCGTACAGAGCCCTCTGGCCGGCCGAACTTTCCAGTACGCCTCGCCGACCGCCTCGCAGCTCTCCCTCATGCAGCAGCAGCCGCAGGTGCCCCAGCAGCCCCCGGGGGCCGCGCAGAAGAGCGAGGTCCACAAGAGCACCCAGGCCCTCCACAACACCAACCTGACGCGGGAGGTGCGGCCCCTCTCCGCCTCGCAGCCCTCCCTGCCCCACGAGATCTCCACCCTGATCGCCAGGCCTCACCCCACCGTGGGGGAGTCCCTCGCCTCCCTCCCGCAGCCTGCCCCCGGCCCCAGCGTGCCCCCGGCCGGCCGGGCCACCGTCCCCCAGCGGGTCTCGCTTTTCCGACAGATGTCCTCGGGAGCCATCCCCCCGAACCGGGGGGCCGCGCCGCCCCCGGCCCCCCTGCCAAGGGATTCTTCTACAGTCTTAAGCACAGAGCCCGAGGGAGACAAACCGCGGTTTGCGTCAAACTTATGATCCCTGGTAACTGTGAGCAACAGACTTGTAACGAACTGAGCACTGTCCCGGAACTGTTTTAGCCTGTTTCCTAATGTACCCCAGCAGTCTACTATGAGAAAAATTCTTTAGACAGCTTTGCCCTACGTAACGAATGTAAAAATTATATATATATATATATATATAAAAACATATATATATATCAAAAAAAAACCCCGGAATTAAAAAAACTTGTTTGAATTCATGTCTTCCTTTCCTGAAACCATTAAAGAAGTCTAAATTCAGCTGTAATATTAATTACTTTTAACATGTCGACTTTAAAATCAGTCTGACAGATTTCTCTCTTTATGAGGTTTGCTATTTTCATGGGAAAATTATCAACACAATAACAAACTTCAAACAAGTATATTAAAAAAAAAAAAAAAAAAAAAGAGAAGTTTCAATCTAACACACAGCACTGACCGAGTGATGTTCTGAAACTTTTGCTATTTCATTTATTGCATACACGTTGTTAATTTCTCGTGAAGAGTTCAGTTGTTATTTCCCATTGCATTTCATATGTTAGCACTTTCTGTTGGGAATTAGATTGGAAAGAAATAAGTTGCAAACACCTGCAGTCAAATGGCTGGCACTAGCACTCCTCTGGATAGGTTGTAACCTCACAACGTCAACCCTTCTGTTGTTTCAGAAAACTGGGTGGACTTTGATCTTCACATTGCTAAAGACTTTTACAAAGACTATAAATATTGCCATTGTAAATAACTTTTTAGACCCAAACAAAAATAGCTGCTGTGTGGTGTACCATTGCAAGGTCTTTGTTTAGGAATTTAGGTTCTGCTCTTCACTTCAAAAGTTACAGTTTTAAAATTTGTTAAAGCTAAGTGCAACACAACTGTTAAATTGTAATGCAATGGCTTAAAACCTACAATGTTACTTTTACATGCAATGTTTTATGCAAAATTGTACGCTTGATCCTGCAAACCGCTTGTATTTCACCAATACCATCACTTTTCTTCTCCTTGCCCTCAATAGCATCTGAGAATATTCCATGCATGCTTTGGAAAAAAAAAAAAAAAAAAAAAAAGATGACTAAAAATAGGTTCGGTCAGCCATTGTAGGAAAAGGCTTTATGGTATCTTAGAAAATAATAACCATTCGTTAATTGTGTCTACCTTAAAATTCCTATAATGCTGACTTTGAATCTCTGGTTTAAGTCTAGAAGTGAGGTTTTTCATTTAAAAGATTATTTGTAAACCACAGCTTGATTTAGGCTTTCAGGTGCTTTCTGTGTCTTCACTGTAGTTTTGTAGTTGACTGTGGTGTTAATTTACAAAAATAAATATAATATAGCATCAAGTCTGTCTGGAAATGCACGATTTGCTCTGTGTATATTGTAATTAAATGGTTAGTATATCCTAAGGCATGTAGTGTCAAACATAGCCCATAGGTATGAGGTTTATTATTTTTTATGTCTTCAAAACAGAAAGGAAATGGTGACAGAAAGCAGGGTTAAAGCATACTGTTTTGTGAATGTTTTGTTTTGTTTGCTCAAACCTTCA
Organism: Aquila chrysaetos chrysaetos; assembly: GCF_900496995.4. Classification (NCBI taxonomy): domain Eukaryota; kingdom Metazoa; phylum Chordata; class Aves; order Accipitriformes; family Accipitridae; genus Aquila; species Aquila chrysaetos. The sequence goes on from NC_044030.1 coordinate 70,649,750, forward strand.
CGTTATCTTATCCACAAAAAAAAAAAAAAAAAAGTTCTTTCGTAATCATTTGTGCCTGATTTGTCACATTAAATAGAGACTGAAACTAAATGTGTCATAATTTAACTCATTGAAAAATCAGCATTATGGATATGATACAAGCATATATTCTGTTCCTTAAAACCCAGCTGACTCATGTTAAGGAAGTGAATACAAAGGAGTTCTTCTTTTCCCATTAATGCTGAGTTTAATGATGCATGGAAAAATTAAATAACATCACAAACTACATAATGCAGTGAATCCAGATGTACTTGAGAGCCAAGTAAATATTCTAAAGTTAACAGAGCTTGAACCCATGCTGCCTGTTATGCCTTTTACTAAAGTGGTACATCAAATAAAAATTTTAAAAAACCTTCCAGTTTTTGCTGACTCCCACTCACCGGTAAAAATCAATGTAATTAACCCATTAACACGCTGTTGCCATTAATTTAAGTGGCCCAGAGTAGTATATGGGGAAGTGATTGTTTGAAAGTGTTTAGAACATTATGGATACGCTGCAAGACCATTTATTTATCAGTACAATACCCCTTATATTATTTTAATACTAACAAATTCTGTCAGTTAATTAAGATCATATACTGATCTTTCAAACTGTTTAAGGTTTACATTTGATAGGAGAAATGGGGTTAGTAGCGAAATATTTTTATATATATTTTTATTTTATTTTAAGCACTATAAAGAAATATTAATTCACATGGTCTTTCAGTGAAACCATAAATAATTTTTAATGACTTTGTAATAGAGTGGACAATATCTAGGATTTGTATGTTAATTTAAAAAAATGGTACAGGGTATAAAATTATATACGTATATATATATGTATGTATGAATGTACATATACTTAGATTAAGAAACAAATGACTCACATTCCTGTAATATAAAGGTCCATTGCTAGTTTCAGAACTGACCTATTTTCTCTGTACATAGGTAAGCCCATAAGTATGAAATCTCATGTCTGTACAGGATGAAATGTATTAATGAAAAAGGTTGGATCTTACTGATGCTGGGAAGACTGTAGAGCTGATTCTTACAATAACTGTATGATCAGGGATGAGTTAGATTTTTTCTTTTGTCTTTGCTCAAAGCCATAAATAAATATATATAAAAGATTATTAATAAATTGAAAAAAATATATAAAAAAATAAAACCTTGAATATTTCTTGGTTCCAATATCTTTATAACTGAGCAAGTTTGGCTTTACCATGAAAGAAGAACTGTTTGTTTTTCTCTTTAATTTGTTCTGAGCCCAGAACTGATACGCACTAAGTATGGGGAGGTGGGGAAAAATTGCCTGAGTAATAATGTGCACTGTAGGAAAAAGAGGGCTTAGAAATTCGAGGATACTACCTGATTTATTCAAGCAATTCCTAAGCAATATTTCCTCTGTAGATTAGAGGAATTCATTACGCTAAAAACATTTTCCCCACATAACTCTCATTTAAGCCATTACCACTAACCTGTAATATTTCTTGAGTACAAAGATTTAAACCTGAAGTTTACTTACATATAAAATTTTAAATATCCTGGGAGAGAATCCCAAGTAGTTGTTAGTGTAACTTAAGGAAACTGTATCCTATCATATTTTCAGTTTATCTTACTATGTGTGCCAATCCCAGATGATGTACCCCTGAACTTGTGTATAATAGTTGAGATTTCAAGGAATCATTGATTTGCAAGTAGTGTTCATTTTCAGTGACTTTTCAGGTCATTGTAAATGAAAAAGCATAGTCCATTCAAACCAACAACAGATAATTTTTTTTGCATTAACTTCAGTAGTATCAATATAATCCTAGATTGACAAACTCTGATTGTAAGCAAGCATGAGCAGTTGTATTTTCAAATTGCATCGTAAAGTGTATTGTGAATTACTCTCAGTGGTATTTAGTTATTCTTTTTTATTTTGCATTACTACGATATAGCTCCATTCCAATTGTAGTTAATGAAATGATTTCCAAAAGGACCAGCGTTGTACTAGAAAATTCTTGTTTAGCAGCAAAATTCAGTTGTCCTGTCTACATTTGACCACTGCACAGGGTCAAATATTGATACTTGGTACAGTCTTATTGATTCATATATGTTTGTGAACAGAACCAAAAGAAACAAAGGGTTGTTTTTAAGTGATATTTCATATCACTATATATGATATCAATATGTGCCTACACACCAATGTATATATTTTTAAAATCTCTCCGTTTCTACTATCTATATCTACCTCAGCTTACTTCCTATCTTGCCTTAATTTTAATTTAAAAAGCAGCAACAGAACTGGAACCAAAGTAAATTTTATTTTAAACAGCAAACTTTCATGTCTTGATGCATGTCATTAAGAGTTAAGCTTAATATTTCTATTTTCAAAATTTACTCACAAGCTCTCACACTGACTTCAGTATTCCTATCCATGTGAGTTCTTTTCTACTTTATAGGTGACATTGTTCAGGGAAGAAAAATGTTTTGTTTTAAAAATAAGTTGTTTGATTTTTAAACAAAACTGCAATTCAACTGCTCTGGGAATATACAGTGACATTAGTAATTTCTGCAGTTCCAAAGTCCTCTGTTCACACAAAAAATGTTACAAAATAGGAACAGAAAATGTTTGTTTAGAAATCATGGATCTGAGCTACAAGCATTATCTGGTACAGTCTAGAACATGCTATAAGAGTTGGGTGTGCAAATGTATTTGTTTAGTGAATTTGGCCTTTCCCCTCCCTTCTTTTTTTTTAAGCAGGGAAGAGTAAAAGCATTAAAACTGCCCTAGACCATATCCTCTGAGAAACACATGTTGTGAATCTTGAATCTATACAATTTTACCAACAATCAGTACTCAGTGCTCCTTTGCATACTTAGCAATTTGAATCACCTTCTTGATTGGTGTAGTGGGTCATAGAGGCAGACGGCTTAATTTCTGGTCCATGGTTATATTTCCCTCACCTCTGTGAAGACATGCAGTATCTTAAGAACTTACGGTAGCACTGAATTTTTCAGGTCAAGATATGGGAACATTAGAAAGACAAACACAGTGATAGAGACAAGAAGAATATCCAACTAAATGAATTGATTTTAAATCTACCTGTGTATCTTCCATATATATTTTAAAATACTGCTAGATGTATGTGCACCCAGTTTAAAAAGGTATAAGTTGTGAGAATGAAAAATACATTTACTAACTCCATTAGATGATTTAAGATGTACATCATGGCTCCGGTGATCCTTGGCCTATGAATTGATAGGCTCAAGCGCACATTTGAACTGAAACTAAACTTTGCCCCATCCTTCATATTTTTTACCATCCTCCAATTTTACATGTCAGATTTGCAGTGTGGTTCCCCCTACGGTCTGCTTTGAAGACAGTGTGCAGCGCTGAGTTAGTTCTTGCTGAAAGATCATTGACAAATTTGGGTCAAGTAGAACCACAGACCAAAAGAGAAGAGAAGATGCCAAATGCTAAGTCTACAACCAGTCCAAACTAGCCTGGTCACAACAGGGAAGCAGGTACTTGAACCATTTCTCTGCAAAGTCAGCAGACACCTGCAGGGACGCTGATACTGAACCATGGGTCTTAACAAACCCATGGTCCAATCTCAAAATGCATGTCCAATGTCAGCTACTTCTGGACTCCACAGTTACTCAAAAGTTTACATAGACACAGGCAATAGTTTCTGTAGCATTAGCAAAGCATCTTACCTGTCTTCTATTTAATGAATACTCTACTCTTTATAGGTTCCATATTGCAGTTGACATCACAAAATCTGACATGTTCTCTGGGTAATACACTGAGTGTGACCATTGCTCATGGATTTACTTACACCTTTTCTTCAGGAAGGAATATGTGTGCGGTCTTGGATCCTGTTTTGTCACTGCAGTGTAGAGTTTGTAAATGGAAAGATCTGGTTTTGAAGTAAGAAAAGTTCTTGTGTATCAGAGGGCAATAACTGCTGACCTCAGCCTTCATTGTAGACAGTTAGGCATTTTGGCTTTCTAGACCAGGCTCTTTTTGAATTGGATTTTTTATTTCTCTGCAAAGTCAACATAAAAAATGGGTTTCCTCTGCTGGTTACACCAGAGGTGTAGTCTGTAGATGTGTTGAGGAGATGCCTGCAGCGTTTTATATTAATTAGTTTTTTCTAAGTGCTGGAGGATTTACATCCAGTTATATCAGTTCCTCAGCCAAGAGGCAGTGTGAGCAGTAACTGATGCCAGGTCATTGACTACCGCAACAGGCAATCTTCTAGGTAAGGAGGGAAGATGGCCAACAATATCAGAGGTGCTCTTACAAAGAACCATAAGTGCTCCTAAATATGACCTGGACTGATCAATTCACACCTGAATCCTCTATGATAAAGTAGATTATATTGTCATTGCAAACTTTGCTTTTTTTTTTTTTAATCAGCCAATTGATACCCTTTCTGCTTATGATTTTTTTTTTTGTCCTGTGCTAAATCATCTTGGCAACAGAAATGTGTACCAATATTTGGAGGCAGTGCTGTATCTCAACTGTATTTCAGTTGAGCTGATACCTGTATATTGATATTCAAAAAAGATTAAGAAATATCTTTTCTTAAAAAAAGATAAAGGAAGTTGCATTGTGTGCATTTTACCAACCGGTATTGTGCTAATGTCTTCCTCCACTAAGGGCCCAAGTAATTTTAATGTTTCACTTGGACCTTTTGTATTTTACCACAAATAATGGTGCCCTGGGCAGAAATGGTGAATGCCATGGAAAAATCCAAGAGAATGGTTTAGACATCTCCTTTCTTTTTCCCCAGTAGCAAGAAGTTGTTCATCAGATCCACCAGACAAATCAGATTCTAGATAGGACAGCTCAAGGCTTTTGCTTTTGTTTGTGTCTGCATTGCAATACAAAAGTTGTGGACACAATTCAGAACTCCTAGTCAAAATCTTAACTGAACTAATGTACATAGAGAAATAAAATTCCTTTATAGAGCATATGATAATCTTATGTCAACTGGCACATAACATCAGAAAGCAAGCTTTTAGTTTGTGGAAGAAAATTCATTTGTTCACCACTGTATACATGACTGAAGATGGTACGTGCCCCTAAATACTGTGTAGTCTACTGTGGGGATTAGATCAAAGATAACCTCTGAGCCAGAAAGTGAGAAACTGTGTCTTTGGGCTTTTACTCTCCTGTTTTATTTGTATACATTTAAATCTCCCAGAGTAACAAATCCAAGTACCAAAAAAAAGATCTGTGACTTTACGAATCCCTTAGGTTTTGATCCTCTATAAGTAAGCATTACAGTTGTGTTCCTGGTTTCTGTGAAAGCTGAATTAATCTGAATGAAAATGTCTCACGTAAGACATCTCTCAGGTTTGGAGTTTGAGAAGATGAATACTTTATAGCCTTTATTTTCTTGCCTGGGTCTAGGATGGTCAAGTGTTCTGTGAAAGAGTAGACATGTTTTTCACTGGTCTTTTGCCATTTATTTTACAGCTTGCTGAGAACAAGGATTGGCATTGTTAATAGCTGGCAAAAACTGACATATCTGGGGTGAAGTTCCATAGTGTAGACAGTGTTATTACAGAAGATAGCACTGAGCACAGAGCACCATATGTCATGGTCCCGGTTATGCTGGCTAGATCCGTGATTGTCAATGAGGTCATGTATCATTTATTGCTGCACTCTTCTGGGTCACTTTTTGCTCTCTTATCCTGTCCCTAATAGCCCTGTGCAAGACAGAGATACTGAATATCTGGAACATACAGAAATTCTTCTGTCTTCTAGAACAGCTTTTTCATAATTTCAGCTGTGATAGGTGATAAAATACATTGTGTCAAGTGGAATGATTGCTCTTTGGCTTTTGTTCTTTTTTTTCTCAGATGTTTGGGGGAGCTTTTCAATAGCAATGGGACATACTGATGTCATTGCCAGAGAGCAGTGAAAAGAGCAAAAGTGACAACAACAATGAGTAGAAGAAAGGCAAAGAGAAGTGCCAGAGGCAGAAAAATTTTATTTCCTTGAAATAAGGCATTTGTGTTGAGATTCCCTAAAGGACATGAAAGGGATAGGGGAGGAAAGATGACAACATGTCATGTCCTATTTAAGGCTGCCAAGCAGCTCTGTCATGAGGGTAGCGATAAAGCAGAGAGAGCAGGAGAAATCAATCTCTCTTGTTTCCATCACAAATACAGGACTTCTTTTAGGTAAATTATTTCATTTATTTTGAGAACTGAAAGCAGATAGACCCACTTTGCTGGTTGCTTCTGTTGATATCAGAGCTGGGCCTGCTAGAAGAGTGTAAGAGAGAGCATCTGGAAAATCACAAAACTGGTGGGTGTTCTGGGCACTTTTTGTCACTGATCCCATGCACCCTTTTAGCACTTTTTATATATTGAACAATGGTATAGTAATTTTTTTGTCTTGTTATAATAGCATTGCACTCTGTGTCTAACAATTACTTTTATGAACATTGGAAAATATGCACAAGATTTGTCAACATTTCTAATTAAACTTCATAATAGGCTGAAGCAAGTTTACTGTGAGTTGGTCCAAATAACTTAGATGGAAACCACAAAAAATACTACTATATCAGGAGTTGGTGGGGACTGCAACACAGCGTAACCAGCATACAAGATTTCCAAAGGTGTTTCTTCTAGAGTTCTAACTTAGACAAAATCTTACCCTCCCACACATTCCCCTATCTTCCTTATTTGCTGTGGCCTATTTGCTGTGGCTTATCTCCCATTTCTTTTTTTGCACATCCTGTAAGGCATTTGTTGGTTTCTGGGAGTGAAGCCAGAACGTCACTGTACTGGTGGTGAAAGGCAACAAATCATGACAGTACCCTGCAAAAGTATGATAAACCTGTCTTTGGCAGCCACAGACTATAATCAGAAAAGGTTACTCGTTTGCTTCATAGTATGTCCTGCAAACATTAGGGGCATAAAGAGAGCCATGCATTATTTTGAAATCCATCTAGAAGAAAATATCCAGAATATGATTGAATTCTATCTATTTGTACATTAAGTTTTGTTTAAACACTACAGCTGGGAGAAGGTGAGCTCGTTATAGGTAGTAACAGCAAGTCTAGGATAAGTAATATACTACCTAGTGACTATGCTTACCACCCTACAATAAATGAGTATTGGAAGGAAAAGAGGTGTGACTCATTTAACCATTAACATCTAAGAACACTCATACAAATTGCATTTTGTGATGGAACATCTTATCTCAATAAACATGATGTAAATTTGTTAAAACTTTATTGGTATTAGCATTTTGAAGATATGCCTTTACAGCAAAATGATGGAAAGCTATTCAGTAATGTATAAAGAAAAAAATTAAACAAAATTATAAAGAATATAACAAATCTGAAACATATTCAGTTATCTACATATATCTAAATCTCCTGCATGGGCTTTTATGTAGACAGCGGTGCAGCCCAGCCTTTAACACCTTGAATCCAAAGCATACATGCTGGATGTTAAGTTGGCTACTACCATCTGTGATCTCCAGCTGTTGCTAAGTGGATGCAATACCATTCTCAGTGGTTGATGGGACAGTTTTTCAGCCAGTAGAAGAATGTTGGGAATCAAAACTATTGGTTTCAAACTTTAGGTGGGGAGAAATGTTTTAGCCAAAATTATTTCCTAATCTTAAACTGTTAACCAGTTATGAAAATATTAAATGTATTACTTCAGACATTTTATTTTAGATTTTTTTAGCAAGTAGTATCTAGAACCTCATTTATGTCATATATTAAGATTATACCATATACTAAGATTAAAGTTCCATTGGTAGGCATGTTTTGATTACCTTTATTTCTTATATTTCCTGTTGGCGCTTGAGAATAGTGTTTGAATGCAACAAAAAAAACCCTAACCCAATAGAAATGAACAGAAGGATTTCTTTAAGGGCCAGAGTAAAGAAATGTCACACTCTACCAAGCACTATGAAAAAAAAATTCTTCAGCTGTGGTCCCACAGTTTAACTGCAGTACCAGCCCTTCAGCTGCAGTTGCATCTGTTCTGCACAGAATTATTCATTTAGTAGTTCATCCACTAGCCTTTTTTTAGTCTTCCCAAGTCCAGCTTGAATTTTCACTCTCTTCTCCAGGACAAACACAACCTATTTACAGTGATCACCTGCCTTTTAAGGCTGTTTAAATGGTGTGTACACCCATTGCATGGCCCTGAGCACCCTGATCTAGTTAGACCTGTTTTGTACTGGAAAGACCCCAGAGATCAATTCCAACCTAAATTATTCTATGATTGTATGACCCCAGTGCCACTATCCGTGCCCGCCACTCCTGCTCCCTCAGTACCAGCCACTTAGTTTGAACAAGCTTGGATCCAATGGCTTGTGTAACAAGTCACAGCCACCGCTTTTTGTTAATACTGAGCCTTTTCGTGGCATGGATGTTGTAGAGCAGCCCTTGTACCAGGAGATTTAGAAGTTGAATTTCATGAAATCCCTCCTCTAGTTAAAAGAAAGGGATAAAGAGAAGAATGCTTAAATAAAACTGCCAATTCTTTCCTCAGACAGTGATATTTCTGCATACACTCAATCCCCTTCTGTTCACTCAACTGACAAGTATCTTTACTATCTCTCGTACTTAACACTATGGTGCCAGCAGGCTGGGCTGCACTCCCTTCTGCCTCCTGCTATAAACCAGAACAAAAACTGTCAGCAAACTTGTGGTTATACAGCCAAAACTCAGTCTTCATTTGTGGCAGCAGTGCAACAGGCAAAATTAAAGCTGATATAAGCATCTTTCTTATGCTTCTGTGTGGACTATAGCCCAGCATCCTCATCTGTAATACAGAAACCAGGGTATATTTATTTTGTATGCATTGTCACTGTTTGCACACAAGCTGAACATGGCCCTGCATGTTCACTGTGTATTGAAGGGAATTAACTATTTTGTTCAGCTACCAATCAAATTGATTTTATGTGTGTGCAATGATTGTTTATGGCCCAATAATACTGAAAGATTAAAGGTAGGAAGCTGAGCTAATACCTGTAAATGCTGTTCTATGAGGAGACAAGTCTTCAGCTGATAGTGTGCTTCTTCCAGACATCACTAGATTGTGTTACAGCCATTGCTCTTCATTCAGGCAGTAACTTCAATTAGGCTTCAAAAAGCTGGTTATCAACTTTGTTTCATTTTTGAGGATAAAAGGTTCTTTCTGGTTAAAACCTGAGCAGTAGACAGCCCTCTCTGGCTTTGCTGGGTGAGTGGCATCCTAGAGGCTTCTACAGGCCAAAGCAGTCTTAGTGATTGAGATTGTTTTCTTATTTCAGAGGACAGACTCATGGCATTTTGAAATATTTCCTTCCAGTCCTCAGACCTTGCAGCCAGAAGCATGGGGCAGTTAACATCTGAGCGGGCTAAGAAGAACTCCAGAAAGTAACCGGTGCCTAATGCAGTCATGGATTGCTCTTGGTAGTATCTTATTTAATTAGGAGATTAAATATTAACATGAAGCAGTGGTATACGGCATGCTGCTGCAAGTTTAGTATGTATCTCAAGTTTGGTGGTAGTCTCTCTACGTCAAAGGAGGCTTTAGTCATTTTTAGGTACATGCCACAAAATTCAAGGCTATATGCTCAGTTAGTTCCTGAGCAGGTAACCATGGTGACTATATGACCTTTGTAACACTAGATTTCAGCAAATCTAGTTAGCTAGGTGAGGTGCTCCACTACCATTCAGAGTCAGTTCTGAGTCATTGCGCCATATCTAAAGATTTCTGCAAGTAGTCATTATTACAAGAAATTTCTTCTTCTTCTTCCTTTTTGGCTCACATATCATACTCAGAAATATGGATTCAAATGAATCATCTTTCTGAGGATGATGCATAAGCCAAAAGGAATGCAGCAGAAGTTTCTTATCCTGAGGGAAGCCTTCTGGCCATGTTTTTGGAAGAGAAAAAAACAACTTGTGCTTTGAACAAATGTGATTTACAGCCATTGAGACACAGAAGATGCAGAGGCTTACACAACTGAGTTTTTACAGTCACTTTTTTAGAGTGGAGCTACTTTTCCAAGAATAATGGTTTTGTCCAGTTAGTTACATCTTGGACTGCATGGAACCTGCATTTATCATAGGACATAAAAAATTGCAAAACGCTGCATTACATTCTCTAGCCCCAGGTAGGAACTCTTCATTTCATAGATTCCACAGTGGTCAGCTTCCTTTATTCTGAGCAATAAAAAAATGTAATAAAATCTGAAAATTAAAATACTAACATATGTGTCTGCCACTGCCAGTCTCTTATTTAAGATTTCTTTTTCCATGCTCCCTTGGCCTGTCATCCTTGCATTAATTTCTTTCTGCATTGTGTAAGTTAGTAATAATGTCCCCTTTTATTGCTTTTAATTTTGTTGTAAACCTGTGCTTTTGGTTACTAAGTTTTCTTTTTTTTAACAGTTAATGAATGATTTGATTTACTTAAGGCTAGCCTTACATCTGTAAAGATAATTTGCAAGCCATTGTAATTAATTAAAGTGTAAAGTCAATCTGGCAATTTTGTTTATTGCCATCAGGTTTACTAATTCTACTTAAATACATTGCCAGAGCACTGATGCTGAAACAGAGACATCTTAATAGCTCTGTTGGCCCATGTGCAGACAATTAGAGCCTATACCCAACTTCAAGAAGAAAAGCCAATTGCATTAACTGATGATGTGCAGGAAACAATTTGTCCTGTGATGTGAGAGCTGCCTTGCAACTTTTGCTTCTCTATTTTCTATCATATGCAATGTGATTAAAGAAAGTCCTATGGATTATACTGATGTAGGGACCGAGACTGTTGTTTTTTCCTATAGTAAGACCATGAGACCACCATCAGTTCCTAAAACTGAAAGAGGCAATAGGAAACGTGTGACTAATGCCACTTTTTCTAACACAAATGTGAGTGGATGCTGTCTATGTCTGCGCTGAAATGTAAATGTGGTTGCCCAGGTAAGTGCTCTAAGTAGGAAAGATAGAGTTTCAGTCTATACAGTCTGCAGAGTGTTCATCCTACCAATGAAACGAGCAACACTGCTATTAGTAGAGTTTTGCTGATCAATTTTTTGACCAGGAGGGATCCTGCAGCTTAGGGACTCGTGTATCTTTGTTGCAGCTGCATCAGCAGAATCCTGTAATGCAAGCTCAAGAAACAAATGTTATATGCAACTTTAGTGACTGCATTTGAATTTGCAGAGTCAACCATTTGAACAAACTTCCCAGCAGAAAATATTTCCTGCGCTAATCTGTGATCTGAAGATGTGCATAGTCTGTTTCCAAAAAAAGTGTCAAGCTTTGCTTTTCTCTGGCTGGGAAATCTTTGTTGTAAGAATCGTATACAGTCTTGTAAAGAAAGGGAAATAATGATATAAAACAAACTTACAGTGTTGGTGATAGTGGTTGTGTTCATTCTAGGTGAAATAGAAGTCAAGCAGTGACTTAATTACATATCAGGCACAGTTCATATCGGTGACAGAATAGTTCAGTGTTGAAAAGGCGGCGTCAGCTAAGACCTGTTAGTGTAATGGAAACTGAGAAGTTGGGTGTGATTAGCCAGAAAAGATTGCTGTCCTTTCTCTTAATTGCCCTCTCTGTGAATTGCAGATGGATCATATCTTCAAAGATTTGTGTAGCATCATTAAATTCTTGTTACAGGAGCAAGTATGGGCACTGGCTTTAGTGATATGACAGACAGCATTTAGATTTGGGGTTTCTAAAACTGAGAAGAGCTGAGTTGAAATGAGATACTTGAATTTATTTTTAGTTCTTAGTAATTTTTTTTCCTCTGTAAAATAGTAACAGAAGAACAAAGTTGATTAGGAACTCTGTATGACTAAAACACTTATCCTCTGATACAATCTCCAGCTCGCCTCACCTAAGGAAACTCCAGGAAGTTGTACAAATTTTCTTTTATTCATATTAGGGTCACTCCTTTTTCACAACACATGTAACTGCTGCTTTAGGGAGCTTACAAAAGTGCCAAAAGCATGCACTGTGGTTTCTATAAGACATTCTTTACATTGAGAAAATATCTTATTATCTAATTAGCTTAAAATTAATCAGGGTTCTTTTCAGGGATATACAGTCAGCTGTCTTGAAATATAGGTTTTTAAAAATGCACAGAAAAGTATAATGTATTCATTACACAGTCCTAGAAATTTGAGGGGAAGAGTGCTGATGAAATACTTGAATTTTTTTACATGCTAAGAAGTTGTTGAAGGAGGTGTTCCTTACCCATCAGATCAGTTTTCTACTGGATGTCTTTACTAGTTAGGGAATTTTATCCTTAACTTGTCCTAGTGAAAGAACATTGTACAGCATCACATATCTGATGATTAAACTAACCCCATCTAACATTCATCCCACAGTTCTTTCTAGACAGTTTGTATTCTGTAAATGTTCTCTTTGTCTTACAGGTAACTTATAATATTTTCCTAGCTAGTCAACATAACAAAGAGATTAACAATTTCTAACCAGTTCTCAGAATAATCTGGGAGACAAGGAAATGTCATAATCCTCAATTTACGGATGGGGAACAGAGTAACAGGACTAGAAATTATTGCCAGAGTCAGGAGTCAAACCATATCTTTGCTTTTAAGAGACTCCCAAGTTCACTCTGCCTCAGACAGTGCATGCGGCTTTTACTCTAAGTCTTTCTAACCCTTATCACACACCTCCCCTGAATTCAGCCTGTTACCCAAAACAAAGGAAGTCCAAGTGGTGTAACTCCTGAATATTGTTCTGCCTATAGCCCCAGAGGTGCAAAATAAGAATAAAGTTGGAGTCTCTCACAAAGAATTAATTCATTTGAGGAGCGAAGAAACAGCTTTGTAAGCCACTTGAATTTGAAGTCACCAGGCTCCAATATAACTCACTGAAAGGAAGAATAACTCACTGCATGTGCATACATTATGAATAGCAATAAAGAATTAAATTTCCAGTGCCTGTTAGAGCACATCTGCTTAAATGCAGCCAGAATTATCTTCATGGGGGTGGCTGTACACCCCTAATCAAACTGAAGTTCATGTAACTAGGCAGTTTATGTTGAAAATTCAGTCTGATGTCAGCTGGGTGCAATTTGTGCCCTCTATTTCATGGAAGAATGCTAAGTGAAAGGAATATCTTCTAACGTTTCTCCCAGAATACATAGGCCTACTTGAAACAGTAAAACAAACTCCTCAGGCCCAGGTGCCCCTCAGGATTTAGATACTGGACTCCAGTCAAAATCAGGTCAAGAAGCAAAACATGTAGAAGAAAAGAGAAAAGAGTATTTTATTTACTATGAAATTAACTGACTGCTGACCAAGGTCCCTTTTACAGGGATTCCTTGTTAACCAGAGAATGTATCAACCATGTTTGAGATCTAGCAACATGAAAGAAAAGCACATGAACAAAGCATAGGGAAAATATCTCCTTGCCTTTCAGCTGCTTGTGTCACTTCACACCAGTGCTCTGCTGTGTCACTTGTCAGTTGTGTGCCTCTGCCGTGGTGCTAGGTTACCTGCCGAGCATGCAGACAAAAGAATTTCTCCCAGGCTTAAAATGGTATGTCAAAACTATTAGCAGCAACCAGGCATATGTTACTTCCCTTCTGGGTCCTGGTTTTACAGTTAGGTCAGACTGTGCAAGACTTTTTGGCAAAGAGTAAGGTAAAAAGTATTGTTTCAACATGGGAATAAGTAGCTGCTCAGAAAATTGTTAAGTAATTACTTAAGAAAAAAAACCAACAAACAACAAACTTTTATACTCTATCAAAACCTTTTCTGTGTCTTGAATCTTCCCAGAAAATTAATGTCAACTGAATATGCCTTGGTTTTGTACCTAAATGGATCCCTTTTTAATTCAAACAATCTAAAAGGATGCGAAGCACATAGTTAATGGCAGTTCTTATAAGATTTTTATACAAACAACAATGCCCAGTAGTGTTTGTTATAGTTGTCTTGTTATGATACGATGTTACCAGTCCTCACCAGTTTACTGTGAGTCTTCTGGTATTTCATACTTTTTTTAACAGCCCCAAAACTAGATTAATGAATATATCGGTATGTCAGTTTCACTAAAAGAAAAACAAACTAAATCTTACTGCTCTATAGCCAAGCTGAAAATATGTTCAGGATGTGAGGTAAACAAAAAAAGGAGCTCTGAGTGTGTTACAGGGAAAGTTTCACTATTATTCAGCTCTAATGCGTGATTTTTAAAAGCCTGAGTTTGCCCCTGTCACTCTTTTTTCAATGCAACAAAGGCAAAGCCTGACAGACACCCCAGCGCCCAGTCATTCCCTGGCTGCACTGCGACCCATGCAAGCATGGAGGGCCAAAAGCCATTTTGGCTTTCACCTTGCTACCTGACTGCTTCATTTGGGGCAGCAGCCTGTCTCCAACATGGTGCATCCTAAGAATCATTGCCAGTCCGCTACTTTGCAGTACTCAGGAGTGCTAGTACTATCTCATTCATTACACATCAGCTGTGGTCAGATAAAGGGTTGGCTACATTTTTATACTATCTTGGGCTCAGTATTCAACCAGTTGCTACTTTTGCACTAACTTGATTAAATGTGAATTGCTACAGTGAGAGAAAATTCAACGTTATTGATGGATGACAGAGAAACTCCTTAATTGCTTACTGTAGCAAATCTGCAGCTGATAAGGATGTAAATATCTATCACATTTTAAATTCAAATCATTTTAATAGTCTATGGAAGCAGCATTTATGAAAAGTAAAAATGGCTTTTAAAGATATTCAATACATTAATTTGATTTGTATTTACTTTTCAATGAGGTAAATCTGATCTTTATTACCACTGGATAAATAAAATGGGATTTGAATAGAAATCTAGTTTACAGAGTTTTTACATACATATTGTACACATTATGAAATAATGAAAGTTTGTGTACCATGACTTACTATTTTGACATTATTTCCTTAAATTTTTTTAAGGAAAAAATCAACAACTTACAAGGCAATATTAAATATTTATTGATAGCTGTGTTCTAAGTTATTCATGCAAGGTAGGCCAGGGCTCTAATTGCTGTGCTCTGTTCTAATATAGAGGGGTCATCAAATGTTGACTGAACTGACAAGGCTAACTCTCCATTAATTCAGTGAATGCTAAACTGAGTCTACAAAAAGCAAGATGTGGTTCTTTACAATACAGAAAGAAAAAGGATTTACACGGCCTGTATTTCATGAGCTTTGGGAAAAGACCAAAATTATGTGTTTGCACATATACACACATATATAGACATGTATCCACTCCTTACCTATTTCTCTAGACCTTTATTCCCCTGGTCTGCTTCAGAAATTTATTCCTTATCCCTAGAGATAAATGAAGTAAAGATTTTAAGGACAAAGAGATTTGTTCCCTCACAGGTTTCAGACTAATTTTTTTACTGCTTGTTCTGGAAGGGTACAACCATTTCTGTCTTGGCTGTCTGTGGTTTAGACTGTGCCTATGTTAGTATTTTGGTTCAGAGCAGTTGTAGTTTTCAAGCAAATGCCCTGATCATCCACCATGTTGGTTCTGGTTGCGGAAGGGTTCAGTTGCCTTTTGCAGACTCAGTTCTGGGCCTCAGCACCAGCCGTTTCAAGCTACTGATCTGCTCCTATCATAGCAAATTACCTGTTGGTGTAGATACAACCTTTGAGGTGAAAAGGGTTGGGTGGCCTTTTCAGTGTTTTCTCCTTGGGCATATTACATTTGGTCATACTGACATGAATACTCCTGCTCTTTGGTCTTGGAAGTTAAGTAGTTCTAGACTGTTTAATGCATGTTTAGGATACTACCTAAAAGTACAAAGTTTTGTAGGAGTAAATCAAAGTCACAGAACACCAGACCACAGAAATTGAAACTTGTGTTGGAAGACTCCATTTGTCCCCACCAACCAGCTGCATTGATGGAGGTGTGTAAAGAAGATTTATATAGTAGAGGACCTGATCAAATGCTGGATTTTTACCACTTTATTCATTTAATACTTTGCCCTTCCTTGAACACAAGATACAGCCTCCCTCCAATACTGAGACCAATCCTGTTTAACATTCTTCATAAATGACCTGGCTAGTAAGGCAGAGTGACCCTCAGCAAGTTTACAGATGATACAAAGTTGGCAGGAGTGGCTGACATACACCAGCTGGTTGTGCCACTATTCAAAGTGATCTTAGAAGGCTGGAGATATGGACCAACAGGAAACTCATATTGTTCAACAAGAGGAAATGCAAAATACTGCATCTGGGGAGGAGTAACCCCTAGTATCAGTAAATGCTGAGGGCTAACTGGCTAGAAAGCAGATTTGCAGAGAAGGATCTGGGGGTCCTGGTAGACAATGAGACGTCCATGAGCCAGCAATAGGCCTTTGTGGTAAAGAAGGCCAATAAGATCTGGGGCTGCATTAGGACTGTTGCCAGCAGGTTGAGCGAAGTGATCCATCCATACTCAACACTGGTGAGACACATCTAGAGTGCTGGGCCCAGTGCTGGGTTCCCAGTACAAGAAAGATGTGGACATACTAAATAGAGTCCACCAAAGAGCCACTAAGACGACTGAGAGCTTGGAGCACCATATGTACCAGGAAAGACTGAGAGACCTGATATTGTTCTGGAGAAGGAAAAGCTCAGGGGAAATCTTATCAATGTGTAAATGCCTGATGATGGGAGGTAGTAAAGAAGATGAAGCCACACCCTTCTCAGTGGTGCCCAGTGACAGGACAAGAAGAGGTAAGCAAAAATTGAAATTCCACTTGAACATATGAAGGAATTTTTTTTGCTGTTCTGGTGATCAAACACTGGATCAGGTTGCCCAGAGAGGGGTGTGGTCTTTCCATCCTTGGAGATACTCAAAACTTGACTGGACACAGCTCTGAGCAACCTGCCATAGGTGGCCCTCCTTTGAGCAAGGGGGTTGGACTAGGTGATCTCCAGAGGTACTGTCTAACCTCAGCTATTCTGCAAGTCTGTGATCTTGGTGTGGAAAAGGTACTTCAGGCTTCCTCTACCAGCTCTGGAATTGAGATGCTATCCTTTTATGGTCAAGGGGAACAATATGTTAATGACTATTTCATCATGAGCAGACATATCAAATCTATTTTCACTGCCAGATACCACTCTAGCATTGCAACCATGGAATAAAATACACCTCTGTCTGTACCTCACTCACAATAAATGGAAATTGTTCATCAACTTTTAATTCCAAAATGTCCTGGTAACAACCTTTTTCTGACTCAGAGCATCACTTTTTCATCACAAGCTGTGAAACCTTTTTAGCTCTGGATTACATGTCTTGTGTGTTTACATTCTCCCTGTGACCTGTTGAGACTTACAAATGCTTTCCTGCTCATGCATCTCTGAGGAGCTGAAGGGGAGTGCCAGGAGAGCCGCCCTCAGTTTGGGTAGCTGCCAAGGTGGAGGGGAGACCTGAGAGATGCTGTTCCTGCAGAGACAGAACAGGCTGCAGCCATTTGAAAAGCAGCCAGTCATGGTGGAGTAACAGCCTTAATACTGGAGCACAGGCTGCTGCAGAGTTCAGAGCCTTATGAGGCCTTTCTGAGAACTGTAATAGATTTTTCTTGATGGATTTTAAAGGCACAATGTAGGAAATAATTTATAGGACTATACTGACAAGCCGAGAGCCTGCAAGGTGCCCCACTGTTCCTTGGAAGACAGACCAGCACCTCAGGGAGCCAAACACAAACATTGCTTCCAGAGGCTGTTGTACACTTCCCCCCTAACATTTGGAGACACTGAGGGACTGTGGCTTGGCAAAGGGCTCCTAAAATTAATTTATGTTAATTTCAGAAATTTCTAGGTTAAAGGTGGTAAACTCATGATTATTCCTCAGAAATACCCACATTTTAGGAAATGCCCTGTCCCAACACCAGACGGTTTCTCTTAAGTCTATTACCTGTGCCTCAGGCAGTGCCTTACTTTTCATTTTGCTAGCAACATTCATCTCTCAGATGGAAGCCGTTCCTGAGGACATGTTTGAAAAGCCCAATACCATTCCCAGAAGTGCAGCTGATGGAAATCTGCAGTAAAAGTATCAGTAAGCTGTGTGTTGCCTTCGCAAATACAAATTAGTCACTGTTTTATGGACCAAGTCTGTACTCAGGCTCTGTCATGCACACAGCAATGCAAGCCCTTGGTGGAGGACCACCTCAATAATGCTGATGCAACATGGGCATGGCCACAGCTACAAGTCACTGCAGTGGGATCAGGGTGGGAATATGCAGTGTCAGCAGCTCTGTGCTAACTTAATCTCACCCTTTGGTGAAGTCAAAGGCATGTCCTCCTCCATGAAAAATGGGAGACTATCCCTCACCACAGAGTAGGAGCATGCCCAAAGACATCGCTGAGACAGTGCCAATTCACATCTAGCATACACTCATGACAGCATGTTTGCGTGCTTTTTTCCCACATTGCTGCTTGCACTGCAGAGACATACACCCTGGAGTGTCCTGCTTGTTTCCATCATCTGGCCCATTTGTAAGTGTACATGTAGGCATGCTGTACCAGTTTAACCAAAGAATCACTTTCTAATATTTTAGTTACATACGGCTTCACATCAAAATACTCTGTGCTGGCTTAAACCAGGTCTTTGCCACCAGCATGCCTCAGTAACATATGGGGTGCCAGGAAAGTGCATAAAAAGGAAGGGGGCAGGCATACCAGTGTCTCTGTTTCTGTAATTCTAAATGCATATATGCATTATATATGTATATATATTATATATACATATATATATGCATATATGTTGCTATAAAATAATTAATATCAAATCAAATTTAATCATTGTTTATGAGTGTCATATTAACAAGTAGTTATGGAACTGTTACCTGTTGCACACTTAACAACATTTTCTAAAAAGCTCAGCATGCTGAGCTCTGAATTACTGAAAAAAATGTCAAGTACATAAAAACCAGAGATGGCTGCTTTGGGGAAAAAAAAAAAAGAAGGAAATAAAAAAGGTCTTTCTTTGGCATTCAAGTAAATTTATTTGAAAATCTAGCCAGGAACACTCTGAAAATCTGAATCTTACAATAAAGAAGGCTGCATGATCTTATTCTAGTATGGTGAATTTATGTATTTAAGTTAGAACAATAAAGGGTATATGTCCACACTGGGATCCTAAGTGAAACTCTGCTGACTTTGACACATATTAGTTTGTATAAAATATTATTCAGGTGTCAATTTTTTACAATAGAGGTTCATTTTTCACTGCAGTAACAATGGCTGTTTGCTATCACTGTTTTTCAACATCTATGTGCTTTATGAGAAAAGAAATATATGCTGTTGGAAGCTGTATTGATTTAATGGAGGAAAGTTGATTAAAGGACAAAAAATGATTCAAAGGGTTGGCAGCAGGTAGACCTGTTGGATCCAGTGGGGAGTTTTCTGGGCAAAAATGAATTGCTAATTAATATTTTAAAATAAAATGTAGCTGCTTTAAAGTTGGTGAAATCATAAATAAACCGACAAGAATGGCCTTCTTTAATATGAAGATTGGAAAACTGTAGCAAGTAACAGGGAGGAGATTGCTTTCAGGACAGTACTAGAGGGAGGCACTGGGAAGGTAGTGAGCTACCAGCTATCCTGGTGGCCAAGACGCTGCTTACCTTGGGCTTGGTCCACAGTCAAAGGGAAATTTCCACTGACTTCAATAGACTGCGCATCCGGTCCCCTTTTAACAAGCTATTGGTTTTTTTAATTCACCATATGGCTCTTAATAACCAGATCACTACTAATAAAGCTCAGAAATTATATTAGGAATTCAACTGCAAAATGAGATGCAACCAGCTAAGTCAGAAATAGAACAACAATAACTAAATATTGGTAAATGTAAATCTTGGAGAATCTTGTAATAACTTTATACACTGCCAAGAGCACAGGATCTTCATTTCTTTTTATTAAATGCCTCTTGTGGTAAACAATTAAACAGCACCAACAATTCCTTTACTCCAGCTGTCATTCTGATGACATGAATACTTGGGCAACTGACATCTAATTTCAGTGTCATCCAACTGTAAATAAATTGTGAAGCCTTTGTGTCTATGCGGTAATATATAGTCATCTCTATGCAGGCACATATGCAGATTGTGTGAGTCTCACCCTTTAAAACTAATATGGTTTCAGCCAGAAAAAGAAGAGTGTGGGAAAAAATAGCTTTCAAGAATTTTGAAATTATTTTTCAGTGTTTCTTTTTGGGGCAGTAATAACAGCTTAGAGTTCTGAGTGTCAGAGTGAGAATAATAAAGCTGATTCCCAGCATTCAGGCTTTTTGTTTGCTGCCTTTTTTCCCCCATTTCACTCAGCTTGAACACAGAAAACAGATTGGGCAGCTTTGTCATATACAAATGCAAAACCACAGGTACAAGTAAAAATTTGCTTTATTAATTTCTAATGCCCATTCAAGGTTGTGTATTAATTTTGCATGAGGAATTGTTGAAACTTCCATTGCCTTTGTTCCTTACTCAGCCATTAATATTCTGTATGTCAGTTAGAATTACAGGTTTTGAAACAAATATTTTATTCCTATCACATGTGATTGTTACACAGCTACAACTTTTTAGTGTCTTCTGATGTCCGAATAGTTGCCTACTTAAGATATTCTGGTGTTTTTGAAATGACCTTCCCCCAGCAGTCTAAAAGTCATATTTAAATATCCAAATAAATAAAAGTCTAACTAATGAAAGGCTATTTACAGGGGGTGAATTGGTCAAATTTAGATTCTATGTCCCTAATAGAAATATTTCATGCACATTTTTTAATATCCGTTGTCTTTATATACACTTGGAAAAGATGCCTTAGGTATGCTGAGAAAGTGTGATATTCATTGGCATTCATTTCATTAGCAATGTAAATTACTTTGGATGACATATTTTGGCAGTGTCTCTTGAAAAATGCTGCTGATAGCTGAGAAAGAAGCAAGCACTGTAAACTACCAAATTTTTAGACTGTCCTTCACAGTATTCACCCCGACAGGGCTCCCTGGTACAATACATGTGACAAGTTAGGTGCCTAGAAATAGGCTCATGACTGAGCAGGGGGAGGCCTGACCCAGAAACAAAATTTCAAGGAAAAAAGAAAGCCAAGAGAGCCAAAGGTCTCCTTGGAGGAAGTGATGCTGGCCTACATACTTCTTTCTAGGCCAAAGAGAAGCATTTTCCTCCATCCAGGATTCAAATCTGAGAACCTTCATCTGGTGCCTAAACAAAGCCAGGCCTTCATTTTTGACTGAAAGCTAGGGATTTTTGCCAGATAAATGAATAAAAAATCATCTGGGATATAAAAGGACTGCAGCTCAAACACCCACTCTTGAACTGGGTAGTGATGTTACAGAGGTGTCCTAAGCACCTCAGTCACCAGGGTATTGCATAGGGAGGTTTTCTTAACACTTCCAGTTGAAACTGGTCCAGTGTGTTTAACTCACAGCCGGCCTGATAAGGCATTTTCCAAGGAGGTGCACAATCTGGATTAAAATTCCTGTTCAAAGGAAGCGCAGAGCCTATCCACATCCCAGGTGTGCCACCACAGTGCAGACCTCTCAGGGATTTAGTGTGAATTAGATGCACAGCCCAGCTGTTCGGTCGCAGTTCATATTAGGTACAGGCTTTCCCATCACCAGGAATTCATTCGTTCATGGGCGGACTGTGAAGGAGAATAGGTGAAGGAGAAGAGTCTAGAAACCATAGGCACCTGTTTAATAGCTGATGGGTTCACAGTTTAATAGCAGGACTGCTGGGAATACTGTCAACTTCTATGTGTAGGACCTGGGCACCTATACGTCTCCCAGGGGATCCAACTGCATCTTCTTCAGTCATAGCTCAGAAGTCAGAATTGATTTTAATACATTGTTTTTCTTCTGCATATATCATTGTCAGTTCATTACGTTTTAGCTCTGTACTTCTTTGTGTGGTCTCTGATCAGCCATTGTCCATCTACATGTGCAGCAATGTCTCTTAGTGGATGACAGGCTCTTCAATACTGCTTCTTTTTTAGTTTTCCATTTTGCATGTCCCATTTTCTGTGGCAAAAATGCATTTTAACATGCTGATGCTGCAAATACTTGATCCAAAGTAACAGTTGTCAAAAAGCAGGCAATTTTCCTGATTTGAAGGCTTCAATTAAGTGCATTAAAGGTAAATTATTACTTCATCAGGCATTCAAAGGTGTTGCCCTCCTTGGCTATGTAACTTAATATGCTTGAACAGGACCTGCACTCTATTTTTTATTATCACATAGCTGAGCCAACGATTGCTGGTTGCTTTTGATGCAGGGTAACTTACAGATTTCAATGATCGAAAAGCTATATCCTCTCTGTTTGGGGTTGGGTTGGGTTTTTTTTCTGTTTTCTACTAGTCCCTGATAATTTCCTACTCATTTATGATTTCCTGGATTTTTACATCACCCCCCCCCCCCCCCCTTTTTTCTGTCGGGTTTTGTGTGTTCTGCATGAACAGGCTTTGCATGGAAAGTTTTCCAGGTTTTAATAGCTCTAAATATCCAGTGTTAAAAGTTGATTGCTGTGCGTTATCACATTATTTATATTTGATACCCCTGAAACTATAAAAGCCAACATCTTCTTTAACAGAAAAATAGCTTGTCTCCCTTCAGTTGTTGTTTTGCTGAATGCTGCTGGGTGAAAGTGTTTCTTTCAGTGACGCTTATTTAACTAGTTCTCAAAATAAGACAAACTGCAGGAGAGGAGAAAGAACATATCTTTCATTTCTTTCTTTGACTGGCTTGGTGGTGTCTCTTCACCATAGTCCAACCTATTTAAAGCCTGTGTTTCAATCTTCTGGCAGCTAATAAGCCATTGAAAGCCATAAGCTGAATCGGTGAAATGATTCTTTATAGTAGGGAATGTTGCTGTTTGTTACAATAAAAGCATACTTATAGAGCAGTGCTTCCCCCAAGGCATTTCACGCAGCAAGATTTCTAGCTGAAACATAAGAAATGCCTGTTACTGAATCAGATTTGGGGACTTGCTCCAGATGAGCATCTAAGAGTTTGCTGCGTAATGCCTTCATCAGTCTGAAGACCCAGTTCCCAAGCAGTGAGACACACTTCACTGATAATGTGTCCCAACACGAAGTACAGTTCAGTTAGGCTTATTAGCTAGGGCTCTATAACAGTGCTGAAACAGCTGAGGATGGAGCAAGGGTGGCCTTGCTTGCTTGCGGCAGCTTTGAGGGTGTGAGGACACTAATGCAGTGCTACATAAGACAGTGGAGCACCCAGAGGCTCTGAATGAATGACCTTCACGTGGGCTGGCGTAGACAGCAGTGCACAGGGAGGCAGAAGCTTGCACGCTGCCTTGGCACCCCGGGCTGGCCAGGACCCAGAGTGCAGTGGACAAATGTCAGCTGTACTGACAGGGTGCATGAGCTTGGGCTGGGAAATATGTGTGTTAGCCAGGGGTGGTCATTTGCACAGTGCAACTAGCATGTGTATGGCCATCTCATGAGCTTGCAGTGCTCAGTTTATCAGCCTCCCCTTCCCAGAGCTTCTGGGGACTGTAGCCCATGGCCTATGCTACGTGTCAGTAACAAAACCCCAGATTCTTTAGGGACAAGCTCTGTTGAAGATAAAATAGTAATCTGACACACTCTATTTTTCTTGCTCACTCATGCATGCGAGCAGTATCTATTTATCTTTCAGGGACGTTTTCTAAGTTTTGAGGAAAACTTAGCACTTATACAATGCTTAATGGTGTTGATTCTTAAAAACATGTCCTAATTCATACCTACTTTTTCTGCAGCCCTGATTTTTGTCTTACCTTTCTTGCATAAACATATCAACTTTTCACTCTCAGATATCTGAAGCTATTTTTCTTCAGATTTTTTCCACCATCTTGATAGAGAAATTTGTTCAGCAAGAGAAAGAACATATTGTCATATATATACACAAATCATTTGAATAAAATGACATGTTCTTACTGATAGTGTTTATGACTCATTTTATCCAGTTATTCGTGATGTTTTATAAAAAGCTCTTCTGTTCATGACATGTCCACAGAAAATGGGCATGTACTCTTTCTAATGTGTATGTATAAAGCTTTGCAAGATTTTCTTGAAATTTCTATTTTCTCATCTTATAAAATCTTCCATCATTATATCAGAGAAAAACCATAACAAATTCAGATGGCAAG
This sequence comes from Aquila chrysaetos chrysaetos, assembly GCF_900496995.4. NCBI lineage: Eukaryota > Metazoa > Chordata > Aves > Accipitriformes > Accipitridae > Aquila > Aquila chrysaetos. Next base: position 70,673,897 of record NC_044030.1, read on the forward strand.
TATTTACTAGAAAACAAAGTGACCCAAAAAAGTGACCTTTTTTTTATTATTTGATGATGAAGTTTCCTTTGAATTTCCTTGATCTTTCCTTGATTCTTTTTCCAGAAGTTTTCCTGATTTACTACCAGCAGAACTGATGTGACTAAGGGTAGCTGGCATAGCTTTAACTTTCTCACTGTTGGTGTCTGTTCTAAGTCCACATTAACTTAACAGACCACTGAAGGTCCTAAATGCAGATTTTATGTTGACTAAGTGATGACGACACAAAACATCAAGAAGCTACATTTATGTATTTCCTTTCCTCAGATGTAATCTTAGGAATGTAACACCTTTGTTTACACAATTTTAAATTAAGTGAGAACTATGTCTACCTGAAGCAGGACAGCATCCAAATACTTCTAATTGAAGGAGTTGACTTGGGAATATTAAAAAAAGTCATCATCTTTATTTTCTTATACAGTAACACTCTAGTCATGTCATTACACTGTTCACAATTAATGACAACAACAAGATTAATTAGAATAGTGAAAGGTGGAAAAGCAAATGTCAATCCTACTTTCAAAAAAGGGCAAAAAGGAGGATCCAGGGAACTACAGGCCCCTCAGCCTCACCTTGATACATGGAGAGGTGATGGAGCAGCTAATCCTGGAAACACTTGCCAGGCATATGAAGGACAATAAAGTTATCAGGAGTAATTAACATGGATTCACGGAAGGGGAGTCATGTTTGACCAACCTGATAACCTATGATGAAATGACTCTTTGTAGATATAGGGAGAGCAGTGGATATTGTCTACCTGGATTCCCAAAGTACCATCAAAGAGTGAACACATACATTTTCATGATGTTCTGTAACATCAAACTCTAACAGTAGCTTCAACTACATTTATAAAACCAAGTTACAGTTCATCAGAGATGAAAAGTAAGAATGGAATTTGGATTTTTTTTTTCAAAAGGAAAAAGACTCTTAGCTTTTAAATTCCATTGCTGAACACATGATGGTTCATATACAGTCCTAAAAAACCAAAGGGATTCATAGTTTTCAGAAAAGTTACAAGTCAAGAAAATACCACGATTTATTTTTTTTAATTTTATTTCAATTTATTCACTAGGATTTTAATTATCCAGTGTTGGTTATCTCAGTAAAAATTGCACCTCTGTCTTAGCCAACAAGAGGCCCAAGATAAAATTGCACTTTAAGTAGGGTCTAAGTGAAATTTAAAACTTAATTTTAGCATAAAAATTGAAATTTCTGAAAATGATCTGAAAAATTCTTCTTTCCTTACCTGGCTTAATGAAGAATTATGGTAGAGATAATGTGCGGTATTAGATGTAGTTAACTCAGTCTTCTAAGAGAAATAAAGACCAGGAAATGGAAAAACTGTGCCTCCACTCAAGCTTTTGTGAACCTTTGCCATTGATGATAGTTTTTTTCTTCTCATGAGTGTTCTTTACTAAACATGAACTACATGTTTCACAGGTTCTGTATTTTTTGTATATTCTTTATGTATAACATCTTTAGGCTACTGCAATCTATCACTCTCTGACAGAAATGGCATGAGATAGGCTTTCTTCAATGTGCAAAATAGTTTTTCTTTTGTTCATGAACAAACTCCTAGTCTGTCAACCAAGCTACAGTAAAATCATGTACAAAGTCATCAACAGAATAGAAAGGTTTTATTTCTTCTGCAGGAATGTTCTGCCTGTGGAAATGTGTACTCCTGTTTAGGAATATACATAATAAACGGAAATCTTTTGTCTTAGTATAGTACAGTCTAAAAATAGAATTTGGTTTTAGTGACATAAATAATATTTATCTATGTCTGTTTAACTAGTGTTGAATCCAGTTAACAGATTCCTAAACTTATAAGCATTGAAAAAAACATATATTTATACTTTAATTATACAATATTTCATTTCCTGTATGTGTCCCAATATTTCTAAATATTTCCAAGTTCTGTAGTTTCAAAGATACATCTTTTGATCTTGATGTTTTTGGCTTCCAGTTGCATCTCCTCTTCACTTCTTTGAGCGTAATTTACCTCTGTACGTGTTCAGACAAGGTAAGTTTTAGCATTTGTGCACATCCCTTTATTTAATTGCACAGAACTGGACAAACTGCTTGTTGCAGTAGAATCTGTATTTTCTATGTTGTTTAGTGTGCTATTGCTGCAGAGCACAGGCACCTTGTAGCTCAGGGCAATGCAGACTGAAAACAGTGTACAGCACTGCACGGTCAGTGTGGTGTGCCAGTGCCCAGGACCTGCTGTCTCCAGGCATGGACAAGTCTCAAAGAAAAGACAACAATACTGGGCAACTACTGAGTGCATCAGTACAGGAGGAAATTTATATGAAGGCATGACCAATGTATGCACACAAATCTTTCTCACTAGGTAAATCAATCAACATAAGAGCAGACTAACAGGATTATGAGTTTTTCCTTCTTTATCTACTGTGTTTACTAGATTTCTGTGTGTTTTCCCCTCTTTGCTCTATTAGTCTGCTTCTTATTGTGAAGCTAATCTCTACCTCCAGGCATGCTGTGGGGAGAGGTGAGCAGCCTGAAGAACACTTCCCTGGGAACATATTTACAACTGTTCAGCAGTGGTGAAAGCCATTTGGTGACACTGTTATTATAAGTCCTATTGACCTCCTTTCCCCTCTGTTGTTTTTTTTACATCTCTCCCTTCCAACAGCTTCCACAAGCTTTAGGAATTTATCATACAAGAGAATTAGGATGAACCTGAGCCAAGCATGGGGAGGCAGGAGGGAGAGGACTGGCAGGGAAGGGAAAGTTACTCCAAACGGCTACTATAACCAGTAAAGATTCCTTCAATTTCTTCTCATTCTTACAAAGACAAGATTTTTTAGTGACCAGAAAGTTTGTAGAATGATGCCTAAAAGCCTACATCAAAAATCTGTTCTTTGTCTTTTTGTCTTGGTGTTGTTAAATACATTTTAATTAGTCTTAAAAACTGTCTGTGGTGAAAGATATGAACAGCTCAGCTGATCTTCAGCTTCACTGAAGACATTCCTGTGATATCTGATTTAGCTACCCTCAGGTTTTTCAGCTTAAAATAGAACACAAATGTAATAAGTTAATAACTAGATGTCCTTATCCAGGAAGCACTCAGAAACATGAACAATTTCAGTGCAAGAGCTTAAAAAGACTGGGGCTAAAGCCACATATTTTACATATCAGATTATCTGGCTCAAGAAAGAAGATGAGCTAAAATAGTAACAGTATTGGGGACTAGGTCTGGCTTAGTAATTACTTCTACCTTTCTATAAGAATTTACAGGCATGTATCCTTCCCCACCTCCTACAGTGATGGGTATTAATAAAAAAGCTGTGGAGACAATGTGGCAGCTTTCACGATACAATCCAACCCTCACATCAGCCACCCAAATAGTCTTTTCCTGAGCATCTGGTTCATCCATAAGATTAACAAAATAGTTAAATTTGTTTGAACAAGTGATTCCATGGAATTTTATTCAAACAACTCCAATTTTAAGCCTTTGCATTTTTCTTCCCTGCAGTCTGGGAAGTATTGAAAATGTTTGTGTACTTACAAAAAAATTATTAGTGATAAAAAAAGTTACAGGGTAGTTAATTTTTTTGTCCAGCTTCTGCATGCACCTGCCTTTGATATTGTACTAAGAGTCAGCAGAAAAAACTGCAATGCTGCAAATATATTTTAACACGTAGAACGACACATTTGGGACAGCACACACCAGTGTAAAGTATCAAATGCTGTGAGACTCCCAAACAGCAGTACTTGCAAAACTAGAAATAGAAATAGGCTAAGATCATTAAACAGCAAAATTCTCCTAAAATAGTTACAGAGGTAGGGAAACGTTACTTTTTTGCTCACTGGGCAGTTATTCATTAGTTTATTATGCTTTTTTAAGTACATTCATTAACCTTTCGCTAGCATTTCTGGGAATGAGTTGGGTTTTTGGTTTCTAAACTGAAGATTGTACTTATTAGGAAAAAAAATAATAAAAATACAGTGGGTTTTTTTCAATTTCTAAATCTAAATCATTCCTCTTAAATCTTACTGTGTGCTTTGGCCATCTATGTATGACCCTGTGCTGGTCACACATACACCCTAGTGGGAATGCTCGGTTATTAGGGGGTGCAACATGGCATTGAAAAACATCAAACCTCCTTACTAGAGGTTGTACTACGTATTTAATCCATGCATAATCCAGCTAGCATTAGCACTATTTCTAATTAATTGAAATTAAATGCACAGATGTAAGAAAAGATTCGTGCTGCTTAAACACATGGTAACACAAATACGTTCATAGACTGAGAAAAGCATACAGATTAATGATTACCTTCAATTTTAGAAGGTCATGGTACACTGTGCCTTCCTCCTCTGTGAACGTCCAAACTAAGAAGGAGGCAGAATGGGTGTGTTTTCACTTCCCTGAAGTGCTGTGCAGGGAATATGAGTCCCCTGGCTGGTGCAGCATTCTGCTTTGAAGTAAATCCCCCATTAAACACAAAGACAAGAGATGACCAGCTGTACAATCCCTTTTCTTGGAGAGTGCTCAGTGTAACCATTGGGACTATATCAGCAGTAACAGCAGCAAGTTTGTTGACCCTGCAGTCATTTCAGAGCACTAGAAGAAGAATTGTGTGTTTGTGCCTCCCCTAATCTCTGGTAGCTACAGTGGGACAATTCTGCCCTCTGAGTGGAGAATCTGCATGCCTGACCCTCACACAATTTCCAGAAATTTTTTCAGTAGTCTGCTAATAACATATCACCACACACAAGCAAAGACACCCAGCACTCATATCTCATAAGTCAAAAATGCCTGGCATAAAATAAGAGATGGTATAATTATGAGGTTTACAAAAGTAAATAACACCTCTACCCAGAATCCATGAGCAGTTCTGCAAATTCTCATGAAAGATTAGTGAGATGTGCTTCAATGTGCTTGGTATTTCAACAGTGGCCTGCTCCACCTGGTCTGAGACTTACTAACCTACCTGCTTGTGGAATATATTTCCTTGAGCTGTGCTAGATGGATTAATCTGTTCACTTGGTTAACCTCCCCACTGAAAATTTTACAAAAGCAAACAAGAAATCTTGTGCATAGAAGTTCAGCTAATACCTTGTCCTTGTGAAGGGGCACAAGCTCTGAAGTGGACAGTTTGAATTGATTGAACTATGTTACTCTCACTGACTTGGACTACCAACATATAGTGTATATAATGGCTCATCCCCAGGTTATGTCTAGACCAGGAAACAGATTATCTCTTGAAGTATGTTAGCTCATGGATTTCACAAAATACATTTTCAGAAGGATTTTACACTAAGTGTGTAACCTATGCAGTCTTTACAATAAGCCTCATTCAGAGAGGTACCTCTCTCACTTGTTGAATAGTCTCTGCCTTGCCTGTAGTGACTTGTTCCTGATTTCATTCTCTTACTCAGCTAGGACTTAATTGGTACAGTTGCACTGTGGTCCTGCATTCAGGCAAACCTACAAGCAAGTTTATAAAGCTATAAATGGATCTGCAACAAAGATCGGTAATGGCAAAGCCCATTAGCTCTAGATGGTTAAAGCAGTGAAGAAAACTGCTTCCATTTCATTTGCCTTTACTGACAAATTATAAATTGTGTCAATTCCACTAGAGCAAACAAATGTTTTGGACTTTTAAAAATGTTCTCTGTGTAGCAATACTTGGTTTAAAGTTATGCTACTGGCATCCTTCCAAATACATTTGTAGTTACTGTAGGCAGAAAACCCAAATTTATTACATTTTGTTTGAGCAGAGGTCATTGCAACATTGGTGTTATGTATTCTGGAAGTCTCTTAAGCTCTTCAAATACTAAATGGAGTTTCAGTGAGCTGGAACCACATACTGAATCTTATTACAATTCAATCAGTATTGCTTCTAGCTTTTACATATCTAACAGGGTCAAAGGTACATACTGTATGTCAACACAATTGTTTCTTTAAATTATTTTCAAAATTAAAATTTCATTTCTATTTTTCACACCTAAAGCAGAAATATTCTTGCAGACAGTCCAAACTGGTTATACTGAGCATGGATATTATGTACTGTAGCATGAATGCTGCACTTCATGCAAAGTTCTCATCAACATGTAAGCTGCAAGCCCCAGGACTGTACAGAGAACACAGACTGCAGCTTTCTGACTGGCCAAAGAGGGTGACATGTTATTGAAGAGAGTGTGGAATAAGTTGCTTCTTCCCCTAGAATCAGTAAGTTTTCAAGGTGCTGTTCATTATTTGGTCTGCTGAGGGCATTGAATTACGAAAACACTGACTGCGGTGGTATTATCTGCTTCTGAAGAGATCTGCTCATACTTCCACGCTAGTGCCTTGTGCAGTTTCATAAGAACTGACAGTAGGATAATGTCTCTGATTTCAATTCTGGAAAGAGTAGCAAAAGGTCTTTTTTGAGCAATTAAACTGGAATTTGTAATGCTGTGGATGCAAGATCTGTGCTGCCTCTGTCATTTTAATGATTTCATTTTTTTATTTATTTGGAGATATTTAGCCACAACGGGTCTTTGAGATTGAGAAGTTGAGCTTCAAATGCAGCTTATTTCACCACACCTTATTAATTAATTTATTTAATTTACCATTTCCTTCTCCCTTTTGCTAACACCTCCAAAACATACCTGAGCAAAGGGTGCATCTGTTTTCTACTGAGTGCTCATTCTTTCCGGGGGAGCTAGAGATGAAAAATATACATGAGAGAAACATTTTAACTGGGTTTATTTAAAGAAAAAGATCAATCCTCCTGCCCAGTTTCTAGCATTTTCTCCAGTTTCTTAGTGCACAGTAATAGTCAGAAAAGTGTGGGCAAAATGCTGCCATCGTGTGGCTTTGTACTTACGGTCTCATATTTTTTCATTTGTCTCAGTAAGTTTTACGCATCTTTTCTCTCCTTCTCTCTCCCACCTCCATCTCATTTTTTTGAGCAGGAGCTCCCAACGTGAGTGTTGTTACGAGCTAGGTCAGCAATCTCATCATCTTCTTGAAAGATGTGACAGTCATTACATGCTAAATAATGAAGCAAATTTCCCTGTATCTAGCCACTGAAGAAACTATGAATATGCAGACATAAAAAACTAGACTATGCAAACATGGGCAGTGCCCGAGCCTTCCTTCTAAGCCTAAGAGCTCTGACTAAAAAAAAAAAAATAATAATAACGCAAAGAGTAAGGGATTGATTTGCTCACAGCTGTATGTCTGGTTGCCCAGAGGGAAAAGTAGCAAGTCAACATAGAAAAAGAATTACAAAAAGGCAGCCAAGAAAATGCAAAGTGAAGAATTAGAAACAAGTCTCTGGGAGAAGACAGAGAGGCAGATCTTTTGTCTGAGTGCTAGCTGGAAGGCCTTTTGGATCATTTAGCAAAGCACTGCCTTCCCACAGCTCAATCCCTACCATTTTCTAAGCCACGTAGGGCTGGGAAAACAGTGCAGGTTGGAGCTGCAAGTGTCTTGGTCTGGTCCCCTACTCCAAGTCAAGATCACCTATTCCTAAAGCAGTCCTCACAGAGGTTTATTTTAACAGGGTCTTAAAAAACATGTAGCTGTCTGCCAAGCAGTCATTTTCCAACTCTATGGTATCTAACTCCCCCTGACTTTTTGTAATTTCCAACCTAAACTTCCCTAGGTGTAATTTAAAACTATTGTCCTGTTCCCAAGAAATGTAGAATATTTATTCCCTTAGTTTCATTCTCACTTTTGTTTGATCACCTCTTCTCTTCCCAAACTACTCCAGCGTCTTCAGCCTTGTCTTGTAGGTCATGTTGTGTAAACTCTTTTACTCTCCTATTGTAGAATTATGGTCCCTTTACAGGCAGTGTGTTGTGTATAGTCAGGTTAAATAGACAGTTTTGTGTTAATATGCGATATCCACATCAATATTTATGCCTAACATATCTGAAGGACCAAATGTTGCTATTCTATTTGCCCTTAGGCCAACATTTTCCCTTAGCCAACATTTTCTAGAGGGTATAATTGATGGCAAATTTAGTATCATTCACAACAGACACAGGAATGTATGATATAAAAGGCTGAGTACACATTCATGACTCAAAAGACCTTCTAATCTCCAGTGCAAGTCAATGTGCAGAAGAGATCATTTTCTGCTCATACTGGGAAAGCTGGAGGAACTGAAAAATATCAGTAACGTATTGAATTTCCAGTTCAGTTATACAATAGCCAACCTATTATCTAGTTCAGAGAAATTTTGATATCGCTTAATCCTTTGGCTGTTTTTTAATTTTCATAAAAGCTCAACGTTTGTTTTTTTCATCTGACTCTCAGTGCAAGACTGCTGTGATTGTCAGTGGATTGACCCTGGGGAAACCCTGATTAGAAACAGGAAAAGAAAGAAAAAAATCCTGAGGTCCTCTTCTATATTTTCCTCAAAATCTTTAAGTGTAATCAAGAATATAATGTGTTGCACTATCTTATCCATTCTGTAGGTATATATGCATGAAAGTATTACTGTAAAGTAAGCTGTGGTGTGAGTTTTTAATCAGCTATTCCACATTACTGGGCTATGTTCAGTCTCTTCCCTCTTTATCAAATGTAAGGTCTTCTCCCACTCAATAGATGAGAACTAGGGTACTTTGTACTTAGTGAAGCTGCGTGTGCAGGTGTGCTTACCAGGTGCTGCATGGATTTAATGCTGTACTTTTACCAGTAATTTATAACTCTGTATTGCATTTGCATTCAGCACTTGATTCATCATCCTTTTGAGTAAATGGGTGTACCTTATTGGGTCCTGGCCTTGACCTTGAGTGCACTGCTATTACACATCTTTCTTCTGGTGATTCTCTCAAGCCAGCCTGGATGATAGCCAGGCAGTTTCAAAACTATATACATGTTTTGCTTTAGAGCCTTAAATGTAATCTCTGATTAAACTTTTCAGTTTTCTATTTAGATTCTATCATAATAAATTGATATGTATGAGACTGCTTTGGGAGGCTGTAGAATTTCTGTCACTGGAGGATTTTAAGGACAAGTTAGAGAAACATCTGTCAGGACTGGTTAGGTATAGCTGATGTAACCTGGAGGTAAAATAGGTGACCTTCTTAGTCCATTTTTCCTCTTTTTTCTTTGATTTTATAATTGGCCACTGAGAATACAGTTGGAAAGGCAGTGACTTTATTCTTCAGTATGAAATCTTCTTCCTAAACTAAACTCAAATGCCATTGTTCATTTGTTTGGTTTTTTCTATATGGGTAATTTGGAGTGTCAGGATATTTTGTTCCAGCAGTTTTCAACTAAAAACTTCACCTGGGATTTTTTTGGCACAGTCAACCTTTTCCAAGGTGTCGTCCAGCCCTTATGTAATATGGGCAGAACCAGTTTCTACACATTATTCTTTTGCAAAACACTGCAAAAAAGGAGGGCATTTCCTTTGCTGCTACCTTACCTGGTCCCTGCTGGATCTCTTCTACATTACAGAAGTGGAAATAAAATTAGAAAAAAGCAATTAAAGCAAACTGAACTCTCACTCGGCACAGGCTAAATACCAAAAGCAGAAAGGACATGCAAATAACCTAAAGTAAAAATTACTGCTGCCTTCAATTCACCAAAGAGAGTTTATTTTTATGTATGCAAACTTGATTTGCTCTGTGCACACCAGCTTTAGGGTTATCTGAGATCAAAGTAACATGTAATTTAAGGAGACTTCAGTGTCTTTGCCTCAAACTTAGGTTTTTATAAAATATCTTATGGAACAAGGAAGAAGACTACCCCTTGGTAAGGATTTCAGGACTGGAAAATGTGCATTAAGTATCTGACTGGGATATTGTGAAGGACCTTTTAAATTAAGAACAGGCTGTGCTTATTTTATTCATACCATGACAACATTCAGGAACATTCAGCGGGTTTCTTCCCAGATGAGACACAAATGCTCTGATTGGTCCAACTGATATCTTGAAAATATCTTGAACTACCATTTATAAAGTAGTTCTTACATAAGGACCAGGCATCTTGTTACTACAAACAAATTAAGTTAATATGACTATAGCTGAGGATTTCAGGGAAAGTTTTGCTCTTTGTGATGAGTCCTTAATTTATTTGCCTACAATTTTCCCTTTAACTGAGCACATTGAAACCACCGATTGCTTTCAGTCTCTTAAAGTCAGACTTTCCTGCTATATTTGTACTAGAAAAAAGGTCACTTTTTAAATGGAGAAAACTAAGTCTTCCTGCTGAAAATCTTTATATCAAAAGTTTCAAAACAAATCTCCTCTGCCTGCTGCCTGTTCCTTTTCCCTTGATGCTAGCCTAGTACCTTTCCCTGGCTTCCCTGATTGCCTGAAACTGCACAGTTCTCTCTGGGTCACTAGGGAAAGGTGGGATTTGGAGTGCTTTGTGTTTTGTTTTGTGGGTTTTTCTTCCCCTTCCTCTCATGAGCTTGCAGGCATACCTCTTCCCGCAGCTCAGGCAGACTCAAGGTGGCCTCAGCTCTTCTCAGCACCAAACCCCTTCCCACCAGCTTCTGCACTCCTGCCCAGCATGCAGCCCTCTGGAGCAGCTGGATAGGTAGCCTTGTGCCCCCTAATACTAATAACCAATAAAATAGATGTGATATATTAGGTTGTTTTTATTTTTTCTTTTTTTTTTTTCGAGGCAGTTTCACTTACATTCCCATTTATGTGGCTTCTCATACTGCAGAATAGAAGTGAGAAAGATGCTTCTCCTTGAAGGACATCCCAGGTTCTCCTTGAAAGTGAATCAATAAGTATCTGCAGTATCTGCTTTGCGATTCAACACACTTCTAGTTTAGAGAGAAACATAAATTCAAATTGCAAACGTATTTTTAAAGGGTCATTTGCTTGTCATAGGAATTATCATTTCCTATGACATGATTACAATAAATTGTAGGAAATGTTTCATATAAAGGAGCACATCAAGTATCAAGTATGGAATTAGAAATCAGAAGACAATCTCAACACTGGAAGATTTTGTGTGTCTTATTCTTACCAGGTCATGTAATCATTCATTCCAGTGTTATCCAAAGAAATACATTTAAGAATCTGCCAGAATTTCATACAAATTTATCTTACTTTATGTAATCTAATTCATGCCAATTAACAATGTACCTCCTGATGGCCTTGATAAACTTTTTTATTTAACAGAACTAAGAAGAGTCTCTTAACCAAGAAAAATAAGCATCTCCAGAGTCTCGCTAAAGTAAGTGCCTGAAATAGATAGGATGAGTCACTGCTTAGACATGTTTTTCTCCATTGATGAAGGAGGGAGCTTAAACCAATTGCATAGGTTTAGGCATCTTTAGACATTTCATGTTAGTTGAGAAGAATCTTACTCTAGGCATGTCCATCAAACAAAGATACAATTTCAGGTTTGATTTTTCTGGGTGGAATGTTACTGTCATTCTTCACATAAGGATGTCTGAGCTGGAGGGCTGAAAGACCACACCAGAGGTGACATTGACAGTGTAAATACAAAGCAAAAAAACAAACACACACACACACAAAGCAAAATTCTTGCTTTTTTAGTTGCAGAACCATGTTTTTTAGATAGAAAGAAAACAGTGTGAAAGTGTACGGTATGAAACAAAGGAGAGAAAGAACAGGCAGACATTCTAAATTTATGCATCTCCTCTCCAGCTTGCCTTGATTTGTATTATGTATGAGTCTTCCATGAGTTGAAGGAGACATCAGAAAAAGTCAGACAAACAAATAAAACCACCTTTGAACAAAATATGAGAAAATGCCAGAGATGACAATATGGTGCCACAGGACACAGCAGGAGAGACATGAAGCTTGTGGCTTTGAGTTTGGGGCAGGAAAAATTAGCAATTGCTAAAATAATCCTGGGATTCTGGAGTCAGATCTTAATAACTTCTCTATTTTGGTTGCTAGGATTTTTTTATCAATCATAGGTCAAGCACTCAGAGTTCAGCCCAGTGTGCTTGCTATTGATCTTAGAAAAATCTGGCCAGTTAGCCAGAATCTTTGTGGAAGCATATTTTAATACATTTTCAACATTAGCATCCATGCCCCTGGCCAGGGAGGAAGATATGACAACCACCAGAGGCAAGGGTAGAACAAGGTCAGCATTTATAACTTCTGTAATGAATTCTGGACCTTGTACCCAGAAATCTTTAACCAAGGGGCAATCATAAATTAAGGGAGTTAAAACTTGACCATAACTTCTGTCTTGCAAAAAGGCTCTTTATAACCTGATTCATCGTTAGGAAACACAGAGACTGTTACATAACAGCAGACTAAGATGTTAAAAGAAAGTTTTCCCAAACCAATTTTCCTATAGTCCAGCAATCTGATAGCTTTCATTCCGATCATCAGTCTAAAACTCCCCTTAAGAACTGGTATAATTTATAGGCTGTTGAGCGGTTATGTGAATACGCAACTTTGACAAAAATGTATGAATCAAGTGTTGCATATCCTTTTTACTCTGGGGGAAAAACAAAACAAAAACAAAACAAAAACTAACAACTAAACATTTTAGATGTATGCTTATTGAGACAGTACCAGAAGAATGTAAAAACTGAAGAGAGTTTCCGACCAAGGGAACACATTATTCCAGGATTTGAGGCAGAACATTCAGAAAGATCCAGAATTTGCCTTTCACAAAGTAATTAAATCTGGCAAGTGAAGGAATTTGCTTCATCTGGTCTGATGTTTATAAGGATAGATAGTGGTTCTGCAGTTTGGACATGAGAGAGAATATAAAATGAGAAAGAAAAGAGACCTGGGGGAGAAAGTTGTGTACTGTTCAAACTCAGAATCGACAAAACCAGTACAAGTTGTTGTTCATGCTGTAGCATAAAGTGCATGATAAAATGATGCCCAGAAGCAATACAGTAAAATGGCTTATCTACCACAGTACTTGCTAAAACAGTCACAATATATTCAAATGGAGAACAAGGCTTTGGTCCTTGGGCACTGGCATAAATAATTTTCATGTCTTTGCATATAGGAGGTCAATATTTGCTAAATAAGAAACACTTACCCCCATAGCTAAGAGAAGCTTAGAAGAAAACCCTCCAAGGAATTTAATGCTTGTTTGTTTTCAGAAGCAATTATATGATTTGCAGATTGGATACAAACCTGGGAGAGATTTGTTTGATCCTGATGCACTTTCTGGAGCCACTTACAAATACAAAGCAAAATAAAGCCAACAGTTTGCATATGTTGTGGGGAAGAGATCACATTTGCTCTCAGTGTTTCCTCTGGCTGCTGGGTAGGGCAGGCAGAGAGGAAGAGGTCCCCTGAATCGCAGTGCAGCCATTCGGTCAAAGGCTGGGAGAGTTCCCAGCAAGACACAGAGCAGTTGCATAGCCAAGTGCCAGATGAGATGGAAAGGAGAAATCTCAAGGGGTCCATAGGGAACTGTACTGATTTTTCTAACTACCGGTTACTCTGAAGGAAGGGAGCTGTCCCTGCAATAAATCCTTTAATTTTCATCTAGTTAACCCTGATTTTTCCTGTTTAAGGACTTAGTTATTCTGGAGTGAGTTCTGAAAAATCTCTAGATCTTTTGATTCCAAAAGTCTTAGGAGGTTTATGCTGTATTCTCTTAGGGAAAATAATGCAGGCAGCTCTGCCTGCACAGAGTCCCATCACAGCATGCCAATCAGTTTAAAAAAGAAAAAACAAAACCTGCCTTTCTAATACTGAAGGGAAAGCAGATTGTCATTGCCCCCAAACCACTACTAAGAATAAGACACAGCAAAAAAATTAGTAAGAGTATTTGGAGAGTGTAATCATAGCCTTTACTGTCTCTCTGAGAGACAGCAGCCAGGCCTAACTGGGATTTTGCTTAAACACATCTATGTGGTGCTTTCTAAAATATAACAAAGAGATGTTTAATGAACTTATACAAAGATTATTTGGGGGCAGAAAATTATGGAAGATGGGGAAGATGGCTTATGCAGGTCTCAAATACACTGGGATATTGAGAAATCTTCACAAAACCTAACCCAACTATAAAATCAGTGATGAGTTCACACACAAGACTGGATTAACTGGAATCAAATAAAGTATTTGTTCAAGACATTCATATAATTTCCCTGATTTTTATTGTTTAGGTAGTACTCAACACCTTACTGATGCTATTATACTTAGTTTCATAATGTAAGCCTTTAATTTTTATGTTTGATAACAAATCACATGCATGACTTTAAGCTGCTCATAGTAAGACTGAACATAAATATATATTGCAAGTCCCAGCTGTGTCAAGTGATCCAAGAACCTTGTGGAAAACAATAATGCAGCCTCTGCCACTGCGTCAGCATGTGGCCCTGTCTCCCGACTTTCTGTTCTCTTTTCTGTCGAAAATTGATAATAAGACTTGCTAGCACCACTGTTACCTAACAGGAGGTCCACTGAGGACTTGCTGATATAAAAGAAAACTGAAAAATCTTCCAATTTATTGCCTGGAGCTGGCAAAACTTCCTAAGAGAAGACACTGTTCATATTTCTGTAATGGGAAAGAATATCACAGCCCCCTGTGATAAGGAAAGCAAAAGTCTTTCCACATAGAGACAAATGGAGAAAAGGGCAACATGTTCTCTCAATGCAATAACAGCAGAAGAACAGAGAGATGCCTGAGTTGTCTGTTTTGCCTGCCAAGGTTGAAGCCAGAAGCAGCTCCAGCAGCTTGAAATAGCTGAGCCTCAGTGAATGCCACCACCAGAGATGGTGGCCCAGCTGCTCCTGGGCAGCTGATGTGCTGACCACCTTGGAAAGTCTCTCTGCACTGTGGAACAGCACAGGCACTTAATAAGTACTCCCAGTTCTTGTACTCAAGAAGTTATCAATAGGTACCCAGTTTTAAATTCTGTACTTCTAGTTGTGTTTTAGTTCTGCTAAGCTGGGAAAACCTGATAAAGAAAATGGCATATTTGAGAAGATCTGGTATGAGCTATTTGGCATCTAGGTCACAAACAGCACAGACTACAAAGTCCCCAGTTTTTTAAGAACATCTTAAAGATATTATTATATTTTTCTATCAGATATATCTTATATCTTTCTCATAACCTCTTTAAGTAACACTGTGGAAATGTAGACTCCATCCAGAGCTGATGATGTAAATTCCTGATGAGTGCACTGAAATCCAACTTGTGTCAGCACAGCTGCACTTGTGAGATAATTAGGCAGGATGCGGTAGTCTGCAAACTGAACAGAGCCAGGGCAAGGGTTCAAGCTCTGGCCTTCAGTTATCCATTTTGCTTAATAATCTTGGTGAAGTGAACAGGTCAGAGACTGTTCTCATTAGTCAGTATGGACGAGGCTGCTCTGTACAGGGATTCACAAGCTGTGCCAAGATGTTCAACCTTAGGCTGGCCACCTTCCCTGGTGAGATTATCTGCCTTGTGTCTACTATGCCCATGACTACGCAGCCATGAGATCCCTGTTAAAAAGCTGATATAGCATTTTGAAAAGGTCTGTAGCTCTCCAAAAGAATCTTGATGCTGGCTGCTGCCTGGTTACAAAACTTCCCACCCAGGATCTTCCTTCTTCCCACAGATCCCCAGCAACTAATGAATTTAGTCTCATCCTGCACTCTTTTATCCACATGTATTGACACCATAAATCTCACTGTCTCATCATATTTATGCTATCATATTTGTTACTGTAATGAGTCAATGATGACCACTCTTAGATTGCATATATTAACTGCCAGATAAAACATTTGAGCAATTTTTTTTAACGAGACTCTTGTTTTGAGGCCAGGGTAACAATGGATCGGAAGCGCAAGCTTTGCCAAAACACTCTAAAGCTACATTATTACACAATGGTGATAAAGCATTTATGGAATGATTTTAAATTATGATGATCATCATCTACTTTGTTCAACACATTTATTAGAATTGCTATTCAACCATTAAGTAGCTGGGTCTCCTGGACAGAAAGATAAAGACTCATTTAAACATTAAAATGTTGGAATGATGCCATAATGACCGAGGAGGAAGCAAAATCCTATACCTGCTCAAACCATGGTGATGAGAAATATCTGAATGCACAGGGTTATTAAGACATCAAATAGGTGATTGCTTTTCAGCTGTGCTTTCATTTATTGTGTATTAATGGGCTTGCTTAATATTTATCTTTATTCATGAAGTTCAGGGACAATCATCTGGAAATAAAATTTGGTAAACAATCCAAGGAAAAATTACTAAGTAGTTTAGAATCTAATGTAGGGTTATCTGTTTCCTCCAAGTTCCTGCTGCTCATTACCATCTACTAGGTAGCAGAGGATATAATTATTACTAGAGAGTGCTTGAATGACTTCTGGCAATTGGAATTTCAGTAAACCTTGCCAGGTCATCTAGTAATATTAAGGAGATATCTGAGTCATCAGTCTCTTGACAATCAGCTGACCTTTTTTCAGATGGTGAAGTCAGTAGATGAGTTTACATGTTTTTTCATGCAGTGGTAGGGATATCTTATTCGAAATGCTTGAAGTGCTTACTATTTCATGCTCCTATGACTGTTAATACATACAGCAGCCCCATAAATGCTGTAAGAGACTTGAAAATATTTGGTTATTGCTACCTTACCTATCTTTTCTGGTGTCTATGCAAATGTAAGTTATAGTGTAAAGGAAGTCTTTTTACAAACACACTTATCAAGACAAATAACTTTTTTTTTTCCAAGTTTGCTATTAAAACAAGCACAACTCAATCCTTATGTGGCCTAAGGGACCCTCACTTGGGGCATTATGTGGTTCCCTGTTAGCATGGCCTCATCTCAGTTCTGTTACACACTCTCATAGCTCATGCTATATTGCCGTGGGTGGTGGTAGCTCAGGCTCCCTGGCTTAATTCCATGGTCCTGACATCATGTAACCCCTCCAGCCGCTCTTCTACTTGACTGTTCAGTGAGGTACCCAGGCCCATGGGGAAACTAGTGTGGCAGTGCTTTCCAGTCATTCCTACAGAGAACCTGTCTGTATTGAAGGTATGTCTACACATCAAAATAGAGGTGCAACTGTGGCAAGAATGAGGTGGATCTAGCTTTATAGCACAGAGGTGGTGTGGCTTCAGTGTGACACAGCCTCTGGGGACCATGGGTACACGTTCCTATGTCCACTCTGGGTTTAGAAGCATGCTACAATTTTTTTATACTGGGATCATTATCTCATCTACTAAGATTAAAATTAGCACCATTGTTTTAACTCAGTTTAAATGCCATAGTCTCACCTTCATTTTGTGGCCTACAAAAGAGGAAGGAAAAAGTCTTTGTGCCGTTCATTCATAGCTAAGTTCATTCAGATAACTATTTCCAGTAATTCTGATTCCCTTTATGCTTTATCAAAAGTGTAATGGCTCTTTAAAAAAGGAAAGATATTTGAAAAGGGAAAGCTTTCAACATTATCTTAATCTCTACATTGTGCTGCTATGGTCTGAGAGTACATTTCTGTACGTTTTGCTCCCAGTCACTTAGGTCAACCTTCCTGTGGATGGGAACTAAGAAAACCCACACTGGTAAATGTTTCAGCAATACAGGAGCCACATGAATCCTAAAGAAACATCAAGTTTAATGTATTATCCATTTTCTGATCATATTGTTTGTATGCTGTGCTCTTGCAGGTATCCTATATATGCAGTGTGTATGTCAAAATACATCAAAGTAAATAATTTGTAAGTGCTGACACAAATATATAGCACCTTTCTATACCATAGAAACATGGTGTGTATATATATATAGGATATTTGTAACAAACACAGTAAGGATGGATAATTTAATTTTTAATGTTCCCTGCCAGTGAAAGCATCAGGCTAAACTTATGATCTGCGAGTGACTACAGATGGTGTAGCTCTTTATTTTTTCAATTAAGCCAATTATGTTTAAAGGTAATTGATTAATTGTGCCTAAATTCTATTTTAATGTTATTCCATGGCTTATTTCAGCTGGTTAGGATAACAAAAGTGTCTTAGTCAGTGTAATATGTAGGCCTATTACAGCTTACAAACAGAGTCAGTTCCCCTTTGGAAGTGTTTTTTTCTTATTCATGTTGCATAGATGTGGAGTGGTCGCTTACAACTGCATTTGGCAGCATGAGGGAGAAGATCTTAGGATCTGATCTCTCTCTTCTAAGATATTTGTTTTCTTCTTCCCCTCTGGTCAGTAGTTTGCTCTCCTAGGACAGCTGGAACAGCAACACTGGAAAGTATGGCATTGGTAGTAGAAAGCAAACTATAATAAATAGAATTTAGAGTGAAAAGGGAGGGTTTTGTTTGATTTTTGCTCAGAAAATTATCCTATGTACTTCAGCGCTTGCCTGAAGTGTCTGGCCTGTATTGGATGCAGCTAAGTAAGTGACAGCAAGGCAGCTCCCCATTCCCTGATCCTAAACCTCTACATTTGCCTCAGTGGAAATTACAGCAACATAGGGCTGCTCTGAATTAATGATTAACTTGGCTCTGGTCCCATAGGAGCCATCTGGGTGGACCTAAAGCAGAGCGGCTCCTGGCTGGCAGGAGCCTGTGAAGGAAAAGACATGGGAGAGAGCTGTGTAAGTAGACAGTAACCTGGGATTTGGGGGATCTCGTTGACCAGGGCTCCATGGATACTATGGTAGTATGTAAGGAACTCTAATCTTAGGTTACTTGCTTGATTTAAAAATCTGACTACTCTCTGTCGGGCTTTTCCTAATTTTTCAGTCCTCTAGTCATGTGATTTCTCTTTCAGAGGTAGCAGGTGAGCTGTGTCCCAGCATTATTTGGCTTTTTCTTTGTGAGGAGAGTGGGCAAAGGGATTTTTATTCTTCATTGCAGATGTCGTTACTTTGAAAAACAAGGGGAGCGGTGAGACCTGGCTAAGATACAAATATGCCATGGAGGAAAAACCTCATTTATTGTGGAAATAGATAATTGCATAGGAAATTTCCATAAAATTGAAAAATTATTATTTTGAAGCCTTTGGGCTGTTTTAAACTAAGATGTTGGATGAAGAAAGCAACTGAAAAGTAAAAGGACATTTTCACAATAAGTTTGAAAAAACTTATTTCAGAAATAAGCATTATATAAATGAAAGAAAAATACACTACAGAAGTGCCAGTAGCAGATTAGAAAAAAAAAGATGCACCCTTAAGGAAAAAAATCTTCTTTGTGCTTTATGTATGCACCATAACCTGATCCTAGAAAAGTAGTTGAGTTGTCCTGAAAAGATGTGGTCCTTTTTGTAAGTAGTTTTTATCATTTGGTTTTACTCTGTTGGTAATGTCTACTTTTCTAATTCCCTCGGGTAACACTTACAGCACTTCAGGAAGCTGAATGATGATCTTAGTATCTAAGTTTGCTATTAATTATGTGTAGTAATGTTTGAAGCTTTTGTGACATTGACATCACAATAATGCTAAACTTTTCTGACAAGAAATCATTGATGTTTTATGTGGCTAGAAGCAGCTGTCCCCTGGCCCCCTCTTCCTAGGTTCCAACCAACATAAGCTTGCTGTGGGTACAGCATCTTACCCAAGGTATCTTCAGTAGCTTTTCTCACTTCTATAGTTTTGCTCCAAATAATGACATGAGACAAGTTCAGGGCCCCTTGTTTAAAGAGGTATAGCGAGATATGAGAGCTTCCCATCCTCCAGAAACCTTGCTTTGGGATGGGTACTGGCAGAACCTTCCCAGGTGTTATATTTAGATACAGGAGACATGCTGTGAGAAGGCAGCTGTTCCTGATGCAGTGGGAATGTGACTGACTGATGCTCCAAAGATGCCCCAGAGGCTTGCAGCATGGTTGAGGAGACCCACCTTTGTGTTGTGCTCTGTGAGCCACGTAACAAAGCAGAACAAAGGCAGTCTCATAGGGTGACTTACTTGGGAGCTAGGAACTGTCTGCTTAGGTCCACCAACTTGCCCAATCCTTGTTACAAAGACTTTAATGAAAGGCAGATTGTGCTCTTGTTCACTACAAACATTTAGGTCATTATGTCCCTGGAACCAGAAGTCCTTATGTCCTTGGATCAAGTCTTCAACCAGCTGATTAAAGCCAGATGCTGCAAATGCATGAGAATTTAAGCGTTGGGCCCCAGTAAATATGATGAGATATTCTCAGAAGGAAAAACACTGCTTATTGATTCCAGAGCTATTTTTCAAGCCACATCCTTTCATTAAGGCACTGAAGTCCAAACCATTAATACTGAGCTGTTATCAAGGCTTAGCCCTTAGATTTTTTATCCCATGCAAAATACTCAACTGGAAATGAACCAGGTCCCTGGAAGGCCCTGGGTAAGTGGTGAGACTCCCCATTCATTCAGAAGCTTAAGTTATCAAAAATCAAATCCAGAGGAAAAAATAAAGTGAATATCTGCCTCTCTGAGCCAGGACATTATTCCTGCTCTATGAGCTTTGTCAGTGCGAACTTTCACTGGGCTTTCAGGCACAGTTGAACAGGCTGAAATGGTGGATATTTGGGCAAAGGATGCTGATATGTTTTTCTCTTGCTGGAATTTATATCCACAATATAACATGTTTTGATCACATCCTCCTAATTTGTGACTTAGGCGAAAGAACTATTTTGAGTGTGGTTCAGCATTTAATAACAGCACTGCTTAAGCTAAATGATGAATGCTTGTGATTACTTTGCATTTGGATTAGCTCCTCAGTCCAGTTCACCCTATAACTTCATGAATGCTCATGCAAGCATCACACAGAGATAGAAAAGAGGTCAGAGAAGCAGAGGGAAGGTGTGCCAATTAGAACCTGTACAGCTACCAGAGAGTTGTTCGAGAAATTGGCTTTGGGGTTTGGACAAGAGGTATTTCTTATCTGTGTTTGCACTTCATTTTCCAGTGCTCACTGGCAGAAATATAGGATGTTAACTATACTTTATATAGGAATCCAACATGACAGGTTAGGTGGCAGAAGCATTTAGTTTCCAAAGTCACATTCATAGCTCAGGTTGTCTGAATTCAAACAGAAGATTAAGGCAAAATTAATGTAAATGCCTAGCCATATCCCCAGATACTTGATATATGTCACTGCATTGCTCTTCTCATAGCAGCAAAATGTTAATTCTCATCATCTTTTTAATCACTGAGAGTAGTCACCTCATTGCTAGTTTTCATTTGACTATTTATATTTAAATTAAATCCTGATGTATTGAAGTTACGTTGTGAGGGCTAATATCTGCTGCTGAATCAGTGGTAGAGTTGCAACAACACACAAGCTTTCTAGTCTTTAAACCTTCTTTATGTTAGAAATAGAAGTAGCAAGGTGCAACCTCAGATGAGAATGAGAACAATTTTGCTTAGAATTTAATTTAATTATATTCATTTACTCTTTTACAATTTAAGCAGAGCTTTGCTTGTGAGCCTGCAGGTGAGTCCTGGCAAACTTGAGAGTGAGAGCGTAGCCTTGTCGCCACGGATGATGAATAACTGTGCCTGTCAGGGATACGAGGAGAGGTTGCACAGCAAGAACTGTCTGTGCACCCTTAAAAACCACAGTATTTGACTATACAGCTATACATTGTGCTACACGTGCAAAGACATTGTGTGGACATGTGATGTAGGACCCCAGAAGGACTGGCAAACTTCAGGGGCCTGAGTTACAGCCATTTGAATTTACTTTTAGTATTTTAACCCTAATTAAACAAGAGGCAGATGAAGACATGGAGCAAGAGCATTTAAAACATTTCATAAAAATACTTCATTAATATCTCATAAAGTATTTCATATTATAAACGACTTTACTGGATCTTTCAAGAAAACTATCTGAATTTGAATGTGGCTGATAACTTCTGTGTGAGTAATGAAGCAAGAATTCTTAATATTTTTATCAGGTACCTGCAAAAATGGCTTTCAATGAGCTTCGTTGGTCATGACAGAAAAACTGTATCAGCTAAGTATTCATCTTAGCAGATGTGCACAATGAAGCATGTAGATCTTGAACTTATCTTTTTATTAGATGATGTGCCTACCAAGTATGGTGCTTTCAAGCCCAGAAGCCGTCGTTTTGGTATACTGCAGTAGATGTACTACTAATCAGCAGCCATTGCACAGTTGAACAAGCGTAGTTTTTTCAGACTAGGTAGCAGGCAAAGTCTATTTTAGGTTGCTTCTGTTGCCCATGCTGGCTCAGGCACAATCCCTCTCTGCCTGTAAGTACAGACAGGGCACGTGAGCATCAACACTCAAGAGTACATTGTGTCCCAAAGAAATAGGAACCTAAATCTTGAAAGTTACCACTTTTCTAGCACCAAATATGTCATGTTCTGTCAGCCTTCCTAGAAGAGAAATGGGATACATTACGGGATTGTTCTGTGATTTGTAAAATGGGATCTTTTATGCATAATTCTGACCTTTCCAACATGTTAGCAAACTGAAAGTGCTCTGGTGGGTGCTTATTAAGTGTAGAGTAAATGTATGGAATTTGGGGTGAAAAAATAAGCTGCAGCTGATAAATATGCTTTTTTTGTTTCTTCTCCCCTCCAACTTTTAAGAGAATAAATGTCAAGCTTTCAGAAAGAGCTGACAGCTATTGAAAGGAAAGATCCTTCGGGATGTGGCATGATGAATTGCACAAAAGCATATGACAGGAATAAAGGAACCTTGGTTTCAACATGAGTCGACGGGTTCTGGAACTTAAAAGTCATATCCTTACCTGGTCCATGTCAGCCCGAAGTCCAATGTCTTCAGCACAGCTATAGTAATTAATACCAGCCTCTTATCAGCAATTAATGTTAATATTAATATTTGACAAATACAAACCACAAAAGATTGAAAAAGAAAGACAAAAATCTCCTGCACATGCCTCAGATTCTACTATGGGTCTCAGGTCATATTTTTCAATGGTCTAGCAGTAACTTTTAGCATTTAAAAACTGCACAGTTTTGACTCAGACCAGTTTTCACTATCCTACAGAAATCTAGCACTCTTTTCCACAAGAGTTTTGTATTTCATAAGACTGAAGGAACCACTAGCAGAGGTGCAGATTTGTTACTTTCAGTGCTATTGATTAAATCAGTGTTAATATCTAAGGAATTTCTTTTGTAATAGGCTGTATCAAATACCTAGAAATAGAGTGATTGGATAGCAATTAATCTCATGGTTGGTTTGAGCAACAAAATGAGGGAAAACATTATCATAACAGTCTATTCTGTTGGTATATGAGATTTTGTGCAGAAATAAAAGGAAAACTTCAACTCTGTGGAAGCCACAGGTCCAAGTAAGAGCGAATGAAGTCTGAGAGCAATGGGTTTTAGACATTTATGTTTGGGGCACTGAGGGAGCACACACACACATCACTAGCTCTCAGTTCAGTCTCCATCTCAAATAGCAGGTGATCAAACTGTATGAAGCACAAGCAAGACCTGAATTTGGCTTGTTATTCCTAAGGATACTTTCATAAGATAGTGGTGAAGAATGACTACACACTTCACAAATGATCCTTGTGACCCAGCATACATCTCTCAAAGCTTTGTATCAAGCTCTCAGGATGATGCCTTTATTGTGCTTCCTCTTTTCAAGTGGTCTGTAAGTCCTGAAATACAGATGGATAGATGGGCTTTCTCCAACTAATTAAAATGAGTGTCTTGGCTAGTGTTGTCTTTTCTTCTTTTTCTTTTTCTAATTCAGGTAAAACCACTTCTGTTTAGCCACAACATTGACATCTTCCCAGTCCAAATTTCATGTAAAGGCCTTTAAATCTCTGGATAACCCAGGCAGATTTAAGACAAGGGCATTAAGTGAGATGAAGCTTTGTCTGTCCATCTTACTTAGTTTGAAATCAGCCTAGTGCCAGGAGCCAAAACATTATTTCCAGAAAGCTGAATAAATGCCAACATTTATTGAGGTTCCTTGCCCAGGAACAGGCTTTATTTAACACAAGAATCTCCACTTCTGGACTGAAAACGAGCTTTGCACCTAGCACAATATGTGATTCTTACTGTTACAAACAAGTTGGCTCCCTCGAGATCCCAGAGGAGGAAGGAGTCCTGGAAATCCTCCACAGGTCAAAACAGATATGGGCCTTGGGTCTTACTCTTTTGTTTACAAGAAACTCTCTGCTGTGTTGCCTGGTGAGTAAAGTCAAAACACATTCAGATCTGAAAAAATTCCCTTAGCTGGCTGACTGTATTCCTAGGTACAGCATATTAATCAAAATTTGTCTTTTACTCAAAAATAATAGATATAAAAAATTTTAACTGTTAGTGGATTTGCTCCTGTTGGTGGTGGCCTTATTCTGGCAAACTTGTCAAGTTTAATAAGAGTTTAAATACTTAAGTAAAAACCCTGCTTGAAGTTGCTTGACATTTGGCTCTAAAAAATCTGTGGTCCTGGAGAAGTAATTGCCCATCAACTAACCAAAAGAAAAATAGAGTAATGCAACCAGATAGAGAAGGATTGGAGTTTATGTACTGCTTTTCTCCTTTAAGGCACAAGTGAAAATGGATTTTACCTTGAACAGTTTTCATTCCAACTTAAGGAATGTACAAATCCTACAATGTAGGATGAGAAAAAGTAAGTTTCCCTTAAGCAATACAACCATGACTTGACCAAACCCAGAGTGACACAGAATGAAATCTTTAACATAACAAGGAGAGTAGAAGGACCACAGCTCCAAAATATTGTCTTTCAGTCCATCTGTTCTATTTAGTAAGAAGGCAGAGATATGCTGAGGTAGAAATTCTGGGGTTTTTACCCACAAGCTCCTTAAGAGTGCAGCTACTGATATTCAGTACTAATATTTTTTTATTTTCTTCTGCTTTTATTTTTTTAGTAGATAATACATACAGGTATTAGTTTCATTATGCCAGAAGACTGTGCTCATATGTAAACTTACACAATGACATATACTGAAAATGGGAGAACAGTTTGAACACTCATATCAAGAGACTTTATGCACAGCATGTGAATATTTTTTTTTTTAATTTAAAAAAAAAATTCAAAAGCTAGGAATATGAACTTGTTTGGAGCACAGGTAAACATACAAGCAGCAAGATGGAGCATTTTCCTCCCTCAGCTGCTTCAAAAATCCAGGACTCCTTGAGAGTTTTACTTTCCAACCTCACCTCTCTTGGACATTAAGATGACTCCAGCCATAATCCTAGCATTGTCCATAAACTATGCACATACAGCAGTCACAAAATTCAGGACTGGACTTTGAAACTAAAGATAGCAGCTTTGTACCAGCAAATCATAGTGGATGAAGCCAAATTAGTGTACCTTCTTTTTCTCTACCAGAGACTGTATGCATCTGAAACTGATATATGTCTCATTCAAAACATTTGAATTTGTGCTCCTAATTGTTTGGTTTGGGTTGTTTTATTTCTCTTGAGATGTCCAAATGTTCTTTTCTTTGAGATAAGACATGACCTTGTCATCTACGTGATACAGTCAGGAGACTCAGCCCTGTGTATTTTGTGGCTCATTTCACTTTTCAGGCTATTTTTCATAATATGGTCTTTGGGGGATAAGTCCTTCCATACTTCATCTTCCTGGCTCTGCAGTGGGTAAAGAGAATTGTTCATCATGGCCAAGTGGTTGGAGAAGGCTTTCAAGATGTGTTATGCCCTCTCCATAGTATAATACGGTTACTACACAGAGCTTCCTTATGCTGAAGGTTTGTGCTATAATGAACCAGGTTCCGAGGTTGTAGGTATGCTAAACTGGAGTTGTCTGGGGATTGTCTTGATGTCAAGATTGAATTTGCCTGTCAGGCCATCCAGTGAATCTAGATCTTGGTCAGTAAATTGTGGGACATGCTACGTGTGTGCGCTGTTTCCCACTATTTTTGTTCTCTCAAGTCAAGCGATCTGTGGTGAAAGCCTGTGTTCCTCTACACAGCCTTGCTTGTCACTGTCTCACAACATCATGCAGCTACAAATCATGTGCACATGAATGGTAGTGCAAACATCAAGAAGTGTAAGATGTGGAGGATGTGTATGTAAATGTATTACCTATGTTCAGGAACAGTGTTGAAAGCATTTCCAAAAACCTCAATACAGTCATCAAGCAGACATGAAGGTCTTGTTGCTCCAAAACTGTGCAGTCAGGTAGTAAATAGGGATGACTTTGAAGCACCAGGGTGCCTAGTGATGCTGTAGACTTTAAATCACAAAGCTTGCATGAGTGGCCACCCAGAAACTCAATACAAGACAGTAGACTACTGTTTGAGACCTAAACTTTTCTCTGTCTTAGAACATGTTCAGGAAAAAACTTAACTCTTCAGATCCTGGTCTCAGAAACCACATGCCTGCTCCACCATCACCTTTAACCGCAGATTAAACACTCCCACAATCCTGCAATTTTGTGATTAGACATTTCAATCAGCTGATACACACATTCAGGCTACCACCAAAGGGCAATGGAGATCAGTTCTGCAACTGAGTGATCACAGCCCTCATCTTAAACCCCACTCAAGCATTGATTGTACCTTAGACAACCACTAACACTCAAAAGTCAGCATAAGGCATTTAAATCTCTTTATTAAGGAATGTCAACAATCTTGCTTAACAGCTGCATAGTGTTACAAATATTGGTGTGTGTGCATGCACATGTGCATATGCGTGTTCTTCCAAACCAACCATGGATCAACCAGTAACTACAAGAGGCGAGGTATAATTAGTGGCATTAAAATTTGCAGTATTTATAAAAATTATTTTTAAAAAAACTCAGATACTGTCTGAAAGTATGGGGTTTGTATGAGTTTGCATGCTGATGGAAGGCTATGGGAAACATAGTGAAGGCTGTATAAGAGCTTAAATTCTAGGTATTAAGATTTTTCTAGATGGAGAATACTTATAAAATTATCTTTCTCACTGTGTATGTGTAGACATAATAATATATGTGTGTGAAAAATAGAGCTCAGTTTTTTACAATTTTTTTTTTCATGAGCTGGCTGACGTGAACTAGACCTGTAAATAGATCCCAAATTAGGTAAACCCTTGGCTTTGCACAACAGAACAAAATTCCTAGAAGCTCCTGTAG
Organism: Aquila chrysaetos chrysaetos; assembly: GCF_900496995.4. Lineage (NCBI taxonomy): Eukaryota > Metazoa > Chordata > Aves > Accipitriformes > Accipitridae > Aquila > Aquila chrysaetos. The sequence goes on from NC_044030.1 coordinate 70,700,841, forward strand.
TCATGAGCTCAGATTGATCAGAGTATTGCGCCAGATTCTTCTATGATTCTTTGAGAGTAAAAATCTTCTTGGTTTATTTTCATGTGGTGTCAGTTTCATAATAACATGACTTTCTATCTTCACCCAAATCTCCAAAGGCAATTTCAGCACATGTGTAAGATTAAAAAAAAAATGTAAATTAACATCTGTTCCTGTGTGAACTCATAAATAGAGGAATAATCAATAGCTACACAGAGTTATAAATGTCACAGCTCCACACTCACAGCACTCAGACTCGTGATGGGGGAGCTTGCAAAGATCCAAGTCCTTTCGTGCTCCAACTGGGATTATACTGCTTGCGTTGCCAAAAATATTGAACACGCAATTCCAGTGTTGTTGTAGGAGGCTTTCATTGATTTGTCAAGTCATTATTTGTGCTTGGAGGTTAAAAATTGAGTAGACTATTCTAGATACTTTCCCTTGAAAATACTAATCAAATTGAAGCTGTTCCCTGAAGTACCTTCCAGCATTTCTGTGATTAGGGAGTATGCTAAACTGCATTAATAGGGATTAAGCTTTTAAAATTACTAGGTCCAGATAATTTGAGGTTAGACATTCTAACAGTATTGAAGACAGCACTAAGTTGTTAATTTTTTTTTTTTTAATTTTTTTTTTGAGTAGTGGAAATGCCAGAAGGTTGGAACAATGCTTGTTTTACCATAAAGCAACAGGATGATCCTGTAGGCCAGTTAAGGGAAATTTGTCGTAGGCAACATAAATGACAAAGCTGGTAAGGGATTCATTTAATAAAGAATTAAAGGTGAAGAATGTAATTAATGTCAATTAATGTTATTTTTTTGACATAGAAATCTAATTCTCCAAAGAGACAGGAAATCAGGTTAATAAATGTAACTATGTAGATACAATATACTTAAGAATTTATATGTGAGAAGATAATATCATAACTAAAAATTCTGCATATTTAATGAAAAGCCAGCTAACTGACAAACCTTAGAAAATAATTGTCAATAAAACCCAATAATTAAAGTGGAATATTTCCAATGGAATTTGTCAGAGATCAGAAGTCTATGCTAGAAAACAGTTTTGTCATGGTTTAGGAAAAAATGTAACACTAAAAATAGTTGAAATTCTGCCTTAGAAATTCTGCATTAGAAAATGCAGTTACTTTCAAGAGGATAAAATAACCTCTGCAGTCGCACATAACTGCAGGTCTCAGGTAAGCTAAACTTGGTCCAAGCAATTTCAAAGCGAAAATAAGACACACACTTTTAAGAGAGCAGATGAACAATCATTAGATCAACCAGTGAAAAAAAGATAATTTTTCAACCAAAACCCCCTTATACGTTACATGAATCTACAACTTACTGTACTCAATATAAAAGTGTGTTCGGTATTAATTAACTGTGATTTACAGAAATCCATGCTAATAGTTGTTATGGTCCTTTTGGCTTCCGAATCCATAACTCTAGTCATCTGTTTTCTGTCTATATCCAGAGGCAGCCTTTTTTTTTTTTTTTTAAAAGATGTTTGAATTATTTTATTTTACATCTTTTTTTCCCTCACTCTGGAAATTATGATCTCAGAAGGCTTCTTGGAAGGCATGGAAGACTTCTTTTTATTCATTTGCAAAATGGGCAAAGAGGGGACATCTCATTTTGCAGACTCAAGGTCACGCAGTGCAGAAAAAAGGACAATATAATGGAATCAGTTTCATTCAGTGGCAAGAGGACCTACATAATGGTCATTCTTCTCACAAAACTGAAACATTTACAGTGTTTTCTAACCTCAGTTCAACTTTGCTGTTGATTGCACTTCATATAATATGTGAGTATCTGTTTCCAGAAAAATTCAAAAGCTATAACAACAAAAAGGAAAAAAAAATACCCACATTAATTGGAATAGCTGCTTTTTAGCTCTAGAAAAAGAAAACATGAATAAAGGTACTACAAAGTGTATTTTACTCTTAGATCCTCTGATTTTTTATAATCAGTTGCTATGATCATGAACACCTACTGTACCTTTGCTGCTCATAGAAATTACAAGGAAGTGTCAAGAAAGTTGAGAAATGTGGAAAAACATATGCATCCCCATTTGACTGTTCTTGTAAAGAGTTACATTGTGACAGTTGGTGTCCGTAATAATATTTATGTCAGTGTGGAGCAATCCAGGATCAAAGTCCATGAAGAGCTTATGCATATAACCATTGCAAAATCATTACAATCCTTAGTAAAAATACTTCCTCAAAGCTTGCCAGGAAAAGCTACATGCATATATTAGAACTGCTTCCAACACTGTTTCCCTTCCTACTTCCCTTCCCTCTTTCCTACTTCCATCTTTTCATTATCATTATTAATACATAAATTATATAACAATAGAAGAACTTATGTCCTCTATTAAGATAAGTATTTATATGCACATATTCAGTATATTTGAATTCAGTATTATTTGCTGAATATTTATGTTAATCAGGAAATATCCCAACATTAAAGTTAACAGTGATGAGATGGATAACATATAAAGAGGTCTGAAAAAGTTATCAAGCACTTATTATTGTCTTCAACTCAACATCATGAAGCATGCTAGACTCATTTAATGTACACTTAAAGATAGTGTTAAGATGAACACTGGTCCTTCTGCAGCTCCCTGAAGCCATCACACAAGAAGCCAAAACCTAGTAGTTAGTTATAGACTTAGTGCAATTTTTGCCGTAACCACTGGAATGGGAACCTCTCTTTACCTAGGAGTCACAGAACAAACCATACACTAAGAGATCAGCTTGCTTTATTTTTTCAAAAGAATGAAATAACAATAGCCTATTTTCGTTTGTCCATGGCTTTTGGATAGTTAGGCAAAACATTTGGTGACAGGTTTTTTTATATTTTAGGAATTTCAGTTTCCTTTGTTATTGTATGCATGCCTTTCATTTACTATGGGTGTTTATTGGTTTTCTTTAAATATAGACACTAGTAGCATGAAATAGAAAGCAGTCAGACTAGGGGTTCTTTGGAGTGCAGTTCATTTCTTCTTCTCTGCATGTGGTGTTTGCAGACTAGATTGGGACTGAAGGGCTCCAGAGCATCATTTTTTCATTTGGCTGGACACCAAATACTGGAAAAATAATATAATTTCTTTGAGTTGCAACCCACTTAGATCGCTGTGAGCCACAAATACAAAATGTCTTGTTTTATGGTTACCCTCCCTGCAGGCAGCACATTTTAACTAGCCTGGCACAAGTTAGTAGTAAGTAGTGAACAACCTAGGAAACAGACCCTTGCTCTTATCAGTTTCCATATGGTAAGGCTGATCCCTGTCTTCCTCGTGCCTACACCTCTCACCCTGAAATTTCTCGGTTTTAGCTATTGAAAATATATATGCCTAAGGAAGAAAAGAAAGCATGCTAGCCTGGGCCACGGTCTACCACTGTTGACTCAGGAGCCCCTGGATTGCCTCTCTTATGCCCACTCACCAGTTGTATTTTATGGGCTATCATCCACCAGAAGGAGATAGAGCATTCATGGAAAAATCAAAGCAGACAGAGCAGAATATTATGTCCGGCAGCAAGTGCAGGGCTAATTTTGATCAGACCTCAGCATTCAACTGAGATGAACACAATCTGTACAATTCACTTCTGTGAAAAGCCTTTCTTATCTGTCCCTCTTTAGACAGAAGTGCGGCTGGTTTACTGTCTAAAATATAATTTCTGTTCTTGGCAATCTGTGATGGATTGCAATGTCCTTTTCTCTAGACATCCACTGATGAACAGTGAATAATGTTTTTCCTTTACAAAAGAGGTCTTCAAAAAAACACTTCTTAAACTATCAGTGTATTAGTTACTATGTGAGCCTGCAGCATCTGATAAATTCATTTCTAGGTATTTTCTCCCAAGGACTCCTGCTACATATATTCTATAAAGGGTACAGGATTGTAATTGGTTGATCATATGGGAAATTTAGGACTAAAGTCCTCACTATGACTGAAGTTTAGGAGAAAAGCAACAATGAAGTTTCAGAAACTAAGAAAATTTAAGACAATGTGAAAGGATGTTATTAAAATGAAATTTATTATGAATATCTGCTAAAATCTAAATGAATTTAGATTTTTCAGGGTCAGCCTGTGAGTTGGAACTGGAAAGAGAAGTGCTACTTAAAACTGCTTAGGAATGGTGAAAATTTTGTGGATAATATATCATAAAACAACACAAAACTGGCCTAAGAGTATGAGCTGAGTAATCCAGTTATTAATTAAGTTTGCAACTAATTGTACCCATCATAATAAACATAAATAAAATGTTTACCACCTCCGTCACTATTAGTGCTCCACCACTATGCTCATCACACAGAGGCTTTGACATATGCAGTGTTACTCCAAGCACTTCTACAGGTAACACGTTACTGCTGTAACTTAGAGATTTTGAAAATAAAACCCCCTTTTTAGTTTCTTCATTACTTTACCCTTGGGATGTTTTCTCATCTCAGGGCTCAGGAAAGTTAGGCTCTTCAGAAAGGAGCTATTGAGCAGGAAAGGATAGTGTGCTGACAAACAAGAAATATGGAGGAAAGGGTGTGTTTTGAAATCCTGTGTCTCAGTGGAGCTGGGATGCTTGATCCAGAACTATGGGGATGCGCCTCTCTATCTGTCTGGGACTCCCAGCCTACACCTGTGTGCTAAAGGTGTAACCTCCAAACATTCTTTTGAAGAACAGAGCAAATCTGCTTTCTTTTAACATGCTAATAAAGGAGGCTGCCTGCCTTTCAACACTACAACCAAATGGATAGAGGAATTACCTGGAGAAGAAAAAACCTGGAGAGGAAAAAACCTGTGTTAGCCAGAGGGAGGCTAAACCCACAGCTCTGATGTGGTAGAAGAGTGCCATACAATTAAGTGACTGGCTGCTCTGGGCAGGACACATATCCTCATAAAATTGTGCTATGCTGAAAAAGGGATAATTCAAAATTCATGGGAACAGAGAGAGGGAGAGCAAAAAAACCCATGCTGCCTCTGCAGCCTAATGGTTAGTGCATTCAGCTGGAAGACATGTGTTGACTTTCTACAGGATATTAAAAAATATAGCAGAAAGGTCATAAAGTATATTCCTAAAAAGAAAAGAAAATATGTTTCAAAAGTAGCAGTTTTATTTTTACAACGCTAAAAATTCTGTATGTCATTTTTGGTCTTAAAACTATGCATTTTGGGGTGAGGAGGGCTTGTGTTACATTATCATTCAGAAAGAAAATAATGCAATATAATAGTTGAAGTGATACAATGAAAATGCAAAGAAACAGCCTAGACAGTTACGGGTTTAGGTTCAGTCCTTACCATTTCACTACTTTAGGGCAAGAATCAGGTTCAGCTGAACCTATTATTTATGTATCAGCTATCAGTAGAGATTTAATCACGTATCTGCAGAAAGGAAGCTATAAATCTTATCAGCCTGATTGAAAGTCACTGCTTGTACATCTGGTGGGCTTAGTAGGTTACATTTTCTGTGCAGCAGACGAACCATGCAAAATCCACTGTTTGTTGGTTTACATCAGTAAGCTGCTGAACAGTTGGTGTGTTTTCTTGCTACAAGCAGGTGTGATTCAATAGCAGGAAGGAAATTCAAAGTGAAAACATGGTGGGGTCGGAGAAAGACATCTGTTGCTTCTGAAATCTAAAACCTACCAGCGTTTTATTTTTGGCACTGAGCTTTGGAGCCAGGCAAGCTGGCTGGTAGTAGAAGTTTATGAGCTTGGGTGGTTTTTTTGTTGTGTCTTATAGAAGAGGCAAAGTCCTAGTCCTACCTCTACTGATGTTCATGTCATGACTTGGCTGGTGCAGAAGGTGCAAGACTTGATCACAAAAGCAGAGAAGTGATGAGTATCTTCAACTAGTATTGAGATTTAATTGCTGAAAAATCTTAAAATACAGCTCAGGGAACCTTCATTTTGTTTTAAAGGGGTGCATAGTGTGGGCTTCAGAATAGTAATTCTCCATGTCTAATGTAACATATATTAGTTGCATGTGTTTTCTTCACATTAAAAAACATAATTCTAAAGGCTAGTTACTTTTGCATCTAGCCCGTCATCAGCCTGAGAGGTGTACTCCTCCAGAGGGAGGAGACTTTCTACTGTAAACATGCAGCACCAGCCACTGTTCCTATGAGAGGATGAGAATGTTTGTTAGTAAAACTCTGTGCAGGATTTTGAAAGTGTAAGTATATGGTTAGGTGTCCAGTGCTTCTGTTGGTTAAAACGATTATAGTTTGCTTTTTAACCAAACTGTTGCCTCTGTTTTTCATAACTGATCGGTACTGTTTTGCTGCAAATGCATCAAGATGGATAAGATGCAATAAACATGTAGGAAAACATGATATTGATTTATGTCTAGATTAAATAGGTCACTATTTGCGTCTATTTATATTTTTAATTGGGTGCGTGACTTTGTCAGGTAAGGATACCCCTCGTCCTTGATATGATTTAACTGAGCCTTAAGCATTTTGTCTGAATGAAAAATGTTCATTTACAAATGGTTTTCAGAGGACTCATGGGATTTGCATGTACAAAAAGAAAGCCTTTTTCCTCCTGCTAACAAGCATGACTAGGCATTGTAGAATGAGATTAATTAACATGTGTCCTGGAATTACCTGGTAATGCTTAGCAGAAACAAATCTAACCTATTTTTAAAACTGTGAAAACCCAAGCTTCATAAAAATGACACAAAAGCCCTCTACAAACTACATTTTTAAAAACTACAGACCACATTTCAAAAACCTACTGCTTTACACTTACTACTGGTACTTCTTCAGATGTCTATTAATATTAAGACATAACTTTGCTACCATTTAAAATGAAACTTTTTTAAAATGCCTATTTCTGATACCAGTAGAAATAGATTACATATTGAAATTAAGAGACAGATAAGTCACTTAAATATGTATTCATACGATTCAATTATGCAGTAATACTGGTATTCTCTGTTTAGCTTGCTATTGTCTTCACCCATCATATATATATCTTTCTTTAATGTTAATGCAGAATGGAAAAATACATATACTTTCAGCATTGCAAAATAAAAGCAGAAAATAGTATGAGAATGACAATTTCTGTATCTTAATGGAACCTCTTTTCTGTTTTCCTAGAAATTATGCTTTTTCCACAGTTTTTTGTACAGGTCAGTTTTTAAAAGGATATTTTTGAAAGATTAGTAATGATTAATTAGTAAAGAATATACTCCTTTGCTGATATTCTCTTCATCTTCATATCTTTTGAAGGTTGCATTTCTTCATCCATCCATGCTGTAGACACATCCTTAGTTTCCTGTAACCCATGTTTAACATCTCTAGGCAATATTTCTATAGATTGTACACCATATTGTGAAATTTATGCTGAGTGATGCTCTGACTCTCATTTGCATATCCACCCTTTTAGTTTTTGGTACCAAGAGGGATGGTTCACAGAGTTTAAAACATTAAAAACTGCTCTTTAAATTTGGATCAATAACTTTATGGGAAGGAAATTGCTCCTCCATCTCAATTAACTTCCAATACAAGAGGTGTTCCTGAGAATTTTTGCTCAAATAATTCGTGACAGCTCTGACAGGAAGATTCCCAGCTATCATCTCCATCATAGGAACAATAGAAACACATTTCTATCCTCTCACTTCTGTTCTATTGTTCTTCTGTCACATAAATCTATTTAATCTATTTTATTTGCAGCTGACAGCTCAACAGAAAAGAGAAGGAAAAAAAAAAGCTTCAGTTACTTGAAGTTTCTAAGAGACAGAGAAAAGGATGGTGAAATAAAACTACAGCATTAGTGGTCCAATGGCTACAGCTCTCATTCAGAACATATGTGAGGCAAAATCAAATGTCTCCGTATTTCAAAGGAGCAAGGGGTAAGGTCAGATGTTTACTGAATGAGGTAATTGGAAGCAGTACAGGTGGTGAGCGACACTAGGAGAACTATTAAACACTAAGGTGACGCAGTCATGAAATGGGTTAATATGATTCTACAATATTTTAGAAAAGATGCTCTGCTCCACTCTGTGATTTTCACTTTTTGAATCCAGGAAACAAAAGCCTAAGAAGGGATGTAACTATGAATACATCAGCACTGTTATTACTGGGGAGGATAAAGAGCTATTAAAGTTAAAAGGCAATACTGACATAATTACAAATGGTTATAAATCTGAGGTGAATATACCTAGTCTGAGAATTAGAATAGGTTTTCTAAGCATCAGTGTAGTGGAACCACTTTTTAGTGCAAGCACTGGAAACACAAGCCCTAGCTAGTTTTTACAAGGAACTCTATTAAATCTATTCCTGGGATTATACATTACAACTGTCTACCATGAAAGAGGATTGGACTTGATGAGGTAAGGAGCACCCTTTACTTCCTTGAGTCTTAATTCCAAGAGAAATAATGCAGATGATTGCTGTCACCAGGTGAGAAATCCAGAACTCTATATAGGTAAATTCTATCTCCTATTTTACTCTATTCTTTTCCAGCTAAATTCTGGAAGATGGTAAAGCCACGCCACTGTTACTGATTTTTCAGGTCAATTCTTAAAATTCAAGTCCTATGGAATCCCATAATCTGACTGCTAGGATATCATCTCCAGTGCCTGTTCTGCCATGAGTCAGCAGTGTGCCATTCTGGTGACAGAGGCTATCCGCATATGGGGCTGCATTTACAAAAATGATGTCATCAGGTAACGCGCAAGGAGATGCAAGGGGAGCTGGAGGGGGAGCCTTATTGCAGCCTTCCATGATCTGGGCAGAAATTATAGAGAAGGCAGAGGCAGACTCGTCTCGGGTGCAGAGCAAGAGGGCAGTCAGCAGGCAGAGGTCACAAGCTGCAGCAAAGAGAACTCAGCTGCAAGGGGAGAAAGACTTTCACAGTGGGTTTGGTTAAGCACTGCAACAGGTTTCCCAAGGAGATACTAGAATCTCCCTCCTTTGAGATTTTCAAAACTAAACTGAACAAGGCCATGAGCAACCTGCTCTAATTTTGGAATTATCTCCACTTTGAGTAGGAGTTAGAGGTTGCTTTCAGACTACATTTTTCTGATTCTCACTGAGAATTGTTCCCAAATTAATTTCTACTATGATTTTTAAGAGTACAGGTGTGCATCAGTTTTCAGCTGCCCAACCTAAAATACATAAAGGTATTTCCAGATACACATTTAAAATGCCACTTTTGCAAAGCTTGCCTTCTGCCCATTAGCTCTAGTAATTTTTTATTGGCTGAGTAAACATCTTCTTACAGATAATTCAGCTGAGAGGCATGCATTAAAAGAACTTTGTGGCTGAGTTTGCTAAGATTACACAAAATAAGCTTCTTGGTGATTTTAAGATTTGTTTATCTTCTTAGACTGTGTTCACAGTGCTTTTAAAAGTTACAAAAATGCTCAGTTTCCACCTTACTGTTTGGATGTAAAGCAGCTCACAAAATACTTTAAAAACTAATAATCTGTTACAGGTCTCTGTTAATGCATTTCAGTGTTAGATATTATGATATGTGAAAAAAAACCCCAAGAACCTTAGTTTTTAACAAAAAGGAACCCAGCTGGTTCCTTTTCCATGAAGGGAGGTTATGTCACTAACAGCTACTTTTCTTAGGAGTGCCTTGCTAAAAATCTTCTGTAATTCTTAACAAAGAAGCAGCATTGTTCCTTTGCCTCAATTCCTCTCACATCATGGGAAACCCATTTTTATGAATTACTCTCATGTCTCATAATGATACTTCTGAAAAACACATTGTTTCAGTTTTGGTATTTAAGATTACAAAAAATGCTAGATATTAATAATAAAGTGTGAAAAAAGAATATGTCCAGATTCTCCAAAATGTTGTCACTACTTGTCATTACTGAGTTGTATGTACCATAAGTACTATCAATATGTTACAATAACTTATATTTTCTCTCTAGAAAAATCTACAGCCTATTGACATCAGTCACCCCCTAGGTTTTATGGAAGTCAAAATCAAATTTTGACTGGGGTGAGTACCATATTCTACTGATTTCACATTATTTAATTTGCATAACCTTGAACATACAAAAGTTAGTTGGAATTGCCTCAAAATGGTTTATCAGTTGCTATTCTCTTAAATTGCTCCCAACAGTGCACACTCAGCAAATGGGTAATCATAAGATTTCTTTTTCTGCTACTTAACTCACAAAATGAAATGTTCTGCATCAGAGTAAAATCACTCTACTTTATTCACCACCAAAGCATGTAGTGCACTAGGTCCACCACCTTTTCAAACCTGGCTTCATCTCAGTTTCAACAAAGTTACTAAAATAAAAAATTTAATATGTAACCAGCATCTCTCCAAGATGATGGATCAAAAATCCAAGAAACATGTATGTACTTATCCCTCCTTCAGAAGGGAAAACTACTCACTCCCTACATAAAGTGAGTCTCAATCAGCAGAAATGGTTGCAAGCAAAAGTTTCCTTGCCACCGACTCAGACTTAGAGTCCATGCCATTTAGCCTGACATTGTCCAAAGTTTAACATTGCTGTTACTTTGTAAGTATGAAATTTTGGACATGTTTAAAGAAATGATATTAAGGAAGACATTATTAAATTATACTGAATGTTACTGAGAGTATCTCAATGCAATCAAAGCAAACTAAAAGTAGGTTTGGTCTCCACTCTCTGCATGACAGGACCGGTAATGGAAGCTAAAGGAGAAAATGGATTAAGATACTAGAAATGGGATGATATAATTTTCCGAACTCAGTAGCTTGGCCCTGCTTGCACTATCCAGGTGAATCTCTGCTGAGCCTTCATTCAGTTCACTTTGGAGTGTTCAGGATACAGATCTCACCTCACTCACCTACAGCTGGCTTGGATGTTTAAATGTACTTTAGTGCAAAAAGGCATTTGAGACAATTTGCAAAATGGCAAAAATAAAGCCCCTGACAGTCATAACAATGGAACAAATTCTGCTACATTAATTTGAAGCCAAATGATGTAAACATACATAAAAATGTGTTTTATGTTGTGTTTTAATTTTGGTTTTCCAGGTGCAAAAATAGATAAAAAACTAAAAGCGTGGTGTTCATATATTATCACCCATAAAGTGCTTTGAGTAGTGCCATAGAATCATAGAATCACAAAATCATTTAGGTTGGAAAAGACCTTTAAGATCATTGAGTCCAGCCATAAACCTAGCACTGCCAACTCTACCACCAAACCATGTCCCTAAGCACATCTACACATCTTTTAAATACCTCCAGGAATGGTGACTCAACCACTTCCCTGAGCAGCCTCGTCCAATGCTTGATAACCCTTTTTGATAAGAGATTTTTCCCAATTTCCAATCTAAACCTCCCCTGGTGCAACTTGGGGGCATTTCCTCTCATCCTATCACTTGTTACCTGGGAGAAGAGATGACACCCACCTCGCTACAACCTCCTTCCAGGTAGTTGTAGAGAGCGATAAGGTCTCCCCTCAGCCTCCTTTTCTCCAGGCTAAAAAACCCCAGTTCCCTCAGCCGCTCCTCATAAGACTTGTTCTCTAGACCATTCACCAGCTTCGTTGCCCTTCTCTGGACACACTCCAACACCTCAGTGTCTTTCCTGTAGTGAGGGGCCCAAAACCGAACACAGCACTCGAGGTGCGGCCTCACCAGGGCCGAGTACAGGGGAACAATCACCTCTCTGCTCCTGCCGGCCACACTATTTCTGATGCAGGCCAGGATGCCATTGGCCTTCTTGGCCACCTGGGCACACTGCTGACTCACATTCAGCCAGCTGTTGACCAACACCCCCAGGTCCTTTTGCACCAGGCAGCTTTCCAGCCACTCTTCCCCAAGCCTGTAGCGCTGCATGGGGTGGTTGTGACCCAAGGGCAGGACCTGGCACTTGGCCTTGTTGAACCTCATACAGTTGGCCTCAGCCCATCGATCCAGCCTGTCCAGATCCCTCTGTAGAGCCTTCCTACCCTCGAGCAGATCAACCCTCCCTCCCAACTTGGTGTCATCCGCAAACTTACTGAGGGTGCACTCAATCCCCTCATCCAGATCACTGATAAAGATATTAAACAGAACTGGCCCCAATACTGAGCCCTGGGGAACACCGCTTGTGATTGGCTGCCAACTGGATTTAAGTCCATTCACCACCACTCTTTGGGCCCACCTATCCAGCCAGTTTTTTATCCAGTGAAGAGTGCACCTGTCCAAACCATGAGCAGCCAGTTTCTCCAGGAGAATGCTGTTGGAAATGGTGTCAAAGGCTTTACTGATGTCCATGTAGACAACATCCACAGCCTTTCCCTCATCCACTAAGCGGGTCACCTTGTCACAGAAGGAGATGAGGTTAGTCAAGCAGGACCTGCCTTTCATAAACCCATGCTCACTGGGCCTGATCACCTTGTTGTTCTGTATGTGCTGTGTGATGGCACTCAAGATGATCTGCTCCATAACCTTCCCCGGCACCGAGGTCAGACTGACAGGCCTGTAGTTCCCCTGATCTTCCTTCCAGCCCTTCTTGTGGACGGGCATCACATTTTCTAACCTCCAGTCATCTGGGAACTCCCCAGTTAGCCAGGACTGCTGGTAAATGATGGAAAGTGTCTTGGTGAGCACTTCTGCCAGCTCCCTCAGTGCCCTTGGGTGGATCCCATCCAGACCCATAGATTAGTGTGTGTGTAAGTGGTGTAGCAGGTTGCTGACCATTTCCCCTTCGATTATGGGGGCTTCATTCTGTTCTCCATCCCTGTCTTTCAGCTCAGGGGGCTGGGTACCCCAAGAACAGTTGGTCTTACTATTAAAGACTGAGGCAAAGAAGGCATTAAGTACCTCAGCCTTTTCCTCACCCTTTGTCACAATGTCTTCCCCACATCCAATAAAGGATCCAATAAAAGATCTCCTTAGCCCTCCTTTTGTTGATAATGTATTTATAGAAATATTTTTTATTGTCTTTTATGGCAGTAGCCAGACTAAGTTCTAGTTGGCCTTTGGCCCTTCTAGTTTTCTCCCTGCATAACCTCACAACATCTTTGTACTCCTCCTGAGTTGCCTGCCCCTTCTTCCAAAGGTCATAAACTCTCTTCTTTTCTCTGAGTTCCAGCCAAAGCTCTCTGTTCAGCCAGAGCGGTTGTCTTCCCTGCTGGCTTATCTTTTGGCACATGGGGATGGCCTGCCTGGACCTTTATGGTTTCCTTCTTGAAGAACGTCCAGCCTTCCTGGACTCCTTTGCCCTTCAGGACTGACTCCCAAGGGACTCTGTCAACCAGTCTCCTAAAGAGGCCAAAGTCTGCCATCCAGAAGTCCAAGGCAGCAGTTCTGCTAACCCTCCTCCTTACTTCTCCAAGAATTGAAAACTCTATCATTTCATGATTGCTGTGCCCAAGGTGGCCTCCAACCACCACATCACCCACAAGTCCTTCTCTGTCTGCAAACAACAGGTCCAGTGGGGCACCTTCGCTTGCTGGCCCCCTCACCAGCTGTGTCACGAAGCTGTCTTCCACACACTCCAGGAACCTCCTAGACTGTTCCCTCTCTGCTGTATTTTATTTCCAGCAGATATCTGGTAAGTTGAAGTCCCCCATGAGAACCAGGGCTAGTGATCGTGAGATGTCTCCCAGCTGCTTATAGAATATTTCATCTGCCTCTTCATCCTGGTTGGGTGGTCTATAACAAATTCCCACCAGGATAGCTGCCTTGTTGGCCTTTCCCCTGATTCTTACCCATAAACGCTTGACCCTTCCATCACCGTTGTCAAGCTCTAGACAGCCAAAACTCTCCCTAACATACAGGGCTACCCCACCCCCTATCCTTCTTTGCCTATCCCTTGTGAAGAGTTTATAGCCATCCATTGCAGCACTCTGGTTATGTGAGTCATCCCACCATGTTTCCATGATTGCAACTATATCAGTTTTCCAGCTGCACAATGGCTTCCAACTCCTCCTGTTTGCTGCCCATGCTGCATGCATTGGTGCAGATGCACTTCAGTTGGGCTATTGATCCCGCCACCTTTTTTGGAGGAGAAGCCCCAATTCCTATGTGACCATTCTCAGGTGCTTCTGTGGTTTCTAACACATCAATAACCCTTGCATCTTTGCTGTCAAATGGATCTCCATCCCCTACCTTCCCTGAGACAGCAGACAGAAGGACCTCACTAGCACACCATCCCTCAAATATTGGCATGCTGCCCCCAGTCTTATATCTAGCAAGCCTGGTTTTATCCCTTTCCCCCTTCAAATCTAGTTTAAAGTTCTTTCAATAAGCCCTGCTAACTCTTGCACAAAGATCCTTTTCCCCCTTTGAGACACCTGTACCTCATGTGTGCCAGTAGGTCTTGATATCATGTAAACTGACCCATGATCAAAAAATGTCAATACAATAGTCCTCAGCTAAGCCTTATTGTATAAATTCCAATACAGATACTGTAGGTATTTGTCTGTCCAATTTCTTTTGATCACACTGATAGAAATTCATCTTGTTGTTTGCTAAAATGTATAACTGAAAAGTGTCAGCATGCATACCCTTAGTGTATGCTGATCTTTTTTAATGTTGGTTCCAACCACCTTAGCTACAAGATACCCTGGTAGGGCCTCTTACAGTCTGATCCATACAAGCTGACTAATGGTTACCGAGACATTATGGTTACCTACACATAAAGGTTACCTAGATTAACTAGAATTTCACTCCAGCAGAAAGGTAACAGTGTCTCTGCTGACCCTCAGAGAAGTGTGTTACCTTGAGAATATATCCTTAGTCCCTCTCCTTGGTCAAATTGATATTTAATTACTTGTGATTAGTTATTTAACCACATAAGATGTTTCACTGATGAAAAAGCTGAGAGATTTAAGCTCTTAAGAGTTGTTTAATAGCTGAAAAATAGGGAATATGAGAGGTGCAGACTTTGATCCCTAATGTAGCAGTGATTTGTGAAAGTCCTCTTTGTCAGTCCAATCTTGGTACCAATGCACCTTTGAAAAAATCTCATCATTTAATTTCTTCTTAGGTACGTAAATACCTTAATATATCTGCCCCCCCCCCCCCCCCCCCCGGCTCTCTTCACAACCAAAAATCCATCAGCCTTGTTTTTTGTTATAAGAAACCTTCTTAAATGTCTTTAAAACTGAGAATAAATTTTACTTTCATGAATATTCTCTGAAATTTGGATAAATCTGCTCGTCTTAGTCATATGACTCCTGGTTGTTCATAGTCACATACTTCAGATGCTGCTACTTAGCTTCATGGACATGAATTTGAAGTTTCAGAAAGATTCTTATTTAATACATGAAAAAAAAGAGTAGATTCACTGAAGACTCACTTTGTCTCTCTAGTAGAGTTACTAATAGATTACTGTGTGAGAAGGAGAGTGAGTTCAGTCTTGACTATTTCAACAGTGTTAATAACACCAAATAAGGCACACATTACTATATGCAAAAAAAAGTGAAATGGAAACTACTCTAAAATAAAAGGAATTGAATCGTGCAGTTAAAGGAAGTAAATGGACAAGCAGTTGAAGAATCATAGTAATATTACGTTTTTAATCAATAAATGAAAGTGAAAAATAAATACTACATTCTTAATGAATGAACACTTCATTCAGAAATTCACTTTTCTCAGTAAATTCCCAAAGTATTGGAAAATTTATGTACAAGCTTACATTGAGCAATTAACCACAGACGAAATACTGTGACTGAACATCTATTATAAAGCAAATTATAAAAAAAAAAAACCCAAACCCAAAACAAACAACCAAGGACAAACACAAGAAAACTGCATTGGTACAAAAAAATGCATGCTATTCCCTGAATAATCTTTGTAAAAATTAATCCACCAATTCAAGATGGTTCCCAAGCATGTTAAAACACCTGGTGTCTGTACTGGACTGGTCTGATCAATTCCAAATCAGTGCCTCTGTCTACTTCTGATCCTTCCTGAGCAAGGACTCTGCTCTGAGCCATGAACTCCCATCCAGGCTATTATCATGCCCACAGCATGTGGGTACAAGACTCTTATTCTGATTTAAATTCCTAATAAGACTTTATACCTTAACAAATGTGGTGGTGCATCCAGGTTGTCCAGACCTTCTATCTGTGCATCCAACTTATGTCCCCAGGATCAAGGAATCCTGTCTCCTCCACAAACCAACATATTAAATTTATGATGACATCACTTGGAAGGCACTCAATTTCCATTGCAGATATTTGCTGATGTTTGTGTTACAGTCTTCTCCTTTTCCAGAACTAACTTTTCTGACTTTAGATACTAAATTCCCAAATTAGGAAGCCTATTATCCCTTTGTGCTGGTTTTGGCTGGAACAGAGTTAATTTTCTTCACAATAGCTAGTATGGGGCTGTGTTTTGGATTTGTGCTGAAAAAAGTATTGATAATACAGAGATGTTTTCGTTATTGCTAAGCAGTGCTTACACAGCATCAAGGCCTTCTCTGCTCCTCACCCCACCCCACCAGCAAGCAGGCTGGGGGTGCACAAGGAGTTGGGAGGGGACACAGCTGACCCCAACTGACCAGAGGGGTATTCCAGACCACAGGACATCATGCTCAGCATATACAGCTGGGGGAAGAAGAAGGAAGGGGAGGACGTTTGGAGTGATGGTGTTTGTCTTCCCAAGTAATGGTTATGCGTGATGGAGCCCTGCTGTCCTGGAGATGGCTGAACACCTGCCTGCCCATGGGAAGTGGTGAATGAATTCCTTGTTTTGCTTTGCTTGCATGCGCGGCTTTTGCTTTACCAATTAAACCATCTTTATCTCAGCCCATGAGTTTTCTCACTTTTACCCTTCTGATTCTCTCCCCCATCCTGACATGGGAGCAGTGAGCGAGCAGCTGTGTGGTGCTTAGTTGCCGGCCGGGTTTAAACCACAACAGACCTCTTTGGTGCCCAACGTGGGCCTCGAAGTGTTCGAGATAACAGCAGATTTGATTGGAACATGCCAGGTGGAATTTATAGCTGTTACTGCTGTTTAGCTACTAATTGGCAGGCCTCTGTGCTTGCCATGGGGCTTGCTTGCCTTACTGTATATTAGCGTCTAGTGCTCATTAGTGGCTGCTTTATGCCTTCGCTGCTTGCTGTACTGCTGTACTGCTGTGCTGTTTATCATCTTTACTGTGCCTGGGAACATTTTGGTAACAGCAATGGCGATGTACTTAGGCTGGCAGATGGCCAGGGCATTGCTGCTGTTCCTGTGTTGCTGTACTGGACAGGCTGGAACTCCAGTGTGAACTCGAGTTGAAGGGACTGTGACCTGTGGATGAGACCACATGGGAGCAGGGCAAAACAAAGCGTCTGTGGCTGTGGATAAGTCCACGCCAGAGCAGGTGCATCTCGAAGTGCCTATGGCCGTGGTTATGTCTGTGCCGCAGCAGGTATACCTCTGAAAGGATTGTGGCCCAAGGATAAGTTCATGCTGGAGAAGATAAACCTTGAGGCATCTGTGGCTGTGCATGAGGTCATGCTGGAGCACCTCAAAGTGTGTGGCCTTGTATAAGCCCACGACAGAGCAGGTACACCCCTGGAGGGACTGCAGCCATGGATAAGGCTGTGTTGGAGCAGGTTTACTTCTGAAGGGACTGTGGCTGTGGGTATATCTCTGGAGGCATTGTCGACCATGGATAAGGCCACGCTGGAACAGATGCACCTCGAAGCCACTGTGGCTGTGTAGTGCTTAGTTGCTGGCTAGTGTTAAACCACGACACCCATACAGTAAATATCTTGACTAAACCAGCAGACTCTGATTTTACAAAGCTGTCATGATTTTCATGTCACTCAAACAACAGCTTAGTATTTTACAGCACTCAAGATTCATTCACCATGCAAATCAAATCTGCTAACACACACTCTCGTTTTAACCAAAGACCAAACCAAGAATGAACTCTGTCTTTGCGAAGATCAGATCTGTGCCCCTGGTGGCCAACCACAATTTGATATGCTTAGGATGTACCCTAATTTTCCATTTGGCTACTCAAGAACATCCAAGGTAATGTGCTTAGATTTTGACAGCACAATATGCAGTGTCACATCAAATCACATATCAATTCTTCTAGCCTATTTTATAAGTTGTATTGTGCGATTGTTAAGGGCAAAGAGAAAACAAACTTAATAGGTAAAGCTAGGAACTTATTGCTAGTGTAAATGAAATCTTAACATTAGTGAAGATCTATTTTTTTAAATGGAAAAATAAATTAAAATAAAGAAAACACTATTAAGTTTTTAAAAATATATTAAGTGTATTAAGTGTTTGAAAATAATACAATTAAAATTAGTATACACAATACACATAACTACTTCCTGGTGTCTATACCTTTCTTTAATTTTATGCATGCCCTTTCATTGCCTCTTAGAGTCCTAATGTTGATAGTGTCCATTTGGTGGTAGTGATGGAGTGTACAACTGGTCATCACCATCCTATGTCCTTTGCCAGGAGATGTGTGCTATTGATATTGATGGTCTCCTCTTCCTCAGTCTGTGATCTACGTGGGGTAATTCTTATCTTTGCTAACATGTTTTTTACAACTTGCTCTTTCTTCACTGGTCTGCAAGTCCATGTTACTTCCAATTTATTATCTATGGTGGTATTTATGTAGCTGTTCATATTCATTCTTTGTTCTTTTTCTCCTAACCCTATTCTGATCACTGGTGAGATGCGATAGCCAAGAGATCTCCAGTGCCAGCTTGTGCCCCATGCCTCTGTGTTGCGTCCTCTGTCCCCACTTCTCAAGGCCTTAGCTACCATACCATGCCTGTGTTTCTCCACAGTCAATCTTTATACCAGTGTCATAAATCTCTTATTCCATGCAGAATATGTTGTTTTATACCATCTATGTAACAACATGGCTACCTCATATGAAGAAAAGTAAAATAAATTAGACATAGCCATTAGGCAAATTGCTGTTACAGCTAAATCAAGCATAAACAAAGCTCCAGGCAGGTCAAGACTGGTTCAGGTGAAGCAAGCATCACAAGCATCAGTGCTGAGGCCTTGCAGACTCAATGCAAAGCTTGGGTCTGTTACCAGCAGACACTACTGCAGTTACTGTGCTATAGTGCTACAGGATCAACTGACAATCACAGTCAAAACCAGAAACTCTAGCAGTGTACATATATATATGTGTCTGTGTATAAAGTGTTACTATCTCTGTTTCAGAACCTTGTAGAGTACGGGATTGTATTTGCTCTGTTTTCTGTATGGCTAAAGTCTTTGCTATAAACACAAATCCAGCACCTTGATACCTACAGCCAGCTTTACTTTAACTTTTGGTCATTGTATAATGCCAATAAAGCTATAAAAGAGTACATGCTGCAGTTTATGAGCTGGAAAAGTAATATTCTACTACAGAGTATGATCACACATTGCTTACCTGAAAAGAACAGGACACCATTTGTGAAATACTGACTGGGGGAGGCCGTGTAGAGTAAATCTGAAACTCATTTGACAATGAGTTCCAGCACGATATCACAGCCACTATCAAAGCTAGTTCATATTTAGTAGGGACAGTTGCACAACCAACCCTTGGCAATAGTTAAGTCCTTTAAGTCTGTTTACGCATGAACACTCAGGAAAATTGTATAGATTGGTTCAACATCACTAAGTTTCTGTCTGGTCATTTATTCACAATGAGAGGGGCCCCAGACTGGTTCCACTTGATTTATTCCAGAAATAAACTAAAGCCCCTTCATAGGTGGAAGAGAATGCTACACAGGCAACTTAATGTCGCTTTATCCTTTTTTCCATATCTTTTGTAAATTGTAACAGGCTTTCTCACATATTTCAGTGTTGACAACCCATAGGTCGTTACAGCATTCCTGACTTCTGTTGAACATGGAAGCTGTTATAAACACATTAGTGACTCGGCAAGACCATCATTATTTTCACCTTCAGGGGTCATCACAAGTTGTTTAAATATTAAGTACAAAAATAATAGAATGTACAACTAATCCAAATTTTCCAAGCATAGCTGTTAGTAACCCATTGTCTAATAGTAACCCACATTTTGGCAAGAGATTGAGTTATTCAGCAATCAAACATTAGGTATTTAATTGTCATAATGAGTAAAACATAGCTTCACAGAGCTAATGGGTGGTAACTTGGGGCTGTGGATTCCAGATGGTTTTCTTAGAACTGAGGATCTGATATCACATTGCCATTCATTTTTTGCACATAAAAATACCTTTTTTTCCCTTTCTCCTCCACCAGCTGCATGCCTGTTGCAGTAATGAATGACAAAATAATTTCTAGATGGTGGTAGTGGAAACTGTATATATGCAATTGTGAATCAAGTACTATGTAGTTAATTGCTGTTACATTCACACCTGAATTTATTTAGATGGGCTGGCTATTCTGAATGAATACTAACCCTTTCATCAGGATACTTATGCCATTAGCTACATTTATAAGGATAGCAACAAACATTAACTTAAAATGCAGTAAAAGTAGACAATTAAGACATTCAAACCACACCAGTGACTTAATAGATCTGAAATAGCTGTAAGTGCTCAGTTTGAAAAAGAAGCCGAGTTAAATACTATACTGCTATAAATAGCAGCTCTTAAACAGCCATTTATCTTGGCCAATTAAATGATTCATTAGGGACTAGGGAGGCACTGATGAATGAAATATCCATAGGGGAATACAATAGAGACTTGATACGGTAAACCATGTAGCTGAGCAGATTTGAGCTTACACACTTACCTACATTTTCTGTAGTACCTCCACCAAAAACGACTTAGACTTCAATGCTGTACAATAATGGCACTTCTCTCATATAAGTGCAGGTGATTGTGTTAAAAAGTCAAGAAATACATTTTCAAGCATATGAGATTTGATTTAAATCAAGAATCTTCTGCCAACCTGTCTCAGCAATTACAGCTATTTCTACACCAGTGGCTTGGTTTAACCATGAATAATGAAAGGGTACAGGTTATGAACACTTTACATAAGCAGCAGAAAAATAATTGGTAGATGTAATGTCTGCTGCAGTCCACACGGGAATGTGCTACTGCTCATGGGCATGCAGTACTTTCCTCCACTGAACACTTTCAGCAGGAAGGGCTATTTAAGGGATAGTATTCATTATGACTAATATTAGAGAACTCAGGAGATGAGGCTTGAGTCGCAGGTGTATGGGCAAACTGTTAGTATAAGCACTTTGAAACCCTCTCTGAACAAATTTTCTTCTTCCTGAGGAGCTTAATAAGAGCAGCTTCCCTCCTTTAGTGCCAAAAGATAGGCAGGGTGAATTCCCACCATATTGCACAGTATATTTAGGATCTCTACACTCTTCATTGCTGTTCTGCAGTGTCTCTTCTTTCCCTTTTCATACAGAATCTTGCGTCTATGAAGAAATGAAATTTTCCATAGTCTTTCCAGAGCATTGCAAAGCTTTGCAGAGTAGTGAGATCATCTTTTTCAGGTAGTTCCTTATTTTGGTTACCCATTCTCCTATAGTGCAGGAGTCCAGGATCTCTGGATCAGACAAGGTCTTATTTCAGCAAGCTGGGGTTATCAACAATGTGATAGCAGCAGATGTAAAACACCTTGCATTAGCATAACAAAGTGATATTAGCCAGATCAAATAAGCATAAGCAAATCTGCCTGTGTAAGGTCTTATGAGAACACTTTACACCATAAAATATCAGCAGAGACTGCACTCATGGTGAGCTGTAATCATGCAGGCCTGAGCCAAATTTTATCATTTTCCTCCTGCTGGCCATACAAAAATATGTTCTGAAAAAGAAAGAAGTTGGAAACAGCTGCCTCAGCTGTGCAGACTGCAGACAGCTTGTTAGGAATACCACAAGAAAATGCTCACACATGGTCTATTAAATCCTCGGGAAGAACTGAGATAAGCCACATTTTTTAACTACAGTTCAAAGATACTGTACTAGTATTTCTTCTAAAGGAATAACTCAAGCAAAAACACCTGCTAGTTTTGCCTAAGAATCTTTAATGTAGCCGAAGTGGACCTAAATTGGAGGAAGGAGAGGGAGAGGACAGAAAAAAGCAGAACTACTTTTTCAGTAATATTGGGACTTAAAATTAAAAAAATAATCCTGGAAAGTGTTTGTGCTCTGCAGTCAAGAACATAGAAAATGACCCTCTTGTATTACAATTATTCTTTTCTGGTGATCTGTCACTTCATTCTAGTCACCTGTTTATATTATGTTTATAAACATATTTAATCATATTTATTCACAGATGCAAAATCTCCACCTACCATATAGTGCCCTCCTGTAAGATGACTTTGTCTGCGAAGTGCAAATTATGCACATCATCAAACATGCTAACACACATGGACCATTGTCAGTAGTGACTATTTGTTAGGAAAATGGACTCATGTCCTCACTAGTACATTACCAGGTACACAATTTTATTCAGAGGAAAGAAACTTTCAGGTGGTGTTACAGATAACTTCTGCCCCATCCTGTAAAGTGGCAAGCTGTAAAAAGCATCCCACAGATGTGAGAAGCAGAAGTGCAGTCTTTGGAGATCAAAAAGGGCTCTATAATAAAAAGGGATATGAAAGCCAAGGTACAGAGACTTCAGAGCAGACTGTGGGGTGAGGAAGCCCAGCTAAACCCGCCAGGCCTCGGATGAACAACAGATTATTCCGTTCATCTCTGTCGTTTTTCTGCCCCAAGCAGTGTTTTCAGGTAGTCAAATCATGGAAAGACAGGGAAGGAGAAAGGGGAGAGATGACAGATGTGTCACAGAGAAGAATGAAGAGGACAATAATGTAACCAGAGGAGTAGTCAGTTCTAGGCATGTTCAACACTATTTTCTGTTTTCCAGATTTTAAAAAGAAAAATGGAATTTTCACAGTTCTGATTTTGTTTAATGTTCAAATGCATCTTCAGTGTATGTATTCTGTCTCATGCACATATACTGGCATTTGTTGCCCTTTCCAAACAAGACTTTTCCTTTTGTTCTTAGATTTTGCAAACATTTGTACTCAGATTTTTACAGTATACCTAACTAGCAAGTGTGTGAGCAGTGCTTTGGAGTGCAGGTGCTGCCTTTACCTGCCATATCTCTCCTCAGTGACTGAGAGCTTTCACCTACAAAAATAAATCTTATTTAAAAGAGATGGTTAGACTAAAAGAAACACCAAGCACAATAAACATCATCTAAATACTTTACAAAACCAATGAAGATGGCTCCCTCAGCTCAGTTCTGGATAAAAAAGCCATCTTCAGATCTTTCTTATCTAAAGAAAAGGTCTCAGCACTGATCCTCCTGGGCAGATAATGCAGGTTCAGGATTGTACCAAGCCCAATGAGAACTACCTTCTCTTTCTCTTAGATCCCCTTATTATTTCTTTCTCTGATCTAATACCTTTGATCTGTGCTTTCAAATTAGGTTTTTCTTCTGCCTGTGATTGTGCACACAGGGCCTGGAGAACAGATGCATTCGCTGAGAGATGTAACACTGTAAATGAGAAGATGCTTTAACGATGCTTAATCTGCATCTTTCACAAAATAACTATTCAGCAAAAGCAGAGAACTTCACATTGTAGTTGATTGAAACCACCCAATCTTTCCAGGAAAGTTTTGAAACTCTTTGATTTTTATCCCTGAAACATAAATTATTGGAGCAGCATGTTTCTCTGTTATATAACAGATCTATAGAATATTTTAAAAATGAAGTTATAAAAAATGTACATTAAAAATGTTATACTCTTAATAAATGTTTCCTGTTGTGATTGCCATAAAAAGAGGCTTCAAGACACCAAAAATAATCCAGATTAATTTTTTAAAAACATTCAAAGGAAAGACATATTTCTTCTCTGTCATTAAGATAAAAAATGGAAATTGAGGTATTAAAGTCCTTTATTTAGCAATCTTTTAAAATCCCTATAGTGTGCAATTGAGGCAAAAGGTATCCCTTGCTGATATGCAGTCAAATGACCATTTATATTAAGTAAACTGCATTTTTAACAAAAATAAGGGAAAGGAAAATGACCTGTTCAATTTTACTTCACATGGAGCCAGAATTGTCTAAATCACCCATCCTTACCATTGAACATTCAATTTCCTTCTATTAAAATGTGTATTTTTAAGAATTGAGCTTACATGTGTTTCATATATAATTTACACTCCCAAAGCAAAGCCATTTTATTATTACAATCACATTAAATGTAAGTAGTCTAAAGAAAAAGATTTAAGTGAGATGGACGTGGAAACAAATGGAAATGTGAAGTGAAATGAAAATGCTACTTGAATATATTTGTTAAGTGAAATCTGCAAGTGCCATCACTATGGAATCTATAAAAAATGCAATGAAAATTGAAAAATCAGGGACTTGAAGATTTCTCTCTTGAGTCAAATAAATCAGAAGGCAAATGAACATCTGTGGGAGGAGCTGGGCTCTTTTTAAAAATATGATCCACCAGTGAGTGACAGACACTTTCAAAAAGCCTGAGACAGGAAGGATTTCTGTGATGAGGCATTGAAGCCAGAGGTACACAGATTCAGCTCCAGAAAATTCAAACAACTCAGCCAGCTTTTCAGATGAATTTATTCTGCAGAGTTACAGAAGTAGCTAAAAATATTCAGGATTATACTAGCTAAGAATTGGTGTCTTCCATGTAGGCAACATTTCTAATAGGTTTACATTCATATCTGCTTCCTGTTTGAAGAGTCTGGATGGAGAAAGAAATCAACAGTAAACAACCCGACAGAATAATCCTGCTGTTAAAGGAGTGGAGTGCCATCCTGAATGGCAATTGTGTATAGCTGTTGGCAAAACGATTAGTGGTACTGTTATCACCATTAATATAATTGGACTCATACATGCAAGTTAAATTCTCAGGATTTTTGTCACTTAACAGAAAAGCTGAACTGAATCAAGCATTTAAACCTTATTTTTGGATCTGCCTCATTACACCACCTGGGAAGGGAATGCGCTGATCTACTCTGATCTGCACTGACCGCCCATCAGTTACTGCCTCCACACATCAGAGCACAGCTCTGGCCTCACACAGAGGTGCTGCTGCTTGTACAGGAGCTCTGCACGGGTGCTGGGATCTTCACTGTCATGCCTGCTGCTGGCAGCAAATTGAATTGACTTGCTCCTGAACACATCCAAAATGCTGACACGCACCCTGATCCTATTGACTTGTACATTGCACAGTTTCTAAATCTCAGCAAGGGGAGAGGAGTCCTCATTTCTCACCAGGTTTGTTATCAAAAGCTATGCCAGTTTTCAGAACTATATCTAACAAAGTTCACATTTTCTTTGTGCAGATTCTGGCTTACAGCTGAGTCAGATTCAATAACCAGGATACAATAATTGCTCTAATTTCATTGTTTAAAATGAGTAGTAGTTTTCTCTGTTCTGGATAGGACCCTAGTGCCCTAGCAGAACCTGATCCCTACGGAAGGCAGGATCATCTTTTACCTCTTAGATTCACTTTGCAGAAGTAGATTCATGACTCTTTATCATTCGTGTCCTTTGGAAGGACTGATTCAAGCCACTGTAGAGATCTTCTGTGAACCCAACACTGGGATTACGTGGCATCACTAGGATGTGCCAATAACATTCACACAAGTGGGAAATTAATTAAGGAAAACTGTAATTATGATCCACCACTCTGGTGATGTACTATTTATGAACACTCTCTGGTTAATGTTACAAACTGATCCAGTAAGTACTCTTTGGGAATTCCTCTGAAAGTGGAATCCCACAGAGCTCATCTACAAGGTGATATTGTGGAGAAATACATCAGGAAATTTAGGAATAAAGTTTAGAAAAGGATTTTAGTCTGTGCATGCATTTGCTCTAAAGAAAAAAAGACAAGAGTTACAAAGCTTTGCAAATATTCTGCAATGCTCTTGTCTCTCATCTAGTCTCATCCTGCTCTGTGGTGGGAGATTTTTTTGGCATTTCAAACTAGATGGAGTCCCACTACTGCTTTTCTTTCCAGCCTTTCTCTGTGTGGTCCTTCTGAAATACGATATCCTTCTGAATGGGTGTTCAGATGTTACATCTGTTTCTTATCTTCCCTAGACTACTGTATGGAGACACTGTTGTTTCATAGGGACGTTTGAGAACTTGAGAGTCAATCAGAGTCAATGTTCCTGCTTTTATCTTGAAAAAGTTTTAGAGATCAGTGTTCAATAAGCACAGAAAAGTGGCCTCAAGAGAGTCACAAGAATAGCAGTATCAGAATCAATACATCATTTCTGACAGATAATTGTGGATCTTTTTCATAGAAATTTCCAATCTTCTCAAGATTGTTCCCTTCCTCATTTCAGCAGCCTCTTACAGAAAAACAGTAAAGTGTAAGTACCTTCCACCCTTGATCTTGATGTTCTTACTCTTAACAGTCCTAACCCACTCAGTCTTTGCTGATAGCTCATACTTTTCAGAGTGCCTGTTTTCCTCTGTGCCCTCCCCTGGCATACCTTGATGGCAGCCACAACACAGGATGTGGCATGTCCTCAGCCACCAATCCCTCTGTTTTAGGGTGGTTTCGAGGATTCCCAAGAAGGCGAACACACACACACTGACTATAAGGGGAAAAAGCAAGCATTTATTAACTACAGATGTGCGTTATGCTAAGGGTATCTTGTAAAACAAATTAACATACCGACCCGAGGACTGTGAGGAAGATGGACCATCCGTACATTCTTGTGCCGTCTTGCGCCACGAGCTCAGCCCAGCAATCGGTAGGTGCCAGCTTTACGTGGGCGTCCCCATGGAGGCAACGGTGGCCTCACCATACACCAGCCCGATGTTCTTTGGAAAAATCCTGGTATTTATACATTTGCAGAGGAACGGGTTTCAGCACACATGGCCAGTGGGTGCCGAAACACGCCTCTGTTGTAACATAGGGAGCCTATGACGCATGCGCTCGCTGGCCTGGCGCGCTGCACGGGCCATAGCCACCCTGTCTATTGGTTCATGGGCTTTGTACACACGGCATATTGTCATCATCCAGCAGTCACGCACCAGTCATGCACACAGCTGCGCTGTGCAACAGCCTGCTGCCCGTCCTCCCGCAGTATTGCTCAGCTCTCTTATCTCTGTGGTCAGCATTCCAAGCAACAGGCAACAAACCATCCATTTTCTGTGCTGACTGCGTTTTCCTCGGCTATCTACCTCTCTCCCAGTGTTCATCCACGGACCAAAATCCTGTCTTTTAACCCATCTGTATACACCCTCTCTGCAGGAACTATATCATATTTCCGATATATCTTGGACATATATTTTAAGGTTGTATGAATCACCCTCTGGGGTGCTGATGTCTCCCCACTGGTCTGTAGATGGTTACAGTTAGGTGAAACACACTTCCTTAGCTCTTAATTATCTCACAGAGCTCTTCCCCTGCCATTTGCAAATGAAAACATTAAGTTTACAGCAGAAATTCTAGTAATTCCTAAATCCTTTTGCTTTGTACTTTAAAACAGAATCTTATTTCTTTTACTAAAATGTGCAAAGTTTTTCAGGGACTTTTAAAATTATTATTATGATATTCACATTTTCTTTCCTCTTTTTCTTTCTTCCTTTTGGTTTTTTTCCTTAGGAGACGAAACCTCCTAAGTCTCTGTAAATCTCTATAATTTCATTTGCACATTGCTACTTTTCAAGCTGTCCAAAAATGAAAATGTTAGACAAGCTCAGTCCCATGAGCCATTTTCATCTTTCACTAGTAACATTTCTTTTGCTTTCTGCACAATCAGTTGCTCTCTCTGCTCTAGCCCATCCCCTATCTTCCATACAATTCATGCTCTAATCCCTATCTTCTCCCTTTTAAATAATGATTGTCACATCAAATGCTTTATTGAAATCCAGATAGATTACATCTACTTCATTTCCCTCGTCTAACATGGTCTTATTTTATCAAAGAAAGTTATCAAATGTGTCTAGTATTATGTGTTTTTGATAAGTACAACATGGCATTCACAGACTGATCCGGACATACCCTGCTCATATGCAATATCAATTCATATTTCTTTCCCAACTGGAACCCACCACTATAAGATCATTTCACACCTATAAAAGTCACGTGTTCTTACAATGATCCACATCCATGAAATTTCTTTTAGGAAGACTGAATTCCAAGTTAATTATAATTTTATTCTTAAGAACTTGTTATCCAAAGCACTTTGAAGACCCCATGTAAAACCAAAGATGGGACTAATCCCAGCAATTTAAAATGTCAGTGCTATATTCTCTGGGGAAACTGACTTAAAAGGAGCTATACTTGTGATTGTCACACCAGATAGATTTTACTCAGAATAGTTATTTTGGTGGAGGCATCTTTCTACTAAATGGTCTTTCCCCTTCCATACAAATATTAGGTTTTACAGTTCCTGCAGGGAAAATTGATGTGCAATTATTCCAGTGATATCTTCTCTAGTCCCACTCATACAACTCAGTCAGCACCAGTAGCAAAAAAGAAATGTTCCAGGAAAAAGATAAATGAATTGTCACCTTTGAAGGGATATAGGATTTGTCATATCAAATCAGTATACTCATTCTCTGCAGTAAATGCAGGATCCCATTTTCAGGTGACAGAGTATTCCTGATGCTCCAGAATAGGGACAAAAATTAAAATAGTAAAACAGCTAATATACCTGACTGCTTAGGAAAATTCTTTCCTGACATTCACAGGGAGTATCGTGAAGCACCCGTGAAATATACTTACATCACGTTCAATGGAGCTGGTGCCTAGGTGTGTACAGGATTAAGGTCACACTAAATATAGCTGTACTAAGAACATTATCTCTGGGAACCAACATGTGCATACTGGAGAAGATAAAATCAGCTGGATTCATGGCTCAGAGATAAGAGAAAGGGATTAAAACCACTTTTCAAATTTTCATGAGTTCATATGCCCGATATCAGAGACTTGGTCATTGCCCGCAAGTGTCCACTGTGAAAAATTACAAAGACTTTAAAAAGCTGCAGCTTCGTTGAACTCTCTATCCTCCTCTAGCTCTCCTCTCCCCATTCTCTTTTTCTTTATGGTTTTCTTCTCTTTTATGTCAAACCTGCTTCAATAATCATAGGGAATGTTTTTTCATCTGTCTGAGTAGTCCATTAGGGTCTGGATGATGCCTTTCCGTTTCTTTTTCCATTAACAGATTGGAAAAGTAGTTTGGAACTGAAAATAGAGATGAGAAAGAAAAGTTAGGAAAAAATTATGATCTGTAGTATGGTCATCATGTATATTATGAAATTAAAGCACCCCTGTGATGATAATGGAGATTATTTTAATATGGTATTAAATATTTTCTTTTCACTTTTAGCTAGCTAAAAAAATTTTTTTTCTTTTAGCTGAGAGAAGGGAGGTATTACTACCAAGGAGTATGTAATTATGAATCAGAAACTTGAAGTGACTTGTTGAAATTTACACAGAAAGGGTGAAAAGTAGATCAAGAAGATCATCACACCCTGTGTTTCTTGAGTAACACCTAAGTCCCTTAATGATATGAACATATCAGAAGTTGTGACTGTGTATGCATTTCAGATGGGCAAAACTTGTCCCATCACGTTGTCTGGAGAAAAGTATGAAATCCTGCAATGTGCTTTAATTTGTTCTCCTCTGTGCAAGCTCATTGTGTATGCAGAAACAGACACTGTGGTGATTAGATTTAATAGGATTAGGACTCCCTGATGCCTTGCTTGTACAGTCATTGTTCAAATTCTTATAGAAGGACCATTTTAATTTCATTTCATTGTAAAACTCAAACTTCATTACCTCTTCAGCTCCTTTATAATTTAATTCATTACAAGTTATTTATTTTTTCTTCAATAATTACACCTCTACTTCACCTTCCTAACACATGATCTCTCTTACTGTACAGTATTCTCTGTAACAGGCTTGGTAGTGTTTGTGGATTGATGATTTTCTGTTTGCAATTCTCTCTTTAGTCCTAGTCACTATGAGCCCCATGTTCCTTGTAATAGAAATGCATCTCTGTAAGCAGGTAGCTGCTTTTCTTAACCAATTCCCTGCAGTGCAAAATTCAATCTCTCCTTTTGTTCAAGCATAACTTCACAAGAGAGAATAAACAGACTAAAGGGAACAACTGTGAGATAGCGAAGACCCATTTTCCTCTAGGTATCACTGCTGCTCAGTTTTAGGCCAGGAAAGTATTCTGATTTCTATTCTATACAGAAGGTGATGATTTAACTGCTCCAACAACTAAATAAAGGTCACTGGGTCATTTGTTAGTGGCATGAGCAGGCACATATTTCTGGCACATGCTGCCAGACTGTTGCAATCTGTAAGTTTTTGTTGTGTTAAATGGGGTTGGGCAAAAAGGGTATCACTGTGCTGGTGCTAGCTGCTGCTGGTGGTGTTGTTACTGGTATTTCTCAGAAAGAAGGGCTGCATTCTCACTGCTACTCTATCCTACTTTTAATGGGAACTGTGAGATCTGTTGTTAGTACCTATGCATCTTCTGTAACATGCAGCATAGATAAGTATTTTTCAATATCTTAAGCCCCTTCTTTCCCCTAATAATTGTCCACATAGCTCCTATACATGTGATCTATAAGCAAAGCAAGACAAAAGCTAGGTCATCCATTCTAAAAAGAGTACACCCAGCTCAGTGTGGTTTAATAAGAAATCAAAGCTAGAGTGATTTTAGCTACAATCCAGCTGCTTTAGAATGGAGTGTAAGAAAGATCTAAATTAAGCCACATTCAGATGACAATCAAATTTTTAAAATCTACTCTGTATATGGGCCAGAGAGTTAAATACAGTGTGCTCTTGAGTAAACTAATACAGTCACAGTGGTCTCTCCTTCTTAAATATGCCTTATGAAGTAAAAAAAAACAATACAAAAAGAAGACAGATGTGTTATTTTACACCTTCTCAATACTAAAGCAATGGCTTAAAAGTTTAGTTTGTTAACGTGGTCTTTTGCGTTGGGTGCAACTCCAGTTTATCACCCAAAACTCTACAGATAAAAACTTGTATTTCAGAAAAATAAAAGGCATTATTTTCTTCCCTAAAGATCAAGGCAGAGATTAACAGTCAGAGGTCCCACTTGTCATTGCAGTTCCATCTTACCCAATATTAAAAATAAGTTGATAATGATAGGTAAAAGACAAGAAATACTGCCACTCTGCCTGGCTAGTAATACCTGATCTTTCACATGGTGAAGGTATTACTTTTCCACCATGTCATTTGCACACTTTCCTTTGCAGAGTCAGTCAGGCAGTTATTAAAATCTCCAAAATAACTCTAAGTATGAGAAATGTATGTTGTACATTGCCAAAGTACTCTGTGGCCACCTCTACGCAAATCAGCTTATTGAACATATCGGTTTTAGGATTTTAGTAACATTTTAGTAATAATTTTTTTAGTTGCTTTCTTTTTTTTTTTTTATGTTTTTATGATCAGCTAGAGTATGGAAAGACATTTCTCCTGCTTCTTAAGACTCACAGGTGATGACATAAAAGCAATGGAGTTGAGTATAAGTCTTTTGGAATTAATTACTTCAGTATAAATAACTCTTTCTGTAATTCTAGTTTCATGATTCATTATGCATGTTATAGTAATGTTCAAGTAACTATGTAAAAGTAAGAGCTTCTATATCAGTATGATTATCAGTAGTAAAATGACAAAATGCCTCTACTTGAAGGAAATGAGAAGTGTGTACAAATACAATACTACAGGATGCTTCCATGAAGGCAGGGGAAGTAGCAAAATATATCTTGGACAGCAACTTCATAGGCAGCAGCAAATATTAGTCATTGAAGGAGTAGAAAAATCACCAAATACTAACTGAAATCACTTCATGGACTTTCTAATCATACCATGAAACTTGTAACATTGCTTGGCAGAACATCTCAGTCTTAATTTTTCACATACTTGAAACTATCCCTAATCAGTTTAGTTACAGCTTTCTAACAGACTGCAATCATATAAAGTATGCTTATCACTTTTTAAATATCTCAGATCAAGTATTGCTGCTGCATTTCCTGCTCAGAATTACATAAATTAAAAATCTTATGAAACTATTATAGGAATTATATAGGCCTAATTTTTATAAACAGTACTTTGGTTCTTTGACAATTACTATTTTATTAAAGATAAAAGTGTTTGAGAATACATTATAATGCTAGAGTGATAAGCAGATATGAGTTATTTGTGATTTTCTGGAGGTGAGTATTCTGATTACAACTTTGAATCACTAGCTCCTATGACATTAGATGCTCTTGATGGATTATATCTATTCCTTCACATTTTTAATGCATTTTGAAACAGTGTTTAGTTCACAGAGTTAAAATTAGCACTTGTGTTAAGTAGAAGTTTGATAACTAATTTTCTTTCTTGTGTTTTTTTGTCTGATTCCAGAGCGTACAATAGAGTACTTTGACTTATGCCTACAGCTTTGAGCTTTGGAGGGAAACTAATTTTGGAATGACTAAACCTGTGTTTATTCCTGGTATTACCATCAGTGACAAGCTGGGTACCCTTTTGACTAGTCCATGTTTCAGTGATTAGCTTTTGGTCTAAGATTATATAATTAATAGCAAATTATATTATTAGAAAATAAAATAAAGAAATAGTTACCAGGTTACAAATCATTTAAGCTGAAGTAAGATAAAAGGACTGTGGGAGAGGAAGGCTCAGTGGGCCTGTAGTAACACAGGACATTAATATAGGGTAAAGTGATTTTTAATCATAGAGGCCATTTGGAAAGCCATTTGCACCATCCAGTCAGTAAATTGTTAGTTCTTTGCTTTGTTAATTCACCTAATCTTTGCTTACTTTGGCATCTTCACGCTTCAATGCTAGTATTTGGGTCAATCAAAAAATATGGGTTAGAGATACATGTCTCCCTGTGTTTTTTGGTGAAGCCTGCTGCAAATAAATCAGTTAGATTAATAGAACAGTTTATCTGAAAACAAGAGTCTAAATCCATTTATATAGCCTCTTCTTTACAGAATCAGCAAAAGACATTGTGCTATAATGTCTTGTGAAATCTGTAACTTCCACGTGAGTAATTGCATACTTAAAATAAAAATTAACCAATTTTGACTTGAAGACCTTGAATGACTGAAAATCCAGCATTCCTAGAGAGGTTATTTTAATTATTCATTATCCTCATTGTTAAAAAAAATTGCACCTTATTTCTATTATGAATTAACCTAACTTCAGTGTCCATTAAGCCTTTTCTTGTGATAAAATACAGATCTGTCTACTACCAGAAAGTTATTTTCCACATAGGAATGATAAGATCACCCAATCAGTTTCTTTTTGATGACTAGACTAAATTTCTCTACTATTACTGAAAAACTAGTTTTAACACCTCAGATCATTTTTGTTGCAGTTCCTGAAACATTTGAAGCTTGTAGGTTTCCTTTTTGCAGTTTGATGATGGCAAGTAGGTACCAAATCAAACATAAACACAGCCGCATATCCGTGGCTAATATTGCCTTGATATTTCCACACTGACATATTCTAGGAGTGTCTTTAATCTTTTATTCAGTGTCAAAAAGAGAAGTCTCACTTATTTTTGGTTAGATTGAGAGCATCTTATAGAGCTATGGAACAAGACATGAGCTTTCAGATCCTCAAAGCTCAGCTGCTACCTGAGTGATACACACCCACTTTTTCACAGGGACCCCCAAGCTCTTTTTCAGGGTAGCTGCAAAATGAATCTTAGTCTAAGTCATTTTAATTTTATGACTGTTCAGTAGTTAGGACCTAGCTCACCTCTACACCCTATAGGAAGGCATAAACTAGCCATATGTTCAGTTTTCTTTCCTGCCAAACCTATATGGTAGTCTTAAACCACAACTGGCTGAGCTCAGCCAAATAAAGAGATATTACCTTCCCTGCTGCAAAGTACCTTTTACCCAAGTTCAGCAGTAAAAGCTGCAGAGTCAAGTTCCACCTTTGCCAGTTTAATATGAAATCTACTTTTCCTATCACTTACAGTTGCCCTTTTAGCCCTTCCTTCCAGAGCTGATCCAACTTTGCTTGAAATAAGTGTCAGTTAAGAAGAACATATGGTATGTAGGGTATATAGGTATAAGGGACTTTAATTACAGCTATCCTTATATAAACATATAACGTTTAAGAACACTTAAATTTCTTTTTCTGCACAAAGGCATATCTTACCTACTATGAGAAAAAGAAAGGCTCTTTTTTATCTCCAGACTGTTTCTGTGGCATTTATTCATTCCACCTAAAATAGAACAGCTTCCACAAGCAAGTCTGAAGCTAAGCAGCTTCTAGAGTTTGTCTTCTCCCACCATCCCACCTCCCCTCCCTCAAGCACTGTAAAATATTCTGTATATGGTGGTACTCTTGTAAGACTTCTTTTCAATGGAGGACAGAACCAAACCTGAGCCTGCCGTGTGATACAATGATTGCTTTAGTAATGGTGCTTCTTTTTCCATTTGTATTTCATAGGTGAATAAATATGTCTTCAAATTCCAAAAATAAGATGGGGAACAAGGGGCCAGAGAAGTTGTGGCATTTCCATCCTTGGACAAATTAAAAATTCAGCTGGAAAAGGCCCTAAGCAACCTCATCTAATCTCAAAGTTGGATACATCTTCAAAATTGGCCCTGCTTTGAAGACAGAAAAGCAATGGTCTTCAGAGGGCCATTCCAACCTGAATAATCTTACAGTTCTACAACTGTCTTCAATTCTACAAAGCATGCCTAGATCTTGGGAAAGACTTATTTACAATCTGTGTCCTCACAATTTTATATTGGTTAGGAAGCCTATAATCATACTCAGAATTTAGTGTTAGAATGAAACTCTTCATGAACATTGCCCCTAAATGCCTAGGGAATCTAGGAATCTCAATTAGGTCATTAAATAACTGTTGGGAGCCTAAGAGCTAGGAGCTAAACCACTTTGCACTAACATAGACTTTTCTTGTGGATCTATTTGTTTACTTAATAAAATCTGAAAGGCCTTTTCAGCTGTACAGCTTTTGGACTAAGCTC
This sequence comes from Aquila chrysaetos chrysaetos, assembly GCF_900496995.4. NCBI lineage: Eukaryota > Metazoa > Chordata > Aves > Accipitriformes > Accipitridae > Aquila > Aquila chrysaetos. Next base: position 70,735,735 of record NC_044030.1, read on the forward strand.
CCATCCCTATAAGTGGAGTTTATGTTTTCACATTCTAAAGGTATGACATTTTTTTTTTTGCTATTGAAATAGATTTTGTTACTCTACTATGGTTGTATTCTCCTAAGTTGCTTTTCTTTCTACTTTGTATCATTTCAAAAACAAAAGTGAAAATTTAAAAAAAATCTTCTGTCCTCGTATGGAGCAATATGAACATGTAAGTGCTTACTAAAAATGTGAAATAATAGAAACACCATCTTTTTCATTCGCTATCATGATTGTAGATATTTGGGGTATGCAATTATTTTGGTTGAAGGAATACAATCACTTTTATCACATGCCAGTTGAACAATGCCATTAGAATTGGCAAGGATCCACCATTCTTCCAGGAAACACAGCACATTTGTGAAATGTGATTACCTCAGATGAATCTGTCATTTCACACACTTGAGAGCAACATAATTGTTGCCTAATGTGTGATTCTGTTTCAGTTTACATTACCCCCCAAAAAGGAAACAACTGTTAAGGCCTACTATTATTTACTCAGAATTGATTTTGAGTCAGGTTTGTTGGGGCTTTTTTTGTTAAAACTGGATAAACTTCAAAGATTTATGCAGAATTTTTACTGTACCATATTCAACAGTCCCTTCCCACTTCTGTTAAAACTGACACCTTCCTGTTTAAATAAAACTGAATTTTCATATGTGTTTTGAAGAGCTGGCAGGCAAATCCACGCTGTAGCCTTACTGCATACTGCCAAACACCCTAGTGTATTAATCTGACGTCTTCTGTTAAACTCTGCATCAAATTGAACAGCAGTTTGGAATTCTCCATAATGCCAAACCCCTAGTTTATGTGAACTAGTACCTCAAAACCACCAGCCCACACTGTTTTATGCCAGTGGAAGATATCATCCATCAAACAGAGCAAACTAAGGAGACTCCATTCCAGAAGGATAATTTACCTAAACATCCTGACTTTTCACCCCCTTTCATCACATGCAGTATTTACAGCTATGAAGAATTACTTTAAAATCCTGCTCTGATAGTTTGCACAGATTACATGTAGTTTCTGGTACTGAGGTGGGCCCAGCAAATGTGGACGTACATAACATTGGGTGCAGGAATCAAGAAGACTGACTTGCATTTTCTTCATAAGCTGCTGGTGAGGTTTTGCTTGGTTTGAATAAGCTCCTCCTCGTTTAGACACAGTTTTCAGGGAACTTTTAGTTTGGACCAAGGCAATGTACAGTCACTTTTCATTGTCACTTCCACAGAGGTATATCTGAAATTGCTTTATTGTTCTCAAATCATATTGTCACTGTCAACACTATATATGTTCTCAGTACTCCATAAGGTCCTTGTATTATTAGATATTACATAACCATTGCTGCTTTGCTACCTTTCAGTTTTGTTATTTCTAAAAAATCTACAATCAGGTGCTTTAGAATATTAGACTTCATAGACTTCACATGTACTGAAATTCTTTGATGTGACAATTTGGGGGAAGAAAAGAACCTTAGCAGGTAGGCTGAAAGGCTGACTCTCCCAGTGTGACTTGTTAGAGAAAGCAGGGGCTTGTAGTTTTCCAAATCTGTAACAGGACACTGCTTTCTTTTAAAATTGTGGTTTTAGAAAATATTTGATTTTCCTCTGAGAATAAATTTTTTGGAGTTAAAAATTTTGACCATAATATAAAATTTTTCTCATTTTCTTTGTGGTCATGTAGCCCACTGTCAGGATAATTTCTGTGTTCTTTTCATTCATGTAGAGAGAACTGGGCAAGATGCAAGAATGTAAAATACAGCACCATTGTGCTGTTAGGCCATTGCATTATTAATCCCAATATTCAGAAGATTACAGGTCAGGTACAAAAAATCACTTCAGGTTGAATGTTGGTATGAATATAATTTGATTCTAAGCATATTATATATATAAATATTTTCATTTTCCTTCAGACACACTGCTATATCTTTAAGCTTTCTACAGTAGCATCAATATTGTATTAGGCTGCCTCAAATATTTCCAACTTAAATAAAAATTGTAGCCCTGCAGTCTATCATATCAAGTGTTTATGTTAAATCATTGATGAAATCGTTACACTTATAAGAACGAATCTTTTGCAAATTGTTCTCATGTTAGTCTGGACTGAAGAAAAACCTTTCCCATCTTTCTCACTCTTTTTCTTTCTCCTAGGGCTGAGTGGCTTTAGACTCTCTGCTACCAGCCCAGGTTTCTTTGGCATGTACCTCCACACCATGTTAGTACGCAGCTACTGACATAACATGTTACTTTCACCAGGTCACGGAGGGAACATCAGACAGTTTTTGGACAGTACTGGCCTAGATCAAACCAGGATCACAATGAGATTCACAAGTCAGAGCTGGTCCTATGCCACAGTCATTCATCAATCTGCTGCTTTCAAAAATTGGGGTGAAAACCTGAAAAAGGGCCTGAAGAAGAAAAGGCCAAGGGAGGGATCTAGCAGCTGCTTTTGGCTACCCAAGACACTTCTCAGAGGTGCACAGTCAGGATGAGAGGCTACTGACACAGGTTGCAGGAAGAGAAGCTCACTGTCTGGATGGGATGCTGAGTATCCATCCTTGGAGATGTTCAAAACACAACTGAGCAAGTTCCTGAGTAACCTAATACAACTTCGCAGCTGGCCCTGCTTCAGCAAGGAGGCTGCCCTAGCCAGCTTTCACTGCTTCCTTCCAGCATAAATTATCTCATGATTCTGTTCCATGATGCTGCAGTTCATCAAGTTATCAAAAGTTTATATTACCTTTTAAAACAAATAAACTACTTGAATGTTAAAGCAATCTCTTTTATGTTACCCCAAGAAAATTTCCAATACAAGACTCTTTTAAAATTTTGCAAGAAAAAATGTAGCTCTGGTATACCAGTAAATTATCTGCCAATATTAGATCCCTCTTAATTCTGATATTTAACATGGTAACTTCAATCAAGTAGAAAAAATGTTTCTGTTGTAAAAAAGATTCAGTTTTTCACAGATACAATTTCCATAGAGACAAAATCTCAAAACCATAAACCATAACATAATTGTAACATAAACCATAATGTAAACCATCTATCCAGAAATAATACCTGATCAATCAAAATAAATCTTTTTTTTGCTATCTCATTTTTTCAATATTTCTGTTCTGTTACTAGCAGAAATATCTAGAGTCCAATTATGTAAAAAAGCTTATTATTGGATTTTAGTTTCATTTTTAAGAAGGCAGCCAGCACATTCTGACATTTTCAAAACATTCACCAATGTACAAAAAGGCTAACGAGAAATTTATCAGAACTGGTGACTTCTTAGAAAATATTTTTGTTTTGATCAGTCTCTTTTTCTGATGAAAAAAAAATCCAAAATGTTAAATAGTTGCCAACCAGCTCTACTGAGAACCCTATAAAAACTGAGCTGTTGCTGCTTAGACAATCAAGGCAGATTTATAAAAGCCTGCTGCAGCAGAAATTCCAGTTCAGCCTTCTATATGTATCTAGACTACATGAAAGGCACCTCTCTCTCTCCACCACTTTCCCTCTTCTCCTTTGTCCTTCAATGTGCAGTCACTCACAACCTAGAAGAATGAAACAATGTAAAAATAAGCTCCAACTTCTGAAGCCTTTTTAATTTTATCTCTACTGATGATTTTAACAGCTGAAATCCTAAGGACAAAACTATTGTTGTTTACTTCTAATGTAATTAATTTTGCATATTTTTCCTCATAATTACAGGCATAGAAATGTCATTTCCAATTATGCTTTGTGAGGAGATGAAATAGAATAGATGAAGACATAAAAAGATAATAAATAGAAAGTAGATAAGAGTGTATAATTCACATCTCACAAATGTCCCTCTTTATGATGGGTAGCCTTCTTATCAGGTCCATATTTGCTTCTAAGCCTGGCACTATCTGACTTCTATTACTGAAAATTATTGTTCGGAATATTGAATTGTGGTACTAAGATGCTAGACAAATGATTTAAACTTGGAGAATTGCTTTTACCTCAATTAAAGTTGCTTCCACAACCGTTTTGTCCTCATTTTGCTTCAGTATTCTGTTTCTCATACTTATGAATGCTTGCAGTGCTGCATTTGCCACAGCAGGACCAGCACTGCTTTGTGCCGTAAAGGCAGCACAGGAAAACATGCCTGCTCATAGAAATCTTCTTAAAAAGGTGTTCATGGAGTCATGGCCTGATTCTTCAAGAACCAGCAACTCTTCTCGATGACAGGTATTCACATGCATAAATGCTTGCAGAAACCAAGTAGCAACAACAAAATATCAAGACTGGGCAATATATAGAAGTGGAGATACATCAAAAACAGCAGCAGAATGGTTTTGCCAAGTACCTTACCACTAGATGCGTATCCAAACTAGAGCCTTTGAGATTTGCAACAGAAAAAGGAAGACAGTATGCCTCCTAAAATGTGATACATTTAGTTTTATATAGCTAAAACAGTATTTGAGCAAGTATGTTGTAGTCCTGGCTGGATCAAGGGAAAGCAGAGCAACAGAGAGAGAAAGAATTAGATTTGCATATGCCATGGTCTGCATCATTGGCTTGCTGCACTTTCCAGTGATAATAGAGCTGTTCCAGGGCTACTGGAATAGTGGAAACTACTCGGGACCTCTTAATGGTACAAGTTGCTGAAATATTTTATTATAACTGCGGACATTTGTTGCTGATATGCATATAATATGTGAAATGCTTTGGAATATATGAGGTGAACTGAGCTGCATAAATGAAGTCAAGTTTCAGCTATATTTGTTCTTCTTTTATTGCAAGCATATCATATTCCTGACCTATGAACATAAATGCAGGAGGGATAAAAAGGTACTTTTAAATGTTAAACACATCTTTTTCTTTTATTATTTAAGCCAAATATAAATTCATTACGAGGTTTAAGACTTAGAAGTTATTTAAGTGTTATAGCAGTCTTTAGAAGAAATGGTTATTTGAGTTTAGTCTTACCTTACTCTCTCTCTGCTGTCAAGTTATTGGAATTTGTCAGAAGGTGGGAGAACCAGAAAAGACAGGCTATGTCAATGCAGTGCAGGTTTTCTTCCTCTCCTGTTAAATTGTGAAGATAAATTTAACACACACACACAAAACCTGAGAGTTTTTATCTGAACTCCCACTACCCTGAGTTGTAGCAACTCAAAAGGACCCGTCAGTGGAACTAATGGAAAAAATATTTGGCAGAATAGACTCCAGTCAGTGAAAATGAAGAAATAATAGAACTACCTTAGTGAACTTCACATTAAATAGTGGAAAAATCATCACCCAAGCATGGAAATCACCACCTCCATACAAGTGTTGAGATCCTTTGGATTTCACGTAAGTCTGGTGAACAAAAAAATGGACAGAACATGGTTTTAATTATAGATAAATTTCAATGTGTATATTGACACATATGTTGGAAGGCTGCAAAAAAAATCAGAAAGCAGAAGCCAACATATAAAGCTATTAGTGTCCTTGTAGCATGATCCTAAGAAAACCAAAGTGAGAAAGAGGTAACTTGCTTGACAGGCAGGATTTTAAGAATAAACTGGCATTTAGAGGGAGACCTTGTACAATGCTCAGACAACTCTCTCTTGCTGAGTGAGGTCTACTGTGCTTGGAGAAATCGGAATGTATACATGTCCATTTCACTATGAATCCCTTTTCCTAAAGAAACAACTAAAAAGACTGCATTTTAGCTCATTGTTCAGGCTAGTTTAAAAAAAAAAAAAAAAAAGAAAAGTATCAAAGTAACTAAATACTTGAAGGATCCCTTTGTGTCCCTTATGATGGAAACACACATCTTGTACCAAACTGCAGAAAAGAGAAGCTTTGTTACAGGATTACACAATTCAAAAGCTGAATCTCAGTGTACAATCCTTATTTACAGCCATGTTAGTTTCCAGGAAAATAATTATTTGTCCTCTTCTGAAACAGAGCAGAACTCGGTAATAGATATGTTTGAAGGTAGAATTGCAGACCTGAGCTATCAGCCAGGAGTTAGTCTTAGCTTGAAAACTATGGTCTGCCAGGGTTTTAACATAATTCAGATTAATTTACACATCATTAGGCACCATTACCTGTCCTCCCGCTTCCCAGTATCCTAAGACAGAGGAATGTGAACAGGGTAGGTACAATATAAAGCTTTCAACTCAGTAATGCCTCCTGAATATCTCAGAAGATGTTTCAAGAGACACGGAAATATCCAAGAGACATCAAAACTAACTAATTGCAATGAAACCTTTCAAGCCAGGATACGTGTTTTTTTCTGCTATGTCTATCACTACCTCAGCATGTAATTCCTGATTAGCTACAGGTTTCTGTCAGAAAATCAATCCCAGATGTATTTACCAGCTGCGTGCCTCACCATTTTATTTTTGTGAGAGATGAGGTATCCATTCTGAAGTACCACAGATAAGACATTTTAAAGAGATTTAAATCTCTAGTTCTTACTAATATCAATGGACATGGAGGACCTAAACTTCTTTTAAAATCTGACCACTTGTACTGTTGTTTTTTTTCTGGCAAATCATCTCTAAGCTTTCTGATGAAGTGGAAGACAAAAATCAAAATAGTTAAAGAAAGCAAGGATTTCTCTTGAAATTTTCTCTTAGCTGAAAACTCATTTTCAGTTGCAAACCAGTTCTTTAAATAGTCCTTTGACCGTTCCTCTACACAATAATTTTTCCTAAAAGCCATATTAGACGGGCAGCAGAATATGTTACATGTATGGAGTACTGCAGACTCCTTCGACGGGTCACCCACAAAACACACCGAAAGGTCTTTCTAATCTTTTTGCTTTCTCACAGACTTTATAGCATGATGACACTGTCTTTCCTATTAAGACAGCCCTCATTTTTATATAACAACAGGTTCATGTGTCAGCTGAGAAAAGTTTGCTGAATTTCAGGGTGACTGCTAAAAAAGTTCCTCTTTTTTATTATCCTAAAATAAATCAAAGTCTCAATTTTATTAAGAAAATAATATTACCTTTTTTTCTTTCTGCTGGTAAAATGACAGCAACATTTGGTTGACAATAGTGCACTGGAACATATTTTATCCACTGAAAGAAGTAAGAAGCTTAAGAAAATTATTTTTTGTTGCCAGAAGGAAAATAGACTTTTGAGGAAATTAATTCTGTCATTGGAATAAGGTAGACTTTTAAAAAATTCTGTCTGTCTACCACAAAGCAACTTGTCTGCAAAAAAGTATTTTGCCCTCAGAATTCATTATTTGTCCAACTTCCTTACCATTTCATCTGGCAGATTTTCTCTGATGGTTTATGTTTCACCCTGTATACCCTTCTAAGTCACTAAAAAGATAGACATGTTTACATGAAGGAGTATAGTGAATAAGACTTCCTGGACATGTTAAATTTGGGAAATTAAATCTCTTTGGTCATTCATGTTTTGTTACAGGAGATCAAACACTGTTCTACATAATATGAGGACACAGTTTCTGAGAAATCTTCAAAACTCTTATACCGAAATGTTATCCAGCCATACAGTAATAGTACTGCACTATTCATTTCTCTGTATGCATACGCAATTGCATATGACAAAAGAAAATTAAACTTCAATGTTTTGCAGGTAAATTTCCCTTTCCTTGTAATGATATCTTGGGCAATATTACAATCACAGAAAGGAATAGGAATAAATTTAACTGTGTTCCCATCTTCTCCTGTTCTATTAATTCTCCATAAATTGTTACTGTTTCTCAGGAATGGCAAGCCAAAGAGATTTTTTCAAGCCACCTTCTGTACTATTAAGTGCTTATTATTCAGTCTTGAATTCAGTCCTTCATGTGAACCTTACTTCTAGAAAATCAAGCCTTCGGTCTCCGATATGATACACCTGATGGAACCAACAGGAATTTAGAGTTTTTGAATATTCCCATATATTTATATTAATGAAAAACTTTTGCTACATTTTAATTTTTCCATTTATATAGTGTTGTATTTCAGCTTCCTCTGACATGTGCTTAGTTAACAACAGCAATGTAGAACTGACGAAAAGTGAAAGGAAGCAACTCTGAAAATTAGAGAGATCTTACGTTCGCACAACTTGATGAGCCAGAGATGGTTCTGAGGCTGACACTATCTGCAAGCATGCCCCAAGATCTTTCATTTGTATTAGAGTATCATTTACGTAAGGGACCATTTCATTTTACCTATAAAACATTAAAAATTCAAATATCCCTTTACCTGATGCCAGATTTTTTTCTGAATTCCCCTCATGCTGTGCAATTCACTGAATCACTATGAATTCTCTTGGGTTTTTTTCCTCATGTTGCCTTCCACCAAGGTTTGTCTTTGAGCTTTAATGGTTCCATGAGTTTCATGCTTAGTCAATCATCTAAAATATCCCTGTGAACACAACTAATTCAAATAAGCTTTCCATTGCAGTTCCATCACAATTCGGAAAAAAAAAAAAGTGTCACTGGGTACACTACCATTGCTACCAAAAAAATCCAACTTCAGTTCGCATTTTTAAAAAGAGGTCCCAACTTTACATCATCTATATGACAGCTAGTAAGAAAGATGCATCATAGTGATCTTTATTAGATAAGTAATATGAATTTTCCTGGAATATATATTTAGGAAAATTTATGAGAAAAATCCAGGCATGTTATAGGGTTTTGGTACATGGAGTACATGTATATCCTAGTCAATCTCCTATAAGATTATTTGTTAATCTGATAACATCACTTTAGAGCATTAGCAAGTGCCAAAGGTCTGAAATAGTACAGTAAATCAGGTTACACTTCACAGGATCATTAAAACAAAGGCACTAGAGTGGGAATCACATCCACTGAATGTTTATGGCCAAATACAAATATCATTCAATATACTATAGCAGGTGAAAAAAATCATTATCCTAAAGAAGAAGAGAGATACATTCTAAAACTCTCTCATATAACACACAAAGATACACTCTACAACTCTATCTCCAATATAACACATTATTGTATCCAGAGTAACTAAGGCAAGGAACCTCCATTTCCAAATGTCCATTGCAAAGCATCAAGCAAGGAGTTCAGTAAACAGAGAAGCATTTTCAGGACTCATAACGAATGAGTCTGTTGCTGTGAGCAGAAATATAGCAACAAAATACTTGTATTACCATCAAATCCGTAATGAAAAAGTGGAGTGCCAGACCAGTATTTTTTATAACACCAAACAGGTTACCATTGAACAGACTTAATCTGTGCCAAGCTTCTTCATACAACTAATTCTCTCTCAAATGAGTAGAACTACTGAAATTAAATACTAATTAAACCACTGAGATATGCTTCATAGAGATAATTTCTTTTATGAGTCCTATTCCTGGAGATCCAACACTTCTTATCAGGTGGGGAGAGCTCCCAGCCGTCCCTAAGGGTGAAAACTCTAAAAACTCCAACAGGTATTCCCACTGAATTCATCAGTATAGTCTGAGTTTTATTTTAACAATAGGAATTAGATTATCCAATATAGCAGAGCAATGCTGATGGCATCTATAGTAAAGATGCAAGAACACACGAACAAAATTGTTCATAAAAGAAACATACAAAATGTACAATATAAATAATGAAGAACAAAAGGAGTGGGATTCATCTCATTTGACTCCTACCATCCAAAATCCACACTAGGTGTTAATTCCAACAGTTCTGCATATCTATTTAACAAGGGAATGAAGTGCTGCTGAAACTGCTTGTCTCTATTGACTACAAGAGCACCTTAACGCTGTGAACTTAGATCAGACACCTGACTTTTACCCAGCTATAGTCAGGTGAGATGACCTCTACCCTGTTTCTAGAGAAAATTCACCAGATGGGTCTCCTGAAGAAACCTGAAATATATGCAAAACATGGAAATTATATACAGATTTTTTTTCAGATGCATTTCTCTTATAAATCTATACTAAAATCAACACATAGATGCAAATCACAGCTTCAAAACTGAGGTCTCGATGACAAGGTAGATTTTTCTCTTCTAATTTTTTCAGTGAAATGAACAATGTCTGTACTATAGAGTCCTGAGAAATAGAGATATTCATCAGAAATCAAAAAGGTATCTGCTTTGGTTAAGTTGTCATTTGGTAGCTGACAGCATAATCATAAAAGCAGGAATGAAATAAAAGATCCATGTCTCTACTTCTACTTAAATTTTGTTGATTAAAATTAATTTTAAGCTTATATTTTGAACTAGTTGTATTGTTATGAAACATTGGTTCCAGCAGTCTTGGTGTAACATGGCTGGAGACTTAAACTTATATAAAGGTAAAATTAAAACTCCAGCTCTTTTCCTTTCAGACACAGAATTCAAAACAAAAATTGATTGATGTGATGTATTATCAAGTGGAAAAAGATTACTGTTTTTCACTGCTACCACCAAAAAGCTTGCAAATGAACAATGAACTCAGGATTGATGTACTTAAATGATTTGTCTCTCCTTTTTCAGAAGTTTGAAAGTTGCTAGGAATGACAGGACTGCTCCATCCACACCTGGTCCCCCCTGGAACATTAGCCAGAGCTGTACACCTAGAAGAAGAGAGGTTGGGAAGGGGAATGAGGTCATAAGCAAAATTGTTGAAATCCCATTATAATTAAATGAAATAGATTCAACAAATATAATTTTGTAATCCAAGTGTTTCATTTTAATAATTGCAAATAAATAGTTTTTACAAGAGCTTCAATATTTTTATTTTTCACTCTGAAGTGGAAGGAAATAAATGTCAGAGTAACAACACATCAATTCTTGACCAACACATTTTAGAAGTGTTTCAAAAATGGCCCTTCCTCCATAGAAACATAGTAGTAAGCTGACGCCTCATGTTAGTTACAGAGACTTCTGAACATCCTGGACTTTATAAGACGTGTTGTCTGTAAGAAACATTCTCTATAAAGAATACAAAGCTACTGAAAATTATATAATAAAATCATATGATAAATTTATCAAGATCATAAATTGTTTTACAATCTGACATCTTTGTCTATGCAGTTGTGACTACATTTAGCATTACATTAGTTTTGCTAAGCCAAAAAAATCCCCATTTGCAAGTTAGCTTTGTTCTAACACTATGAATTAACATTTTGTTTGTCTTTCAATGAATCACGTATTTGTAAAAGATAATACAAAAAAATGAAATAGTTCTTCAATACATCTTTTTCACAGGGAAAATTAATAGGTAAGGTTATGTCTCTAGAAATGCCATCATTGCCATAATACAATTTATTTGAGTTATATTGCTTTCTAAAACCTCTGATCAAACCAGTGAGTTTATCAGATCTGTTTTTATAGGACTCCTTTAAACATATAGCATGCTATTGCTACAATATTAAGCTAAAATAAATTGAATCATTTATCTTTACAGAGAAAAACTGAATAGGACCAGAATAACTGAGGAGTGAAAAGGAGTATTAAAAGCACTTTATTTAACTACCACAACATTCCTAGCTGCATATTCTGACTCAGGTTTGTGCTGCAGACTTGCAAAGAAATGCAATTTTTATTCCTATTAAAAATCAAGTCAGTTTAAGGAAAAATAGAATTTGATATGTTTACTGAAAGAACTCCAAACAGTAAATGTAGTGGCAGGCAAAATAAAGGAACAATTTTTAAAAATCCCAAACTCTGTTATGATTTTGAACATGCATCATAATTATTCCATAATTTGAAGAGCTTTCAAAGTCAAACATCTATTTTGAGTAATTTAAATATCCTAGAAATTCTCTAGCTTATTGATGCCATTTACATTCCACGTTGTACACCAGAGTGTTATTTGACACACCCACACAAATACATAAAGACTGATTTAATAAAGTTAGCTGTTCCAGGGCTGGTGTGCCTTCCCAGGCTGTTGAGGAGGTGTTTCAACCACATAATTGAATAGATATGATCTCTTCCAGTCACAAAACTCATAGCTCACTTGCTGCAAGGGAATTATTCATGTGAGTGCCAGGGTGCATTTCAGCAAAAGCTGCAGTCACTGCCTTCATACCAGAAAGAGGAGACATCTAAACAAATTGCCATATTCATGGGATCTAGAAGTTTTCAAAATTCTCAGGTAAAATAAATAACGCTGTATTTTTTAGATTAACATTAAATAACTGAGTGTGGCTGATTCATCTTTATATATAAATATATGTGTCATTGATAGCTAGATTATAAATTTGCATTAATTTAATATGATTATTATTCTCTTCTTGGAAAATGTTCACTGAAGCAATGTATGCATTAAAGGCTTGTCTTAGCTTTTTTTCCAAACTCATAAAAGGGTCACCGACTCTCTTCTATAATTTTCAAGCACCTAAAATTTACTACCAAGATTATCCTGACTCTGCTGTGTGTTAGTTTAAACCATGATCTTCTCAACCTTATTTTTATAGGAAGAATAATTGTCTTACAGGTCACAATGAACATAAATATAGTAAGCTGGTGTCCAAGTGCCAGGATTCTAAAACATTTACAATCCAATGCAGTACAGTTCAGTAACAGTAGAATTATTTTTTAGTAAACTAGTAGCTTAACAGTAGTTAACAGAGAAAAAGCAAAGGACCAAAATGGTTAATACAGCTCTCTATGACTTTACAATTACTCTAACTTTAACTGTTTGATTAATAAAGGAACCATTCTTGGATTATGTGTGAAGGCTATTTTGCTGTCAAGATCCATCAAGGTTAAGCTAGAAGGATCCCTAGAAGATATTATTTTGTTCATTCATACAGGCAAGGTAAGACTAGCCATAGCAATATATCTTCCAACATTTACTTGTTTACCATAGCTGTCAAGACTTGCACAGATAAAGCCTCGTTACTCTCCCCAGAGAGTCTATACAGAGGTTGGCCTTCTTTCTAGTTGAAAAGTTTTTACTGACACCTGGTCTGAATCTTCATTGCCAAAACAAAATTCCACTATTTCTTTTACAAAGTTGAGACTCCTTTCACATACACCTCCTCCACCATTTCTTCTTTAGCCTAAAAAATCCTGAATCTTTAAGTCTTTTCTTAGGAAATATTTTCTGGATGCCTAGGAGCTGTGTCTTACTGAAATGTTTTCAGGTGGTCCAAGTCTCCCTCAGAGTGGAGTAACTGACTCTAGACTAATGTTTTACTCATTTTGCATAGGACAAAGTTATATTGCTTATCTCAAATTATTCTTCATTCTGTTTTCCAGGATGATGTTTGCCTTGTAAAACATCAGTGCTGCCTCACATTCAATTCACAATCCAGACCCCTCTGAACCCATAGGCAGCTACACTGCCAATCCTACAGCTGCATAGCTGTTTATCCCTGCCAAGGCCATGACTCAATGTTTGCCCATGTCATATGCTAATTTATCTTTTTCAGACTATTTCTGCAATTTCTCCACATCATGTAATTTCAAAACCTTTCAGCTAACACACTAGTAGAGCCTTCCCAGCCCTTTGCACCCTCAATTAGCATCTGGCTAATTAACACCTGGCTAAAAACACTGAATGGCAGCAGGTTAGAGCAACCTGTACAGAATCCCACCAGATGTCCCCTCCATTTTCATAATGACATAAAGTTATTCAAAATAACTGTCTGGTAGGTTCCCACCAAACTGAAAAATGTGACACAGTATTTTCATCTAGACCATGCTGTCCACTGTGTCAAGGCTACTCCACAGTTTATAAGACTGTTTATGGAAGCTGTGCCATAAGTCAAATCTATCTTGCTGTATATTTTTGACCACACTGAAGCTCTTGACCCTGCTTAGTGAATAAATAACATGAAAACATATAATGAGCAAACACAAAAGGAGGCAGATAGATAGTATACTTTATTTTCCCTTGTACTTGTTTACCACCCACTAGGGCAATGCTCTTGGGCCAGAATGGGCTGTGACAGACAAAAGAAAAAGAGGCCAGATGTTCACTATGTATTGTTGTTTTATTAAATTAATGCCAGTATGAAATTTCACCAGCAATAGGGTCATTACTGCTGTGACACCAAAAAAAAGAAAAAAAGAGACTGCAACAGATATTTCTAGTTTTCAAAAGATTTTTTAATTATTATTTCACACTAATCTAAAGTTTCAGTGACGTAAGTTTCTCTCACTGTCCCCAAGACAAAGAATAAGCAGATGCTTCTCATAATTTTGCAGTTCCTGATCTGAACATAGGTTAAAAGTACAACCAGGGCTGTACAGCAGCTAACCTCAGTCCTGGGAGCCATATTGGCAACTTAGTGGAGCAATCCCAGGGGGCTAATTTTCCACTCAGAGGAGGATTAGATCATGCATCAAAATATGGTCATGCTGCTGCCAGCACCCAAAAAACCTTGCTCACAGCTAGGTCAAATATCTGTGCATGGCACTGCATTGCATGGTGTAGAGATACTGAGGAGAAAGAGAGATAAAGTCAAATGCTACATGTCTGTCTGTAAACTAACAAGTCATCTGAGGAAAGAAAAAAACCCAAAGTTAAACAGAAAGGTAATCCCCTAAGATACCCTAGTCACTTTATATATATTAATTACCTAGTGATGAGACAGCTATACATATTATGGATGGATGGATAAATAATCTACTTTAAAAGAAAACCCCAACCACATCTCATTCTGAAGCAATCCTTAGCCAGTGTAAAATGATATATCTCCCTTACAGCCAAAGATGCTGTGGCTGATAAAAACAGCTTCAGATGTGGTCTGCTAAGGCCTTTTCCATATGGCCTGTGGTCACGAGCATTTGGTGCATCTTATTTCTGTGCATCTGCACTACTTTCCCTGCAGTGACAGGACAGGACCTTGTGTAGGGACAGTTGATGTTTGTCTGATGTAAGGTGAACCATGGACACTGATAGTAGATGTCCATGAGAGGAGAGTGACTTTTTAAATACATAAAATACTTTTAACTTTTAACTTTTTAAATAAGCTTAGAAAATGGAGTGGGAGTCACACAGTAAGTGAAGGAAAAGTTTGCAAAAGAAAAAAAAAAGCATGTTGCTAAATAAAGTGGTCCTTTTAAAAGGCTGAGCTTGAGTCTATTTTAAAACAAACATTTTAACAGCATGGCCATTGAGATGGCAGCAAGAAACTTTAAGCATCTTATAAGAATCATTTGCAGAAAAGGAGCTGGTTCAAAGGAACAATTGTAGGCATAATTTGAGTTGCTTTTACCAACAGTAACATTACAGTGTAGGAGAAAGAGAGTGTATAGGGCACCGGTAGCTTACAAGATTATGTTTTGTGCAGTGCAATGCTAGTAAAGGTAAGGCTACAAGTATTCACATTTACAAATGTTCTGAACTGTGACACTGTTACATATGTCAATTCTTTTAACCACACAACCACTGCTAGCATCTAGGATATGGCTGTAAAAGCATAAATGCTACAAACACAAATTGTCATGGGTGTATTCACTAGCATGTATTCTACATGTAGGTTTTTCATAAATCTTGAAACGTTAAGGCTTAGTGCATTTCTAGCTAGTATTTTCATTCTACAGTATGGCAAAACAAACAAAATATATTGAAATCCATTCATGTCTTTCTTTTAAAATTTCATACAGGGAGATATTTTTATTTTTATCTTAGAAAAATCTATCTAGAAGATCTGTTTTTGGTCTTCCTGATTTTACTGAGAACTTTGGACACATCAGAAATCTCTTGGCCCTACTCACCCAGAGAGTATCAAAAAACATAGCGTGAAGACAGGATCAAAATAGGCCCCGTGAAATTTGGTCTCTGAAGAAACATTACTCTGGAGGCTGGAAAGGAGAACAGGCATGTGTCTGCAATCCCTTCTGTGAAGAGGAGAAGAGATAGCTGTGCTCATGGAAAGCATCTATCATGCCCACATGAAACACAGTGTCTCTTCAAAGTTTTGTGAATCTTGCTTGTTGATGTGGAACGACAAATGATAAGCAGAAGTAAAAATTGCACTCATTAGAGGTAACTCTGGTTTTTGTTTTACTGTATTGTAATATATGAGAGGATGTTTTTTAATATTTGTTGATTGTTGTTTCATCTACAGACCTTTTTATTAGTATTTTATCACTGATGTGAAAATTTTAACAGCACCAAAAGGTTTTCTAACCTGTATTCTATGGGCTACCTTTTGTGGATGTAGAGTGATATAGAGTCATAACAGCACTGGGCATTTCTTTGGAGAAACACTTACTACATTTAAATTTCTCAACAGTCACCAGATTAATTTCTTTCAACAGGACAAAACTCAGGTCTGGAATTCCTTCTGAAATATAAAGGCACCAAAGAGATGAAAAATTAAAGAATAGGGCCAACAGAAGAGGCAGGACTAATAAAAGGTGTTATTAATTCCTTAATTCTTATAGCAGTAACTCCTAGCTCTCATTTGTTACTGATAAAGAATTATGATAAAATATTTCGCATCCTCAATTCTTCAACAGTGCATGCCTACATTCTTACAACAAGCAAATCAGTATCTCTTTCATGCATCAAATGAAAGGAACAAGAGCTAAAAGGGAACATGGGCTTTATAATGTACATTCTATATTTAAGAGTAGATACCCTATGCCCTCTGTTTACACCCATGGAATAGGAAAGTCCCATTCCCCAGCCAGTGAGATATGTATTTGTAATGACAACCCACCTCATTTCTTCAGTGAGGTCACCTCCTCCCATTCTTCCTCCTTGATTACCTGCTGACTTTTGCAGTAAAGCAGCATTTTTAGCTGCAGGGACGCAATCCCATCAATAGCAAATGTGAAACAGTATTTTGGCAGCAGTGGCCAAAGCTTTTTCAAATATATTTGGCTTCTTCCAATTAGAAAGGCAAATGTCTTACTCCACATGTGATGGCAGGAGTTTTTGATTAATCAAAATGTAAAAATTAAGATTTCATTTAAAACTATTGGTGCTTTCTGAAGAAGAGGGGAAAAAAATGAATGTCCCAAAACTGATTCACTTTTGCTGTCCAGTTTCCTCAAGATGGCTGACTTGAAAAAATCTAAAAATGGCCTCCCCCTTCCAAATAACTCCTAAAGCCCCAGGTGGTCTCAAAGTAATTTAGCAGACAGAAGGAATGAGCTTCAGACCAAGCGATTTCCCTCTGTTAGACAAATCTCATAAAATCTGTAGTTTGCACTGATTTTAACTTTTCTTAATGATGTTGTCCTCAGATGTGTGCACACATGAGATTTGTGCTGCACATTCTGACTTTGCAGTGAGTCCTTCCAGCAATGCAGAATCAGTCTGAGTGCCTGACATTAAAATGTCTAACACATTCTCCAGACTTCATCAGCATCTATTTGGCACCAGCTGAACTTCATAAAGTAATTTCAGGTTCACATCTCATAGTTGGTGACTTCATACAATCCTTTACTTGTTACAAGAAACAGTAAGAAAAATTACAGAGAAGATCAAACAGATGTCAGGCAGAGATCTACTAGGTTTACCTGGCTGGTATCGTATAAGCTTGAGTTATTCTTTCAGTCTTTCCTCCACATTCATTTCTGAGCAATGTAGGAAAGGTACAGGAACTGCATAAATAATGTAGAAATGGCTCAGCCATTTTATGCTCCTACAAGCTGGGAAAGTCCCAGTAGGTTGCATCACTTCCTGCTAGAATTGCCACAATAGGTGTCCAAATAGTGCTAGCAAGAGGATCAAGAAGCTGGAGAAGGGATTTATGGAGAGGAGGAGGCCCTGAACTTCCTCACTGAGGCAGCAGGAAAGAAAGTAGTAATTCCCAGCTCAGCTCTTTAGCTGGGAAGCAGGGGGGACAACTAGGTGAGGAGTCCAGTTTCCAGCACTGTGTAGACAACCTAGGCAGCTTCACTTTACAGAGCTCAGTTGTCACAGTGGTGATATCCCAATATATATTTGGACAGATGTTGCTGTATTACTGAACAAAACATCTGTCTAGAGGTTCATATCCAACTTCTTTAGTCAGTGAAAATGCCACACCTGTGTAAGATGTTTGTTTGCAGATGAGGTAACTCCATGGCTTCATAGTGATCTCTTGGTTAATGATGCTGCTGGCTAATAGAAGCTGCTGGGTAAGCTTTCAGCAGTCTAGACTGAGATCGTTCCAGTGATGATGGAGCCAGACTCTTCTCAGTGATGCCCAGTGACAGGACAAAAGGCAATGAGCATGAACAAATGAACTCCACACCTGCCTTCCAGCCTCAGTCATCCTGTGATTCTGTGACATCCATGATCTATTCTCATGTTTTTGCAAATCCTATGTACACTTCATTCTTGACAAGAACAATTTATACAGAAAATGGCTTTAAACGGAGTAAGTTTGTCTTTTGAGACACTGTATATATTTCAGAAACTAGAATATTATCCAGTGAATCCTCAACAGCCAAAAAGTTTAACATGAAGATTATATAAGTCATAACTTGTCCTAAAAACCAGACATGATCATGGTTACATTAAACTGATGTAATAGTAACATCAGTTACTCAGCTAGGACCAGCTGAAATGATTCCTTTTGGTTTTAACAGGAATTGGGCTAGACCCAACAGAGCAAATCTTTACAAGTAGGTGGCAATTAGCTCTGTTGATACCCGTGGAAGCTGGAACTTACGGGAGCTGGTTTTCCCTCTTTTTTTTTTTTTTTTTAGGACCATATTCAAGAGTGTTTTGGTGTTTAAAAGTGTGCACCATCTTAGCAAAAAAAAAAAAAAAAATTTTCTTCCAGTCATCTGACATCGTTCACTCCTTGTCCTATCAGACATTCCCACCACTATCAGAGCAATAAGCATCATATTCCCACTTCATTTAAAGCCTGTTTGAGCTTTTTGTGACTCTGGGATTTCTCTTAAATATAGGACGAAGAGACACCGAGGTGTAAGCCTGATCCAACTGTGAAGCTAGAGATGACAACTATAAACTAGTGATCCAAACTTTATCATAACTAAGAGCTTGCATTGCACAAATTTTGTAAATTAATACTTACAATTAACCTACACATAGTGATTCTTACTAGTGTCAGAATAATTTCTGCAGAGTAAATGGTACTATGATACCATATATTGCTTCTAGTCAAGAAATATGGTATATTTGGCCCCAGATACTGCTAGACTAAATGTTCATCAGTTAATTTGCAGCTGGCTAGTTTAGCTGTAAAACCAAGTTAAATTTATGCTGTCTCTTAAATATTCCCATGCATGAATATTTTGTAACTTTGCTACAAGGCAGAGTCTTGAATGTGTGCAAAAACATATTTCATACACTATAAAATAGCACAACATGTGTAAATGCTGGCACATAAATGAGCGAAGAAGGAAAACACAATAGGTCTATACTTAATGGCAATGGGAAGATAAGCAAAGATAAATAACAGTATATGGTGTCCTTCATTCTCACTTGAGGAGTGATAACAACTGAACTAGCTCAATAGTCAGTATATGGTGATTGCTTGGAGGCTCTGAAAATTAGGAGCCTAAGTGTAAAAGAATCTCCTGTAAATCAATATTAAAAATGACAGCAATTTGGTAAAATGCATTAACATGGCAAAGAGACAGTCTGCAGGGCAATTCATGTCACCTTTTCAAAATTTTAGCTATTGTTTATGAATGTTCAGTGCCTCCAGATGATCAGAAATTTTCTACTGTCCATTTGGAACTACTTTAATCTTTGATGAATATTCTAAAACCATGTCTAGCATTCAGTTTCCTTAAAGAGCCACAATTTTCTTCTTTTTCATTACTGTTTTACCAGCAAAACCTGTGTTCAGATACATATGTCATGAAAAACCATCTCAACAACAGAAAGTGTCACCAATATTCAGTAGCTGCATCAGCTTTTGAACTGTGTGTGTGTGTGTGTGTGCATGTCTACATAAATGTACATACACACATGAAACACACACACACATATTTGGATAAGTATGTAAAGACTAACACCCCAGAATTACATTCTATATCATATTCCATCCTATATTTAACAGATACTGCTTTTTAGTTTTACCAGGCTCTTTTAATCTGCTTTGTTAAATGAAAAATGTGTACTCTATATTTGTGCATTGTGTACTCCAGTACATATATAACTAAGTATGAGTACCTATCAAGAGCCAGGACTACTTCAATAATGTACCACCACACTAATCCAAATGCAGTAGTAACAGGTTTTTATGTCACCTTTTTGTGCACAGCCTAATTGTTGTTTTTACTTTTTTGATTTAAACAATGTTCTGGGACATAATTCTAG
Source organism: Aquila chrysaetos chrysaetos (assembly GCF_900496995.4). Taxonomy (NCBI): domain Eukaryota; kingdom Metazoa; phylum Chordata; class Aves; order Accipitriformes; family Accipitridae; genus Aquila; species Aquila chrysaetos. The sequence goes on from NC_044030.1 coordinate 70,755,872, forward strand.
CCAGTTTAAATTATACAGTGCTAGCAAATAACTATGGGGTGTTATGCACTAAATTATACTAGAAGTGTACATACTACATATTTTGCTTTAGACTTTTGTTAGTTGTTAATGAAAATTACATGGGAAATAAAGGTAAGTATTAACATGGGCCTGTTGAACAGAACTCATTATGTTCCCAGCATTTTGCTCAGGCAACAGGGTATTCTATTTCTGGTTCAACACTAAATAGAAAGTGCAAAGAATATACTTCAGCAAATACAGACGCAATATCGGAATTCCTAACTCTCGCCAGGGAAAGTGGATGCTTCCTAGTTCTGTCATGTTTAACAGCATTTTAATACCTCAGGAAAAAAAAAAATCATACCATCCTGTGCATACAAGGGATGAGAACTGTAAATGCAGTGATACATTAAAAGAAGAAAAATTGAATGTTTTAGCAAAAGACACTGTCATAACAGGCCTTGAATATCAATATAATTTTTAAAAATCTAAGCATAAGCTTATTTCTAAAATTATTGCTACTTTACTATTAATAGAAAGTCCTCTTATTAATCTATTTTCCCTTAATCTTGGCTTTTTTTCTTAATCAATATGGTTTGTTACTGGAAGATAACAAACTAACTGACATATAGTCTCAGTGTTATTGTAAGATGAAAAATAATGTTTTTAATAGTTTCTTCATTCAAAGAAAAAAAAAATATGTGTTTCTCATATACTTCAGAGATTTTTTTTTCCAAATTGAGATTTTGCAATGTTTGAGATTCTTTTCTGGTTGAATTGGGGAACACTTAAAATTTCAACAACAGCAACAGAAAGCCATGCCCAATGATCAGTTTGGGTTATCACAGGGTTTTGCTCTAGTTTTGAACTTTTACATGTTATTTATTACAGTTTATATTATGAAATAACACCATTATTTCAAACTATTTTTGTCTTCAAAATATTAAAAAAGGCAGTATCACCAATTTTGAAACTTCCCCGCCCCCCCCCAATCCATTGTGGAAAGATAATACAAACCGAAATCAGTCTTTTCTCACAAGCAGATTAGATTTTGATGAATTTGTACATTCCGATTACAAAAAAAGGTATTAAAATAATCTCAGCCAGTACTTTGATATTCTCTCCCAGTGCCCCTCAACCTTAATAACAGCAACCTTTCTTCCTAGCCCAATAGCTTTTTATGTTTAAAACTGAATAGGAATATTCTGGGACAGTTATTAGCTAGCCTAAAATACAGTTCCAACGAACTTCACAGTAAACTGGTTAAAGATCTGGCTTTCATGCTTTATGGCAACATTCACAATGCCTAGTGCTGCAGTTAAGTTCCTTGCCATATTTTTTATGTTTCTCCTTAACAAAGATTGAAGGTTTTGTTTGTCAGTCATGGCCTTTAAAGCCTAGGCAAATCCCAGAATTTGTGCTGAATTAAAAAGTTTCAGTGTTATCTGGAAACCTCAATAGTTGAATTATCAATAAAGTAGACAGAAGTCCAAAAAAAAATCTTTCATTTGCTAGGAAGCTGAGCTGTAAAGCCTAACTTCATTAGGTTCTCTCTTACAGTTTTTGTTCAAAAATAATCTCAGAAGTGAGTGCAGTAGTCTGTGAGGATGTAACAGTACAGATTTCCACATCAAAGTGCCACCAGCTAAGATACTTTATCTAAAGTATATTTTATAGTGCAAGATATGCAATCTCTTTCAAGTCACATGCTACTACTCTTGCTACTAGCTAAAGCCTTATTGCAGAAATAGTCTTTCTGAGATTAATTTAGCAACATAGGTGAGAGTATGTGTGACATATTTTTATAGATGAAGGCTACCATAGCCCCTTGGTTTAGATGAGTTGCTCAAACTAATTGGTTTACAGATACTTGCTTGTAAACTGACTGGAAAAAAACAAAGTGGAGTAAAATGCAGAGCCAAAAACCAAGTCTTTCTGATTAACAGTCTGAAGAGACATGGTTTTATACTGATTGTGGGAAAACTGAGGATGGATGTTAGATGCAAATAGGTTCAAAATAAGTGGTAAATGAAGAAATGCTGCCTTGAAGATAGATTTTTTGAATGGTAGGACACATTTTTTTTAAGTACAGAGCATGATAAAGAGGAACTAGATGCAAAGAGGCCATGGTTTCCAACCCTGTGGTTTCACAAAACTTAAACCCAACAATGAAGAAAAAACGGCAACATTTGACATACCTCTGTTTAATCTACTATAACCTCTGGCCTAATTAAATATAGATTTATATGTTCACCACACACCACGTGTCAAGGTCCAGTGCTGGAGCTGGACTGAGTTTGCTTACAGGGAGGGTTTTGGGGTATGGTGTGTTCAGTTATCAGAACATTTCAGACAATGAGTCACTGGGAGCCCTGAGAAGCAGCACCATCAGCAAAATCTCTGACCGCACTGCTGCTGTGAAGGATGCATTAATGACACTGACAATGTTGAGGAACTAACTTTGTAAAGATTAGTTTACAGTAAAAATTACTCTGGACAAAGTAGGTCAGCTAGAAGTTGATGACATCCAAGACACTTAGCCACCCTCATCCTTAATTTTAAACTATGTTGGCTGCCTTTGGTCATTGGGTGAAAAACACACATTCTTTTTCCTTTGATAACTTGGGAGAAATGTTTGATTTTTTTCAATGCAGTAATGAATTCTGCTACAGCAAATATACTGCAGTTGATGAAAACAAACCATTTGACAAACTGTCAGAGATGCATATACAAAATGACAGCTACCCCCTTTAGTGTTCTTAGAATAACAGACTTTAAAATTAAAACCAACTATAATTAACTGTTGTTGGGATGCAGAGAAGAATCCTCAGGCAATCATTCCCAGAGTGTTCAAGGCTCAGATTTGACTCTTCATTCTGTCTAATTTGAAGCAAAACTGCCTTCCTACCAGTCTGCTGGCAATAACATGTGGATGACCTTTAACTGGAGATGGGATGCTGCTGTGACTTACCTATCCTGTTTACATGAAGAAAACCCACCATATTCTCACAGTGCAATGTAAATTCCTTACACAAAGGAACGTAACAGAAGCATAAGAGGAATAAGTAGTGTGACATAACAAGTCCACCTTAAGATGATGCCATTCCCCAAGAGTATGTCAGTGAAAAAGTTGTGTCATTGGGAACCCTTCTTCTTTGCTAGCTTCCTTCATGTTTCAAGTGCAGACAAGGAGAAAACAAACAGTTAAAGGAAAAGACATTTACTTCATGTGCCCTTATCTCCTGCAGCAATAAGTGAGGGATGGTCTGGTTCTGACTCTATGAGCCAAGATAAGGCACTAAGGAAAAGAGTGAAGCATAATCCTCATGTCACTATAGAAAACCCAATACCATGGCATACTGTATTTAAAAAGATATCCCACTTGGTTTCTCTGAATATCACTCCAAGAATTCTAAAACTGAACTAAAAACTCGTTGACTTTTTACAGGTTCTTAGACCCTGTATTACACTCTCTACTTAATTCTAGAGCAGTTTACTGGGAAAGCAGGAGAAGATGAAAATGGTGGAAAGCTGGTAGAATTCTCCAGTGGCAGAATCTATTTCTTAGACGATACCTCAAAAGACTTGTATGCCTTACAAAAACAGAACAAAGCAGCATTGTGTCTCCCTCCTATACAGACACTGGATCCAGGCTCTTCTTTGGTTTCTATAACACAAAATTACCCAATTCTACTGTTAAAGACCGCTTTTAGGACACCGACGAAACATTTGCATTTGTCCCGTAATACTGCATTTGAGAAAGTGACTCAGCTGAAAGAACAATTGTGTGGGAGGCATTTATCCTATGTTTTCATGTTTTATTTCAACCTGCTTTTCTTTGACACAAGCGTAGAGACTTATAAACCAGAAAATGTTATTCTGTACACAAATAACCTCACCTATGCAAAGGTATAACCCAAAGCTTTGCTATCAGGAGAATAAATCTCAAAATGTCTCTGAGATCTGTTTTTTTCCTAGCATATCAATGGTACAGGGCCTCCAGCTTTATGATGATTTGGTTGTACAAGGTGCAGATCTTGAAAACATTTGAACTTATGTTCAAGCCTCACACACTGTTTAATTTCACTGGCCTTACTTCAGATTTTCACTAGTTCTGGTCAGAGCAGAACCTGGCCCAGAGTCTAACAAAGAGACTTGACAACTGATGATAGTGAGACATGCCCCAGCACACTGAGCAAAAAGTCACCGTAACAGACACAGAAAATCAATTCCGTTGTACTAGAAAAAGAAAAGGCAGCTTCCTTAATTTCAGAGGGAATTTTCTATCATCGTGGAAAGCAGATTTAAACACAAAACGTGGTGATCCTGCATGTTCCAATAGAAATTTTCTGTTCTTTTCTCGGCTGAAATCACTAGTTACTCAATTATTATTTTTTCATGCTCTCTTCAGCCATTTTAAGGTGGTGTTCTACAGGGATGGTGATGGGTATTTTTGCTTTAATCCACTACAACAGAACAGTAAATAAAAGGTAGCTCAAACCTCAACAACATAAACAGAAATAGAAGAGGAAGTAAGATAGAATAACAAGCAGAAACTTAGTAACAATTAATGACCAGCATTAATCAATTGAAACTGTGCTTCAGTATCACCTCAAAGGAGGCCATTTCTACAGATATGTACAATCCACCTGTCTATACCTTCTTAATCATTTCTTCCCCCTCCCCCTTGAGCTGGCAACAGTGATTGAGGGATTGTTGTGGGTTTTTTATCAACAGGAAGAAGATAGAAAAGGTGGAAATAAGCTGAGATTCTCAGGTGACAGCAGGTGTGTGCGAAGGTAAGAACATAAACAGGGCAAACCACACACAGTAAAGCAATTCATGTGCCTAACTTCAACTGGTTTAGAAGTTCTTGTCTACCTGACCCTATACATGAGGAACTCTTCTCATTTCTACAGCCCTTCTGTCCTGCCCAGTGCCATCACAAATACAACTTTTCACTGACCCACCTGGTTCCAGTTCCAGGAGGGGTGCATCCCATTGCCAATGTACCACAAAAAACCAAACAGTCTTTCTGTGGCGGCTCTTCAATGACTTTATCTATAAATTGCTTAGAATATAATGTCCCAGACAGTCCTACTCCCAAACAGAAAAGTTGTCATGCTCTGGAGGTATCTGATGGGTACATCAGAGATATGCAAATACAAACAAACCTTTTTTTTTTTTTTTTTTTTTTCCCCTTATACTGGTATAACATTGACAAATCGACTTCAGTTAGATAATTTGTGGTAACTTGATCTATGCTTCACTGATAGCTCTCCTAATTGCAGACAAGCAACAGGCTTAGAATTCAGCACGCTTAGTGAAGATTCACTGAGAACTGAAAACACATCCGAGAGATTTGCCTTGGGGTTTGAATGAGCAGAAGCCAGTTTATTGTCTATGATTGAAACCAGGAAAGCTTTGAACGCAAATCCTAGGGAGAAACTCAAGTAATTCAAACCTGTAAATCACACACTCATACACATACAGAAAAATGGTTTGCTTCAAGCTCAGCGAAACAGAATAGTTAAGTCTGGCAAAGCTCTTGTACAGACCCATATACTTATAATTGCTAGGGGAAATGATTTAGGGGTTTCATCTGAACAAGTGCAAAAACATTCACTCAGTTTAATGATGGCAGGAATTGCAAGGAGGAAAATGAAGAGAAAAATAGACAGGCACTCCTTTCACAGCACTGATGCCTTGCCTTTTTGACCTTCTGAACAGCTATCAGCACCATCTCACAAGAAAGCACTCTTTCCCTACAACAGACTCCGCATTTGCAAATACTGCAGCAGTGTCAAGGTCTGTGATTTCTGCTGATGTGTTTTCATGTTTAATCTTGAGTAGAAAGGTGTGGGACTCAACATCCCTACAAATTATTTTGGAACATGAATTAGATTCAGGTTGCATCTCTACAAGTGGCTAAGTCTACCACATGGCTCACTGTCACTGAAAGGAAAGAAATGTTTCTCCCTTCCCACCCCATCCCATCCCATCCCAAACCTTCCTGTTTCTTCACTGTCTCACTCATCCCCGTTCCAGATTATTTCCTCCCTTGAGCCAGCTAAGGCACTGACTGAACCCTTCTGCAACAGAAGCAGTAGAACCCACCTCAGCAGAAGACTACCCTGTATTTTTCTAGATTATTTTTCTGCCACATTTGTGAGCAGCCACAGAGGGGACCAGTGAGAACCAGAGCAGTCATAAGTGGCAGTAGTACATGGCAGGGCTGGACAGGGAATCCATGGGAATAAGGAGAGACAAGAGAACATAACCTGCTGCTTGAAGTGGCAGTGACCTATCAGATCAGCTTTGCACATCTTGGCATGGTAACTTGACTGAAATTTGTTTGAAAATCTCACGTTGGAAATCACCCTCTACTTCTCTTCTGACCATCTGGCCTGGTTACCTGTGTTCATCCTGGTCCGGTTCCCTGGTCTGCTTTTTCTTTCATTTCCTTGCATCTCTCCTTCAGCATCATGGCTCTCACATTCATTCTTGTTCCCCTTGCCATGTCCCTATTTCATTCTCCACTGCTAACATCCACTTTCACCTCCCTCCACCCCAGCATGGGCGCAGCCAGTGCAACAGGCATGCACAGCTTCTCAGGCTTGCACAAGGGCACAGCAAAAACATCACTCCTCATTGCCCCTGAAGTTTTGTAAATCTGCTTTAAAAAGAACAACAATAAAAAAAAATCCCCAACAATCAGTACACATTTCTATCTGCTGCATGTGAGTAAATACATCCTCTGTAATGCATAGATGTCTCAAACCACACACTTCCTTACTGACAAGTTGCATGACAATAGAGCTTACAGCTGGATGTTAAATACTAATCATTCAGGTTTCAGACTACTCTGACCTTTCTCTCACCCAGCATTTTAAGATCTGTGTCTCACTTGGTCCAATTCCTAACAATGTTTTTTTAGAAGATGCTTTTGAAAGAATTAGGGCTGCCTGTATGTTGTAACCACCAACCAGACACTAATCCAATCAAACCACAAATCCCTGACGTGTCCCACGTAGCGGAAAACATCAGTGAGTGCTTATGAGTGTAAAGCAGCTCTTGATGAAACCAACATAGCTCAGCCTTCAGCGCAGACCCAGCACAACAACTGAGGAATTTCAATTGCTGCCCTGCAACCGCTCTTCTCAGCAGGAAGGTTTTCAGCGGCACTGGAGACACAAAGCTCTCCCATTCCTGCACAGGGGAAAAACAGGGCATATGAACTGGCACTGCTTGAGCTACCCAGCAAAGAAAAACAGCCTGCAGGGAATTATTACACTGGGTTTTACAGATGTGAGAAGTGAAAGACACGTACACTCCCATGTGTACATTGTCAGATGTGTGGTGACCCCAAGTGGCATGGGAGAATTGGCACGGGGGAGGGAGCGAGCGACACAGAGAGGAGAAGCCAGCAACCAAGCTGGGAGCTAATTTGGGGCTCCCCTGTTCCTGAGTCAGTTTCCCCGGGCAGCCAAATGATGCCTGTTACTAGAGATAGACTGTGGGATACTGATCCAGCACACAGATACTTAAGACCTAAAAATGAGACCCAGTCAGATTAGGTATTTCTCCCATTTCCTTGGAAAGGGGAAAAAGCAGCTGGGTGTATTATACAAGCCAGCGTTCCAGCAGCGCAACTAACTAACCAGACTTTTGGTTTTTCACATTTGACAGCCTAGGTTGTGTACAGTATTTCCTACTTTCTGAAGTGTCAGAGGGCCTCAAATTGTATTTTCTGAAACTGAATCATGACTTCTGAAACTTGAAGATAACTGTTGGAGGTTCTGATTAAATATTGATTCTTGCATTCAACAAATTGGTTGTAAATAACAAATGCCTAACATAGAACACACAGATCTCCCTATTGTAGATATACATATGTTTCATTTTGCAGCTAGTGTATTTGGCTGTATTAAAAGTGTATAAAGAGTGATCAATTCATACTTTGTAATTATTGCCCAGAAGTATGTAAGTACATTCTGCTAGTTATGCAGTAACCATTTGGAGAACTGGTGGATAGTTAGTGGATTCAGCTATCGACATACAGTCAGCTGCAAATGCTGTGCTAGTCAAACATGAATTAGCACATAAAAAGAGCAGTTATCTCTGTGCAACCGTTCCAGCTACTAAGACAGGCTCTGGCAATTATAGTTCGAACAGTAAACAGCTCTGGGAATCTAATTGACTCTTATCCCCAGAAGAAAGTGAATCTTTATTCAGTGTAGAGGGAGTTGGCTGAGCCCATGAGGAAACCATTTTGGTTGCTTTCCCAATACTTTCTTTATGAAAAATGAGCTTCTAGTATCCAATAGTTTAATAATATACTACTTGCAGTCAAGATTACACCTAAAGTAGGATTACATACTGCTTTACAGAAATACCATACTACATGTTCTGCCAACTGCTAGCTCTTACTCCACAACTACAGAATGACTTTCTAGAAACTGAGGTTTAAATTTATTCCTTTATATGCATATATATATACATTTATACACACTTTAAAGAAGTTTACTTTAATGTTTTAGTATGGACACTTTCTACTAAGACTCAGTAGAAATAAATAACCAATTTCAGAGATCTGAAGACTGAGTCATACTTAAGTGCAGTAAAATGTAAACCAGAGACTATTTCTCTAGCATAAATAATTACCTTTTTTATTTATGGCTATTTTCATTTTTGGTAGGCTGGATCAATAGGCTATATTTGAAGTGACCGCTTCCCTCTCACGCTGCCAGACCTCTACCCTGAGCCCCTTGGACCAGCATAGTGAGCAGAATCTTTCCTTGCAACTGTGCTTGAAGGATATTAAACCTATTGCTTTTTTTCTCTTGGCCTTTCATAAGCTTCTTTCAAATCATATAATTTTCTGCTGCCACCATAAGATTTTCTCAGCTCCCAATTACTCAGCTCCCACTTAACAAGTTGTCAAGCGACTATTCAAGCAGTAAAAGACATGTTTCTGTAGAATTGTAAATTATTTATTGTTTAGACGTCGCTGAAAATTAACCTAACCAATCCTGAGAAAGAGAACAATAAGAACTAACTCCTTAATTTGCTGGAGTGGTTGGCAACACTAAATAGAGAGTTTCAAGTCACTATGAAATCAAAAGTGTAATTGCGGAGGTGCTATTCCAGATCTTTCTTGCCTCTTTTTAGAATTCACAAGTATCTGCTCCCCACCTGCCTTCCCTGCCCCTGACTGCTACCTGCACAATCGTTAGCTTTTTGTATCCAGTCTGTTCTGATAGGAAGTGTGATATTTCAGCTTCTGTGCATTGATACCATCCTGGAGGAGATGGACTCCTAACACAGGGAAGAAATGAGGAAGATGGGCACACAGGCTTCTAGCATGGGAGTACAGAATCACTTCCACATGGCTGTGGGCCCTTTGTATGAGAGAAGACATGCCGTCAAGCCTACCTTCACAGTCGTCTGCTGACCTTCTTCAGACATCCTACCAGACCTATTAGTGGGATCCAACAGGTCTTGCCTTTCAAGCAAGCATCTGTCATGCCCCATTCACTCCTGCATAACATTTCAGTCTATTCTTTAAAAAAAACCCAACCTTGATGTTGCTCTAGACTCCTAAACAAGTGTGATAGAGTGTACCACCTATACGATCTTCTTTTTAAAGCAGTACATCAGAAAGGCAAATTCAGTTCCCTCCTCAGCCTAAGAAATCCACATCTCCTAAAATGAATCCTTAAGTACAGACTTCAAGACTCCTATTTAGTTTGGCCCATCGAACAGCAACAAATGCAACATTTATGGAGGTAGAGTGAACACAAAGCAGTATAGAAGATACAAGGGCTCAGACAGCCTGAAAAGTTATGTCCAGTTATTTTAATCCAATGACTAAAATGCATAAACAATATGGGAGAAAACACTATTCTCTGATGAACGACTAGTTACTGTCCAGGCTTCCTCTTCTCTTTCTCCCCCTTCATCATACCTGTGCTGGCAACAATTCAGGCAAATTTGGCTAATGTTAAAAATCAATTCTGCCTACAAACTTGGCCATTGAATCTTCTGGAGACAGGCCAATTCACCTCCCACCTGGTGGCTTGCCCTCATGCTCGTGTATTATTTGTGTATTGTTTAGCTGAGAACTGAGGGATGTAGGGGGAAAGGGCTACAAGTAGCAGGAGAAGAGGGAGGAATAGTAGTTTCTGCTGACTCTCTTGCCTTAACACTTGGCCCTACTCCATGTGTCCGGTGTCAGCACTCTTAAATTTCTTGCTTTACATTGCCTTGGCTTCAAAAAAAAGGAAATGGACAGTGGTTTCCAATCAGAAAAGCTGACGGCATGGTGAACAAAATGCATACTTCTGGACATAGCAGAAGATGCATCTATGAAGAAACGGAAGAGGCTTACCAGTTTCTGCTGAAGAAGATGGATAGGGAAGTTATTCTATAAGAGGCAGCCTGCAGCACATTCCTTTCCCAAAAGAAAAAGACCACAACCGAAATTAGTGAGAGTCCTGATCCTACCAATATTTAGTAGTCTTCTGTTAACACTCACAGCATCAGGCCTCTCAGGGGAACCCAAGCACAGCTACCTTACAGCATGCTGGTCTTTATTAGAGTTCAGCAGAAAGAAAAGAAAAAAATGATAGTTACCACACTCAATTCAGTTGTAAAAGCTGAGGACAGCAATTGTTAGGAATGATTGCATTCTGTAGAACATTTAAGGCTTAATAACACTTTGGAGTTCATTTAAAGGCTATCAGTGGCTGATCGTTTCCCTTCTGAGTTACCAGGCATTCCTCAAAAAGTGAAAACCAGTTGTAGTTTATCTAGCCATTACTATAAGTGTTGAACACAACAAAGTTCTTACCTCAGTTACTTCCCTAGTCATATCCTTCCTTCACATGTAAGACACTCAAGTGTTATTATTAACAAATTGGGAACTTTTTTTTTTTTTTAATAAAGCTCACATACACTTTTTTCAAGCTTTCCTAGGCTAGATATTCAGTTTCATCTTGTCTGGCTTAAAAGAACTCAAGCCCCATTTACAACCTTCAAGGGCGAAACTAGATAAAAGTGCCAAATGAATTAAGTAACAGTTTTCATCCAGCAGATATTAAGGGTATGGCAGGACACTGGAAATTACAGAGTATAACCCTGAGTTCTGTAGTTCAGTTTAAAAAAGTGCTGTCAGCTCTTTATTCTGATAAAACTCATCTGTGAAAGACCTAGACTGACAGTAGCAGCTAACAATTTAAATGGAACTATTTGGTAATATTTCTAGCTGATCTAGAATGAACTGTAATGGACCATTGTAAATAAATACCTAATTTGCTTGCGTTCCATCTGACAAATGTTCCCACAAGTGTAATTGTATTAGGGAAGGTTTGCATTCATTTCAAAAGGAAACCATGTTCTATGGTAGAAATGGCATAGTTGGCAGCATCATTCCATGATTTTGATAACACTTCCATTTAAATAAATATGTCCCATCTCTGTTGTGAATTAGCAGTTGAAGAACAAGTTGAAAATTTCACTGTAGCATTTTAGAAATGTATATATAAAATTATAAATACATAAAATTATGTAAAACTTTAAAAAGATAATACATTTGTTTTCAAAATAATGATGAATGAGGAACACTTCCTGGAAGGTGCTGGAGTGTGCTGGGAAATGGGAGTCTCAGCATTGCAGGTACAGATCACGGAACACTGAACCAGGGTTTAGCATTTTGCCATCTCTCTTCAGCACCTTCTGCCACTTTCCATAAACTTCAGATGACCCTGCTTAGAATGAAATTGCCTTATAATCTTCACTTTTTCCTCTGGTTGAAATGTGTGTCTTTAAGACACCGTTCTCCTTCACACCAGTTCTATCACACACCAGTTTAACACCAGACCTGCTGTGATTGTCACTGGATTACCCAGCTTTCTTTGTAACAGGGTTTAAGTACATCTCTTGATGGACCTACAGATTTCAGGAGTAGAAATCAATTCCCTCTGCACATTTAATTGCTTGGGGGAGGGACTGCCAAACTTACCTAAGACAGAAGTGCCATGACTATGAAACCTTCCCGAGGTGACTGGACAAAACAGGCACATGAGTATCTCTCACACCTATGGCCTTTCCAAAGTCAGAAACAGCAGATGAGGTTCTCCTCATCCATAAGGAAGACACCTGAACTATTCCACTTGGCTCTCTTCAGAGCCACTGAAGAGAAATGGGTAATTCTAATGCAAATGCAGTATCACTCACATTAACTTTCCCCTTAAATTCAACCTACTGAAGGCCTAGTTTTCTAGGTGTGCTCAAAGAGTGATATGAATACATACATTGATGTGCGCTTGTGTTACAACATGGCTGGACTCAAAAGTAGTGCCCATTTCTCATTCAATACATGTAATAAAGAGAGTGCTTGCCTAGGATTTGAGAAGCCTGGTTTCTTGATAGACCTTATTTAATCTTTCAGGTCCCACATCCTAAAGAAGCACCCATGAAGCTATAGCATGTGCTAAGCAAGTAAACACCTTCTTGTGCTGGATCTTTGTATACCCAAGGAACAAACAAGCTAAGTCCCTAATATGGTCTTTTGGCATAAAAGGCTATGGCTGGTAGCCAGCAGCTGAGGAAATTAAAGCCTCCAGTATCTGTGCAATACACTTACACAGGAGATGATGGATCAGGACCCAGAAAGAAAGAACAGACGATGGGGCCTCAGTGCAGACCCATACTTTGCAGACTTTCACAATTGGTATACAAACTTGTATCTCGGGCTTACAGATTTGAAAGGTAGTTTCAAAAGTATGTAGCTTCTTATTGCAAAACTGTGCAGTGCACAGAGGACATTGTTCACTATATTTTGTCCTTACTAGAAGAGGAACAAACAGCTTCAAAAACTGAAACAGAAGTTACAGGCAAAGTGTTCATTCTACCAGTGCATATAAAGGCATCTCTTTGTTGTTTACTGTGTGAAAGGGGCATTAGTCTAGTTAAGACCTAGATTACCATCCCCTAATGCATCCAGGTGAATCAGAGGATAAGGAGCAGAATCCATTAGTCCTGTGACAAATATCATGACAAGAGCATGAGGCAAAATACACATGACAAAACTGTATTTGCAAAAAAAACATAGCAAGCAAATAAAACAAAACAAAAAAATTCAGAAGGATGCTCAACAGCTTTGGCATAACCACCTAAATTAGAGGACACAGGGAAGATAACAGTACTTATAAACAGTATTATGAAATACAATCTCACATGTGTAATTAAAAATAACTTGATTTCCATAGCAGAAGTAATAAGCCATCCACTTACAAAGGCGCTTCCATGTTTAATAAAAAAACTAAAGCTAATTTTATGGGATTAAATTGGGATTAAGGATCGGCTTCTGTAATTCATAATAAAGTTTACAGGAAACTGTATATTCTGTGACCGAGGGAAAGTTCTTAATGTTCTTTGTAGTTTATCCCACCCACCTGTAGTCTATCCTAACTACAAGAACAGATGAAAATCTGCAGCATCACTCTTGAAAAATAAGAGCTTTTATGTGAGATTTTGAAAATCACAATTTTAAACTGACAGTAAACTGAAGGCACTTTTAATGACCATTTGTAAGGGGAGCTACTAGCTTATCTCATGAGCAACAAAAGCATCACAAAAATTATTCCAAATTAATTTGGTCTCTAAAAGCCTAGCAAAGATGTAAGAGAAAAATCTTCATTTACAGAAACCAAAATGCTCAAGTGTTTAATTGAAAAATTAAATGCAGTAGCATCTCTGTTAGATAAGTTCATGTATTTTATGAACAGATGGGTAAATTCAGCTGCAGAGAAGATAAGTAACATGTTTAAAACCACAAAGGAAATTACTGCCAGAATTCAGGATGGAATTTCAAAGTCTTGTCTCCCAGTGACTGGCTCTGACCCTTGTATCACACTTTTTTTATCAGAATTGCTCCACTCCTGAATTGTTAATAATAGGTTAATCACCAATTTCTGCTGCTAAATTCATAAACAATCAATCTACAGGGGGAAAAAAATGTTGTAATAGGACACTTTTGAAAGAGGCTAAATATACAGCTTGCAATAAAAAATAACTACAAAGGAAAAGAGTTAGGGAACTGATAAAGAGATCCCATGGACTTATATCCACAAGGAAGAGATGACTTGATTACAACATATCTGAAGGCTCCTGAATGATTACAAGTGAACTGCTGTTGACTTCTTCAGAAGTCTTCTGGAAATTCCCTTTGGAAAAAAATTTTTAAGCAGTAGGTTCCTTTCCCTTTTCAAGCATAAGTACATGTATTCCACATGACACCTGTCTGGGTTATGAAATAACTAAAGAAACATAGATGCCTGTCTTGTCAGAAATACTCTTCCCTGGCATTTCAGCTAGGCTAATGCAATAGTGTAACAGGCTGTCTTTATATGTAAGACTGGGACATTAAAAAAAAATCATACTTTGAACAACTCATTTTTCAATAATTTTTATCTCCTTTCTGGGATGATTTCTGAAGCATGATGATTCTCTGGTTTGGTTTTTTTCAGCAGATACCAAAGATGTACATTTATATTTGATTCCAAGTTTTGGAAGCACTAATGTATTTGTAATGACCAAATCCTGCATGTATTTACACATGGAACAGCATCTTGTCTTAGATAGGATTGCACAGGATGTGAATGAGTGGAGAATTTGTTGTGTCATGACTTTTCCTAGTCTCAGGAAGAACACATTTCATTTCTGTGAATATGAACACTTTTAAATTTAACTTTTCCTCTTCCTTTTTCTTGCCTTCAGCTCCCAACACCATCTGGAGAAAGGGATGGAAGCCCCTGGCAACTCCTTACTAAAGACAGAGGGTGACTAGAGGCTATGCAAGATGAGAAAATGCTGCATTAAATTCAAAACACAATGTCTTCTTATGCAACAGGGAGATCTTTCTCAGGACCCTGCACATGTAGAATTAACTAAGGAACATCCTAAACATTACCATTTTTCACTCAAAGTGAAAGGCATATTTTTTGACCTTGTCGTTTCTAGCATAAGCACATATAAGAGCACGTGTCAGTATCCATGTATAAAAATTCAGAAACATAACACTCTACTGCACACACTTCTCCCCCTGGGGAGAGAGTGAGCGAACAAACACATGCCAGATGGTAGTCGCATTGCTCAGTGCACTACTGGAAGGCACTCAGTTATTGTAGAGACAAACACACAACATGCAGTGAAAGCAGAGAGTCTACACAACAGCCACTTTTTGGTGCTGTGTGTTTGTATACTGCTTAGCACAATGGAGTCCTGGTCCATAACAAGGTCCACACATGCTATCAAACAAAGGACAGTGACATTTCCTAGCTTTTACATGGATGGATGTAGAGGCTGAAAGGTGGGTGAAAAGCAAGCGCTCTGGTTCAACTCTGCCATTTAATCCTCTGTATCACTTTTACAAGATAATGCTAGGAATAAGAGCACAAACATACAAAGAACTATTTTAAACTTCAAAGAACTTAAAAATATTAACTGGTTCAAAGGTCAACACTGCCAGCCCTCAGTTTACAGAATTTCAAGTGAATCCTCTAAATTTGGATACCATTTTCTCAATTCAGTCATAAGTATTAATCATATCCTTTTATTGTTAGGAAGACTTCATAACACGTTTTGATTACCTGATACTTTCCACTGCAGAGGATTCTGCACAAAACTTTACTTTGAGAATTGTACTGAAGGCCAATGCTTTTGCTAGCCTTTAAAAATCAACACATAGAAATTGTCAGGTGGCAACTTGTCTTTTAAATTTATTCTATGCAATTTCACTCAAATTTTGCAGGATGATTTAAGGGGAGGGGGAAATGGTGTTTTCCTTCTGTTGCTTGTGCTTCTTGGAAGATTTTGCCGAGGTAAGACTACTTAAAACAGCAACTCAAAATAGCTGAGACTTTGCACTTAACAATAGCTGCAGAAACTGCTGTGGGAGCAGGGAGACCAGAATAAGTCTACATGGCTATGAGGTCCATCCTATAGTTCAAGTGCTAAGTGGGTACTTATTAAGGTTTCAGGAGTCACAGCAAGCTCTAGATCTACAAGGCAGTTATTCTTGACAGTGCTTAACATTACAATGTGTGATTACCTTTCTTCCCTTATGTTAAAATAGTGGCAACTGAAGTTCTTTTGCTTCACTGCGCAAGTTGAACTCTGCTTGCTTTTGCACGATGGCTGAAACAGATGGCCAGTAAAGGGAGGTAGGTTTGGATGGATGCTAGTAAATCTGGCATTTCTTTTCTTCTGGGAATCTGATTTTTCTCTCTAAGTTATAATCTTCTTGTTCTAAGCATACCATTATTATTTGGTGGTTATGGGCCATCCTGGCAGCTGATATAAGAAGAGTGTGTCATTCAGGACTTTATCCACCAAATAATTATAAATACATTACGCTTACAGTGAGTTGAAAGACCAGAAAACCAACAGTTGTACCTGCAATTAGCAATTAAGTGTTTTCAATTAAGAAGGCTCAAACATGGACAGCACTAATGAGTGGACGAGCTGAACAAGTTTATGAGAGGACAGGTACACTCAGAGCTGCTTATCAGGTGTTTCACTGCATCTGTGTATTTTCAGTAGGGGGTATGAGGTGCCTTCAAGGCTCAAGTCCAGAGGTCTATAAGCAATACTTAAGTATTTCCTCCACCTCTAAAATGCACATGTAAATTTAGAAGGCAGAGATGGTGAATCAAAATCAGCACATTAAAAAGACTGTATTTTTTATCATTGTTCTAAACCAACAAAATTTAGCAGATGGCCCACACAGCATTTTTGCATTTTTCTGCACAAAATAAGCTCTAGTCCTACTCTCATTTTGTTAATATTACTAGTGTAAAATAGAGCACAGGCTGAGAAACACTGAGGTTTTTTCTCATCCTATATGTTCCCCTCATTCATTTTTTGGCATCCAGGCATTTCTGTTTGTCATGCTGTAATGGATTTCTTGCCATCCAAATGGGTTTGTCAATACTACTAAACACTCAGAAACTTAATATATATATTTAGCAAAAGCCTGTGTGTCACAGTTCAAATTGAAGAATGAGAAGCTGACCAATAAATGCTGCAGCTAAGGCTGAGATAAATATTCACTTACAAATTGGATATTACATATGCAATTTCATGAACTCTACAACAAATGACTAATATAACCTATTTTAAGTGTGTCAATGAATTACACACCACTGAAACTAATCAAAATACACTGATATCAGAAATGGAGAAAGACGAAAGTCAGACATGGGAGAAGAAAACAGATTTTTTAAAATTATTTTCCTCTGTTATTCCTTAAGTCTCACTCAGGTCATTAGAAATCTGACAAGAGTCATAAACATGGGTTACAAAAATTAAATGCGATTATCATGTCTAGATCTCACAAATATCATGTATTGGTCAAAGCTTGTTAAATCAAGTTTTCTGTTATTTTCCATGATCTTTCTTCTGCTTTACCACCTGTAACTGTACAGTGTTAAAAACACATCAGAGTGAAGCTGCTAGCAACAGGTCACTGAAGAATGATTGCAAAAACAACTAACTGAAGTTCCCAAAATGCCCACTCTTCTTTTCCCCAAAATAAAAGGCCCATGAAACTCCTGACACTCTGCATGGTTTATAAAACAGTAAACTCAGTCAGTTTTGTTACAAAGGAGAATATCACTTGATCTCATAGATGAATTTTTTTTTTTCAGTATTAGACAAGCTGATGGCACTAACAGCAATGTAACTGGGAGTTCACATTAAAAAAAAATGCCCTAGAACTTATTTCTCAGCAATGCAGTTCAATAGAATTTGTATATAATGAGCTCCATAGTAGTCTGAAGATGAAAGATGATGACTTATTAGAAGAGACTGTTTATCTGAACATTACCATAAACAAGTATTTGACGAAAAGCGTCAGCTCAGTATTCAGAGATTTACTTTCTTGTTTACTGGCATGCCAGAGAACCAGAAGACTATCTGCAGGTTTTGAAGCTTTGACAACATGTTGGCTGCTTAGCAGTCTATAGGAAAATCAGAGATAGAGATGAAAGCTTATTTTTAGAATTCATGGCTAGCAATATATAGAGAGAATGTCTTTGAAATGGCAGTCACTTCTAACACTCACACATTTCAGAGAACTGTTTCTCTGCTTATCCACCTATATGTTACTGTCAATGTTAGAATGAGGAAGTATTATGCAAAAAACAGTCAATATTTTCCCCCCAAATTTAATAAAATAATCCTTGTAGTTTCATTCTAGAACTTTTCCCTTTTTCTTTCAATAAATAGAAGTAAATTTCTATGAGTTTTATATGAAAATTTGTATTTGAACAAAGAAGTTTACTATTGATGTCTTCATTCAACCCTTTTACTTAATATAGCAAGTTTTTAATTAAAAGATAAAAAAAAAAAAAAAGCATGCCCACTTCATACGAAGTCTACTGTCCTAGTTTCAGCTGGGATAGAGTTAACTGTCTTCCTAGTAGCTGGTAGGGTGCTATGTTTTGAGTTCAGTATGTGAAGAATGTTGATAACACTGATGTTTTCAGTTGTTGCTAAGTAGTGTTTACACTAAAGTCAAGGATTTTTCAGCTTCTCATGCCCAGCCAGCGAGAAAGCTGGAGGGGCACAAGAAGTTGGCACAGGACACAGCCAGGGCACCTGACCCAAACTGGCCAGCAGGGTATTCCATACCATGGGACGTCACATCTAGTATAGGAACTGGGGGGAGTTGGGGGGTTGGGGAATTGCCGCTCGGGGACTAACTGGGTGTCGATCGGCGGGTGGTGAGCAATTGCACTGCGCATCATTTGTACATTCCAATCCTTTCATTATTGCTGTTGTCATTTTATTAGTGTTATCGTTATCATTATTAGTTTCTTCTTTTCTGTTCTATTAAACCGTTCTTATCTCAACCCGTGGGTTTTGCTTCTTTTTCCCAATTTTCTCCCCCATCCCACTGGGTGTGGGGGGGAGTGAGTGAGCAGCTGTGTGGTGCTTAGTTGCTGGCTGGGGTTAAACCATGACATCTACACAAAGAAAGGTTTTTTATTTTTAGTTCTGCTGTATACAGGAAAAAATCTACTTCCAAGAGATCAGCTTTGCCTTGCTGCCAATATCCAAACCAAGAAATTCTGGGGCCATGGGGAATTTGAATCAGTTGCTAGCCAGCATTTTTAGGGAGTATCTCCATCCTTACAGCACACTGGGTTCTCACAAGTGGCTGCAACAGGAATTACACTAAGGTATAGAAGGAGGGCTGCCTCCTGAGTACAGGAAATGAGCCATATGTAGCCACAACCTGGCTCTATACCACTCAGTCTGTCTCGCTGACTACATTGAGGCATAACTACTTCAAGGAAGTATAAAAACACAAGCCTATCAGTAAGGGACTGTCCTGGTTTCAGCTGGGATAGAGTTAATTGTCTTCCTAGTAGCTAGTATAGTGCTATGTTTTGAGTTCAGTATGCAAAGAATGTTGATAACACACTGATGTTTTCACTTGTTGCTAAGTAATGTTTAGTCTGAAGTCAAGGATTTTTCAGCTTCTCATGCCCAGCCAGCAAGAAGGCTGGAGGGGCACAAGAAGTTGGGAGGGGACACAGCCAGGGCACCTGACCCAAACTGGCCAAAGGGATATTCCATACTGTGTGACATCATGTCCAGTATATAAGCTGGGGGGAGTGGGGGGGGGGGGGAATCACCACTCGGGCACTAACTGGGTGTCGGTTAGTGAGTGGTGAGCAATTGCATTGTGCATCACTTGTATATTCCAATCCTCTTACTATTACTGCTGTCATTTTTATTCATTTTTATTAGTGTTATCATTATCATCATTAGTTTCTTCTTTTCTGTTCTATTAAACCGTTCTTGTCTCGACCCACGAGTTTTACTTCTTTTCCCAATTTTCTTCCCCATCCCACTGGATGTGGGTGGGAGTGAGTGAGCAGCTGTGTGGTGCTTAGTTGCTGGTTGGGGTTAAACCACGACAGGGACTCAAACCCACCCAAATGTGGGCTATGTTTCCACTGGAAAATGTCCAAGAATCGACCAAGGGAAGGGCTGCACATTATGGCTGCAGGAGTACTGGATAAACCACGGCATCATCACCCTGCCAGGCTGTGACCTGCGCTCACAGGTCCAGAAAAACCATGTCTGGAAAGGTGCTTGGCAGTCATGTGGCCTTGGCTACGCCCAAAGGCAGAAGTGCCTGTGCACAAGATTTTCCCTTCACTCACACAATTTATTACTCCTAGGAGTGGCGGTACTTTAATATTGGTGATTCTTCATTGTTGTAGCTTTCTCCTCTATGTTTGTATCAAAATATATTCAGAGAGGATTGTCACATTCCAGAGCCAAGACACTTTTGTGGAGCTTTATTACTTTTTAGAAATATTTGATATATCAAGCTATATAGATGAAAATTGAGGTATCTTATGATATAATTAGATTCTCAAAGGGAAGATTATTTCCCTCTCCTTAATTCAGAAATAATGCTCTTTTATCTTTATGTAAATTAGTTGAGTACAATTGGTTTGTAGAAACATTATTCCTTATGCTAACTGAATATTACCTTTCTTTGTATTCCATGGAATTATTTAATTCAGTGATGCACAGAAAAAAAGATACTTTTTAAAAAGTTGAATAAAAATGTGGAAACTATCCTTAATACTTCTTCATTGTCCTCGTTTTATGGGGCAGAAAATTAAATACATGTGAAATTAAATGCAAATAGTAAACATCACTAAAAAAATTCTGCAAATTCCCTGAACTGTTACCATCATCTAAAGTTTAATTAACTAATTTCTATTATTTTATTATTTCTACTCTGGACAGGAGTCTTTCTCTTGTGGCTAATTTAGCACTGAGGAACTGCATATTTGTGGCATGGGGAAAGGATGTCTTGGGGTAATGTGGTTGATTAAACAACAACAAAAAAAGAGCAGAAAGGAGGAAAGAAGAGAACTCTGCACCTCCATGGCTAAGATGCCACAGATAAGATGGGTGAGAAAATATGTTGATGTCTAAAGTGGTCCTGGTGGTCAGCTGGGCCTCACAAAAATTATGTGCTGTTTATTCACTATTTAACCATGTCTGAGCTTGTGATGTCCTACTTTGGTTGCAGTCTGTGGAGTACTAGGATAAGTACAGTGGTGAATCCTGATCACTCATTCCCGTCCTTCCAGGCTGATTTAGCAACAGGCAGTTAAGTCAGTAGCTCTAATTTATTTGCAATTTAAAAAAAAAAAAAGAGGAAAAAAAGGCAGAACAATTACTGGTGAAAACATATAGTGAGTTGATTTGATTATTTCTGTGAAATACTATTATAACTCAAAATGTCTTTTGAAGAATGATTTTGAAGTAGAACCCACCTCATAACTGACATCTTCTCTAGCAAACCATTACTCTTGCACACTTATACAGCAGTGAGCTTTTAAAGACAACATCTCTATCTTTGAGACCTGCCTGGGTAAACATGATTCAAAGCTTTAACTAGATTTTTAAAATGCCTATCCTTACATTCGTAGATGGACAGATTACCCTTTGACTGCTAATGTTTGAGATTAGACATTTCTCACCTACTTTTTCATTCATTATAGCAGGTAGATGAAGAACAGTTTCTCCCTAGCCTCTAGCCCCTACCCTTTCCCTTCCTCCTCAGAACTTAGCGTATTACAGACAGAATTGGAGGCATCAGATCGTGCTGATTAATTATCACCTAGAACAGTGTGGGAAAAGGAGTGTTCAACATCTAGTTCAACGTCAATGACAGCTTCATAGCTGAAGTTCCTCATATCACAGTCTGAAAGGACCCAAGGGAGAAATCCAGGCACTATCAAAGTGTATAGCAAAATTTTATTAATTGAGAGGTCAGTATGTTACCCACAAAGAAGGTAAAGCTACTAAAAGCAATTTTTCTCTTGATGCCCCCAAAAAAGAATTTGCTGACTGTGAAGAATTTTGCAGCAGTTTGAAGAGCCTTCAATAAAATTAAATTTTACCCAAATTTCCAAACTCTGTCAGTTTGAACATAGCTCAGCTTCATTGGTGTATTTGAACAGAAAATTCTAAGTAAACTCTATGTCTTTTAGTTATCATTACTAAGGCCTTCTATTCTTCCAAAAGAACAGTTGTATTAGTTCAAACCATAGGTATCCTTAGGCCAGTAATCAATTTTCAGTTATTGCCTATCCACCTTCTCCTGGTCACTTATGAATCTATAGACCTCTATTTTTCACCATTCCAAAAATGCCCTTGTCTGCTTGCCACATATGTGCACCACACCATAACTTGTTCATCCTTATTGCTCTTCTCTAAATCTTTTCTTATTCTGTGACAACTTTCTAAGATGGCAAGGTCAGAACTGCACACTTTGTTCAAGATTCAGACATACCATGGATTTATACACTAGCAAAATTATATTTTCTGTTTTATTTTCTGTTTTTTTTTCCTTCTCATTTATAACATATTTCGGGAGTGCAGGGGAGATAAGTCTTATTGGGTAATAAGTTCATGCTCCTACAGAACTCCTGTAATCCCAAAATATTTTTCCTATATATTAATATTCACTCAGTTCCTGTTATTTTTAATGTAAAATTCAGACATTTTCCTTAAATGCATTACTTCACATTTATCTACATAGAATTTCAATTGCCACTTTATCATTCAGTCATTCCAATATGAGATCTTAGTTATTGAGTATAAGAGAAATAAACAAGCAAAACAGTTCCAGTAAAATATTAAGTTTACTCATGTAGTGAACCAGAAGTTTAAAGGTTCTGCATAGCAAGTGGTGTAATCATTTGTGCCCGCTGGGAACATTTCAACACTTCTATGAATCATTTGTGCCCCCTGGGAACATTTCAATTTTTCTATGAAATGTAATTTGTCATAATCCAGATAAACAGAGAAATATGCTACACTGGCAATCTGTAGGATATACACTTCGAGAAGAATTGCTCTGCTTCCTGTTTGTGCATGTGATAGAAATAGATCAGGCTCCATCTCAAAGTAGCTGCCTTTTTCTTCTTTGAGGTCTTATCTAGGAAAAAATGCATACAAATATGGCCTACAAGTGAGATAAAAACACACACACACAAAAAAGAAAACAGAAAAATTCAGCCACAGGCTCAGGAAGAATGTGTCAGCTGTGAATAGCTCAATTTTGACAGGCCTCAGTGAGGATGGCTTTGCACAGCACCTGTAAGCAATTAGGGAAGCCTCTGTCATGCCAACTGGAGCTTCACACACCAGCGGTAGCCAGAGCGGACCCTGGAGAATACCATGTGTCATTGTGCAGTGACAAAGAGGTTGATGTCGCTGAATAATCTGTGATCCATCTTCTGGGAAACTTATCGAAAAAACACTATCTGTGACAGCATGCGTAGAAATGCAGGGAGGTCTCATGCATAAAATAATACTGCTTATCTCAATTGACCAGAACATCTTAATGAGTGTTCACTTAAAAATAACCTTCAGGTCTAAATTATTAGGACAAACAATCTGATCAAACAAGGAATAAATAGGTACTTTCATGTCTTATAACAGTTATTTACATATATACAAAGAGGAGTGAGAAAATTCCATTCTGCGCATGTGTGAGTGTTAAAAACCAGTGTCTACTACCACTGCTGGCTGCAGACCCCACAAACTCAGCCTCAGTTACACCTAAGAAAACTAAGAGCTTGCCTTAGCCAAAATGCATTAGCAACACATAACTGCATAAAATTTATATCTTCATGATCTTCATGTGAATCAGAAGCATATACTAAATATTAATGTAAATATTGTAAATGTAAATACTGTAAACATCAAATGCAGCAGACATGAAGGAAGAGTAATTTGCTTACTAACTACAGGAAAATATCCATCTTGCTTAATATTGCTATTAGGCTTGTAAATTGCCCTCAGCTCTGCAGCCTTGCAGAACATCATTTCAACAGTGTTGAGCTTGCTGACCTGTAATGATGCAGAAGTTTGAACGGTGAGAATGGACAATTGTCATTTTTGTAGATAATTATCAAGAAATGCCTTATCAGAAACGGCTGTTAGTTGCTGATATACTTACACTGACAACAAAACGTAGGTAGCATTAGCTCAAGATGAGGAGGTGCAAAGTCAAAAGAAATCCCCTGATGAAAAATCCTATGGCACAAGTAACACTTAGGAGTATGAACTTTCTAACTGGGAGTTGAATAACTGCAAAGCCAGTGAAAGGGCATTCACTTATTGCAGAGATTATTTTTAAAGGTCCATATGAGTTTGCTTCATACCATTTCTAGACTATAACTTTTTTTTCTTTTATTAAGAGAGAGAAGTGTTAATAGTTTGGCTAATGAAGGAAAGCAATGTAGATGCATAAGTGTATCACATCATATCCTCTAAATAGTTCTATCAAAGGATTTCTGTTTAACACAGTAACTTCATAAAAATTCACCCACATAACAGCTCTAAAATTTACTAGGCCCCACCCCAATCAGAGACAGCCTCAACCGAGCTTCTCATGTACCTTTAGCAGAACAAACTAGGCTACTGTTGCAGCAAAGGGGAAATAAATTTAAAAATTGAGAAATGTCTTTTCTTTCGTTTTTGAATAGAGGATCTTGGAGATAAGCTCAACCCAGCTCATGACAGGTTTTCTTCATTGCAAAACCAGAAGCCAAACTTCATCCCAGCACACCCAGGCAGAGCAGGGCGGGTGCAGCTTGCCCGTGTGCTGGCCTGCGTCCATGCAACAGACAATGTTTTTCAGTTTGCTGTGCAGAGCAGGTGGAGTAAATCCAACATATCCCTGAATTGTTTGATTCATTTTATGAAAAGTCAGTCTGTGCATGTTCAATGATCTGATACACAGTAAGTCTGATGCTGTGCTCAGTACTTCCGTGTTACAGTTAAGCATGCTGTAGGTGAAGTTCTAGTGGATACCATGGCAATGCATACACAAACACGTATCGTAAGGTAGGTTCAAAGAGAGCCAAATTTGAAGAATAACATGATTTGCTAGCTACCTAGGAAGGTCTTGTAATTTTTCTTCTGGAACAAGAAGAGAGGATACAATTACTTTTACAAAGTCTTACTGTACTTCAAATTTGTATACGAATTATTCAGCCTGTTTTTATGAGCACCATGGAAAATGCAAAACAAGATTGTGGGTACAGCAAAAAAAAGTTTTTGGGAGGACTCAGGAAATGATAGAAAAGCAAAAAGAAATTAAGAAAACAGATCTTAAAGGACTGACAGTTGGATTTGTAGCTGCCATAAAATGGCTTTCCTTTTTAGCCTGGGGTAGATTACAAAAAGCATGAAGTCACCAACTACATGATCAAGTGAAGACACTCAGACTGTGGAGTATAAACCATGATTTCTTTTCTTACTCGAGTTTTCACCAGTCATTTGAATTTGGGTTCTGGATTTCTACATAGATATTGCTAATGCAGACAGAGCTCCTTTTCCTCAGAGGATGCAAATTCAAGTACTTCCTTTGGATGAAATAGAAGACTACTGTTTTAGACCAGCTGATGCTCTGGCCTGACATTCAGAGCAGACACAAATGCATATATCAAGGCCACTAATTAAATCAAATGCACCCATATGAAATTTACAGCTTCCTACACGATTGAGTCTAACAAAAATGTGCTGCCTACAAGAAAACTTGAAGAATGATATGCTGTTTAATGTCTTTGGGAAGTAGTTCCTCAGATGCTTTTAAAATTGTAAGATAGTCCTAAAAAAACCCCAAAAATAATGGATTCGAGGATAAGAAGACCTAAATTATGTTGGTACATTTGCATAGTCAACGGCTTTCATTGCCATGCAGAGTATAATGCAATATTTATCTAACATACAGTTTGCCATTGCTTTATTTTTTTAAAACTCATCTTCTAGGGTTTGGTTTTGCAACAGAAAGTTGTTCACGGGAGTAAAGTGCCAGAAATTTGTTAACAAATGGCACGAGCACAGTTCACAGAATATTTGTAAAGTTTTTCTCTGATAACATAAACTGTAAGCGAGGAGGTAGAACATTTTGTTCCATGATTCATAAAGCACATCTGCAATGCAGATGATTGAAAAGTGAAAACTAGAACAAATGAACCTGCATGGATCTCCAGCTACCCCATTTCTGACAGAAAGGCTAGTGCATTTGGGACTAGCTCAGCTGTCTCCATACTGCACAGCATTGTGCACTGCAGACATACCAGACAGTTATACGAATTAGCTACCTAAACCATGCATAATATCACCTTTTTCACTCATGGCAAAGACTCCTGCTTCTCAACTATTGTGGTTTAGAATAAGTTAGTCCCCAGTGTTGAAAAGCACCCCGTCCATTAAAGAAAGGATTCTTTGAGTAAACAGTTACATGTCTTATTTGCTGTTTGGTTTGTTATTGTGAAAAGTTTGCCATTATTATTTTAAATATTTCAGTACATAATTTTGTCTTTTTTAAATTCAGTTTTGCAATTTTTGATCAGCCTTGTACAAACAAGTCCTCCAGAATGTCCTTGAAAGAAATCTGTCCCTGATTAGGAAGTGGAAGGAAGAAAAAAGAAGATTTTAGGACAAGTAATGAATAAATACTGTTAAATGCAATGGAGGCTGTAAGCTGAATTATAGCACTGAGTCATTTTTCATTGTTGTGGCCAAGGTTGCTTTATCGGTCTGTTCCTTTTCTGCCACCAAGCAGACTTCAACTGGGACTATTCAAAGCCATCTGAATTTGGACAGGTACTTTTTTCAAATAAACTGGGTCCCCAAATCACTTAGACTTCTTTGAAAACCAAAGCCTGACTAAGCTGACATCTTTTCTTGAGGACAGCATGAATAGACTTTATCTGAGGAGAAGCTCAGAGAGGGTTTGTGAATAGCTAAGGTATAAACAAGTGCTCCATCCCCAGGAGCAGCTGGTGCATAGGAGGGAAGCACAGGCTTAACCTTTCCCCACCCACCTCCAGCAGGACTACACATTTTCATGAGAGGAGTCTCCATTCAGCTTCAAAGGCAGGCAAGCTGATTACTGGCAAAGCCAAGCTAGGAATCACATCCACATACAACACCATTGCAGAAGGTAATATTTACAGTGAATCTGTGATGCACGTCCAAGCACATAGAGTCAGTTTAGGTAATACAGAACGTACTTATACGACAACCCTCCTCTCATGGTCAGGCTATTTTTAGTTTCATATCCCCTGCTTTCTCCCCTGCACCGTTGTTTGTTGTCCTCTCTACATTTTGCTGGTACAAATGAGGATTATTTTTTTCAACCACTTTATTTCACTGATAACATATGCTGTACAGCCCCACAAATACCCGTAACAACACAACTCAGGAAAAGGCAAACGGGGGAAGGAGGTGGGATGGAAAAGAAGGAAAGGACTTGGGGAAATATAAGAGCATCCTCAAAGCCAGCTTCATCACTGCAGCCAGAGACGTGTTGTGAAGTGGCAGTACAGTTACAAAAGGTGAGCAATAGCCGCGACTCCTCAACTGCATAATGAAAGAGCAGATGGCTGAGAGACCTCAGCAAACAGTGCCCAGCCACAGAGGGGATCTGGGGAGAGAAAGGAACAGAGATGCCCCTAAAGTAAGTGCTAATTCTCATCATCCCTGCATAGGTATGGACAGTCACCTCACCATTAATTTTCAAGGGACTGTTAACACCCAATTAAAAATTCTTTCTGGATCTTATTTGCTTATTTTTAATTAGACAGTTAAAAACTTGCAGTATGGTAAAATAAATAAATAGTTACCAGCACTGAGAACTAAATTCTACCTGAAACAGAGAGGAAGAAGAGGAATACAGAATGATAGGGAAAAGGAAGAAAGCAAGGTAAAATAACTGCAAAGGAGGACAGGTGACAGAGAGGAGCCTCAGAGCTCCTGTGCACAGAGCAATGGACAAGGCTGTGCTGCCAGGCTGGCAGAGGACTGCTGCTGGGGAGCAGCAGGGTCTGTGCCCAAGTGTCAGGCTAGGTTAGGGTTTTAATCCCACATACTACCACAGCGGTGACATACAATGTGAACATAGCCAGAAGTTGTACCTCTGTTTAAAGAGCTCCTCAAGAACAAACTGAGCTCATGGATAAAATATCTAACTCAAAACTTATCTGAATAGGATGATGAAATCAGCACCTTCAGGTATGAAAATTTTCTGCTTTCCACCAGCCTTACCTGTTGCCCCCTTTTCCCTTTGCTTCCTTATCTGCACACTCATTGCCTTTTTTTCACTTTTATTTCCACTAAAAGACCAGAAGAGGGTCACCATATTTCTGTTCAAGATGCATGCTCACTACTTATGTACTACAGTTCATCTGACCATGTCAAGCTGACATCAGTCTGGAATTTACAATCAAAGATATTGGATAAATAATAAAAAGCCTGTCTAAGTTAAATTTCCGAAAGAGGACACTTCCTAGCAAGCCTACATGTATGATTACTTTACTTAAGGATGTATTTCTTACTCAGAGAATTGAGTAGAGCTATAGAGCTGTTCAAACCTTAGAATTCCTATTTCAGAGAAAATGGCACATTTTTGAGACAGTTTTCATCTAAACCTGTCTGGAACAAAAGTTATTCCACAAAATTTGAGAAAAACTATTCCTGCACCAAAATCAAAAGATTATGTTTTTTATTCCAGCCTCTTTAATATTACTCCATATAATAGGAAAAAAGGAAAAGACAAAAAATTGAGTTCATTTTCCAAATGCAAGATAAAAAAATTCACAGAGAAGACAAACATACCAGTCTGATTTTTCATAAGTGAAATGGACCCATTTTTGCTTCTCACAATTTTAGACATCTGCTAGGTCAACATCTACAGCTGAACTGCTCACCCAGAGCTCCTTTTGTAGTCAATGCATACACAGGAACTTTTAAGGCATGATTTATCTAATTTAGACTTCTGCTTTAGGATGAGATGAACTGTGCCCTGAATGTACTTACTTCTCCCTAATAACTTTAATGAGAGTTTAGGATTATTAGCTCTGCTGCAGACATTTCCATACAGCAGGACGAATATCCATACAGTGGGCAGAGCCACCGATCTCTGCTTCACAAGCACACAGTTAGAAACATAGTGAGCTTCACCCAGGGAGTCGGCTGTCAGGAGGCAGCGAGTTGCAGTGGTTTTTGACCCACTGCTGTCTGACTTTGGACACATTGTTTCCATGTCAGGTCTCCTGTAACACTTTTTATCTTTTATCTGCCACTCTCTTTCTTAATGTTCACGGGAGAAATAAATATGTACCTGGTTATCATTACAACATTTACCTGGTTGTCATGAACCTGCTCTGAAAAATGGGAATTAGTTTACCACCATGTGGTCTTCTGCATACATCCCTCAATGTTTTGTTCAATAGTTTTGTTCGGTTTATGAATAAAATGAAATGGGACCTTTTGTCTCTACTGCTAACATTTAATCCTGCAAACTCAGACTCGAATCTGAAAATCAAGCTGGGCTTTGCCCTTGTTGAGCATCGTGTGTCTGCACGAGATAATCTGCCACCCAAATAGTCTCTTGAGGACAGTAATGCAGGTCCCATGCCTGTCTTGCGGTGGAAGTGACCTCAATAAAGAGTTCTGCTGATGGTACACAGGAGGAACAGAGGCCCCAGCTTTTTCCTACAGCTGTGTCAGTTCAACAAAGTTAAGAGAATTAAACAGGGATGAGAACACTATGTGAGGTAGTTGCTGAAGGGAGATCTGGCTGAACAAACAAGAAACTGCCATGGCTGCAAAATAATTTCTCCCAGTAGGACTGAATTCATTCTTCCAGTACCTCCATCTCCCTGTCCTTTAAAAAGGGATAGTGCACCTTCCTCCAGAGGTGTTGGAAGATTTAAAAAGAAGTTTGGAAAATGTTTTGATGATATACATGACACAGTATTTGCTTTCTTGAGATGCAGATAGATTATTTCTAGCTGCAGAATTTTGCTGCCTCCAAGCAGAAACAACATGTTAGTGCTGCGGGCAGGGAGGAAGGCAGTGCTTTATGGCATGGAGAGTTGTCATGTTGCTCTGTGAGCCGTGGAGACTGCCAGGTTTTTGCTTTGGCAAGGGATCTTGAGCAGACCTGGACAATCTGGGTATATGCCTCCATAGTAATTTGTGTGAACATCCTTTTTTCTTTTTTTTAAAGTTCTTTAAACCATAAAAACAACCCCTGTGTAACATTGACCTAAATGCATTTAGACTGCAGCAGGGTAAGTGAGCTGACTCTGTAGTGCTGTTGGCTGCCTTTTGTATTAGGAAGGCAGATTCCCAAAGTGCAGATGTCTGCCACAGCAGGTAGAACTGGGAACAATGACACTTTTATAAGACACTTAAAATCTGTAATTTTAAAGTGCCCAGGGGAAATGGCAGGCAATATTCACCCCAAAACTGCAGGCAGGTTTTCAATAATCTCTCTTTTTTCTCAACCTTCTATGAATCATACACTGGGCATGCACATATTTCGCCTTCCCCCTCTAACATTTTCATCTATTCCTAGAGTTTCCTTCATATGCTGTTTTATATTTTTGCCATATCCTTTACAATTCTGTAATCATCTTTCCTAGGAACTCACGTGGTCCTTCTTTCACTGCACATAGCAATGACACCCTTTCCTCTCCATTAAGCCAGGCTGTTCAAGGTCCTGTCTAAAGCACAGCAGGGATTGTGTGTCATGTTGGAGCACTACAAGAAAACAATTTTAGAAATAACTATGTACAATTGTATACAATACATTCTACACTCAGAGAACTGAGAATTAACAGAAGTTTAGGTAACAATAGTATCATGTTGACTATAATGGGATTTATTTCTTTTATCTCACTGGTAAGTAGTACTTCGAAATAGGAAAGCCTTGTCTTTAGAGTATTCTAATAATCGTCTTCTTCAGTGATTTAATTTTGTCAGTGTTTATACACAGTCTGACACTTCAAAAAAATTCTGATGTACATGCTTTAAGTCACGTTCACTGTGCAAGCCTATAATCTAGCACATATTTTTCATCTAGTAATTTCAAGAAGTTCAAGTGTACTAATGGAAAAAAAGATCCATGTGCTAGGGACTGTATTTTGCAATTGAACAGAGAGGTGAGAAAAAGTAATTTAAAATGTTATTATTTTTCAATACCGGCACTGAAATCACGACTGTGGTTAGTGTGGTTAGTGACATATATTGAATTATAGCATTGAACTCCTACTTGTCCAACAGAAAACATCTTTTTGATGGGAAGTCAGTGTTACTTAGCAAATTCATTTTGAAGATAAGAAAATACTCCAGTGAATGAAAGAAGCCAAACACTCAGGAACATACGCAGGTGCTTTCTTTTAACAATTCAGGACAAGTTTTACAGGAAAATGTTAGCAACACTCATATGACAAGGGCAGAATTTCGACAAGTCACAGCAGCATGAAGCCAATTAGAAATGTAAAGGCAAAAAGTATTCTAACGTTATTGAGACATGAGTGAGTCTGGAGAATAGAAAGCAGCATCCATTTTGTCCATGTCATAAATTTGCATGTAAGAGGAAGATTATGACTTTGCTCATGATTCTGATTTCACATATCAGTGAAGCACTTCACATCAGTACTCCAAAGCAGTAGGAAAGGTCTTCTTGTTAGCAAACACCATATGTTTAATTTGTGCATGTGACTTTGTCATATATACAGTAGCCTATAAGTATTCAGTAGATGGGTGGCATTTGTCCTCACTGACATCTCAATGCCATTTAAAGATCACAGCAACATCTATTTAAACTATGAAATAAACTGATAAGAGATGTATTTACCCATCAGCCAGCATCACTAAATCAACAGTAGAGCCTTTACTGAAAGACAAACTAAAACCAATCCAATAGCTTTTGTAGATCAGTTATGAAGATAATTGATTTATTTATCTTTTTTTTTTTTTTTTTAAAGTGGGAATAGAATGGAGCTTTCCTCCCTCCACTCTCAGATATTTCAACCCAGGTTAGAGCTGGATAAATCAAGTTAAACAACAGAGATATCACTACCTTTTTTTTTTTTTTTTTTTTTTTTTTTGTGATGGCCCTAACAAACAAACATCCAGGTCCCTCACACAAGATTTTCCTGGAGAGTTTACAAACTATATGACAGAAAATGGGAGAGCAGAAAATGTTAATGAACATTGCAGGACATGTGAGACTATGTCTACTGAGCCCTGTGCCTTAGTACCTATGCCATTGGGCCTCTTGCTGAGCAAGAGCAGCACTATTTAACCAGATAACGCGGGCATGCAGAAGAGGGAAAATATCATAGATGTTTTCAGGGGAGGCAAAAAAAAAGATCTTGCTGTTCTCTTGCAGGTGGAGGACAACCAATTGCAGACCAATTCCTTTTCCTTTCTGTCAAGCACTCACGTTTGCTATCAGCACCCAGGCTTGCCGCTTCTAGTGCCACCAGGGGCTCCATATGGACATTTGTCTTTGGATGCAGACCTCCAACCTGTCCCTGCTTTTTCTCCTAACTGATGCCTGCAGTCCACTACAATCCACCTGAGCAAGATTGACTTAACTCAGTGTCTGCAAACAGACTGTCTCCTGAGACTAAGGACAGCCTGAATCAAAACCAACCAGCTTTGATAATGTACCATATATTCAGAACAAAAGCATCACAGAGAAAACCACTCAGAAAACAATCCCTAGCTCTTTCCAGGCTGTCACCCAAATTCTGCAAGGAGACACTAAGGCTGAAGTATCTCAGACCATCTTTGCAGAGTCTTCATTTTGGTCAGTCTCGTTTCACTTCTGAAATGATTGAGTGACTCCCCTGCTTCAGCTAGGCTTGTCTGAGGTGTCTGAAGGGCATCAAAAGGAAGAAAAGCAGGAAGACCAGATGCCTCCCTTCCCCGTGGGAGTGCAACTTAAGACCAGTCACCTGCCTTGCTTCAGCACCAGGGATTTGCGTTAAATTACTACCTTGTGATGTGACTTCCTGCAGGAAACTTCCCTGGTCTGAACCACTGAGGCACACATCACATTGGTAATACCAACACAATAGCCTTTGAATATTCCGCATAGCCTTAGTGTCTCCACCGTCACTATGAAAGATTCATTCAAAAAACCGTTCTCAGTAGATGAGAAGCCTGTCTCTAGTCTTTGCTTAGAAACAGCAACAGAGAGATTATAGGACCAAGCTGTTCTTCTAACCGAGGCTGCAGCTTTAAGGAGCTCCTCAGTGACAGATGGTAGAGGAATATAGAACCATCACACTCACTACATCTCCAATCTGATCTGAAATTTAAATAACCTGACTCATTAAAGGATAATGCATATGCACTTATACAATGTAAAAACCCCAGAACAATCTAAATCAACAAGTGCGATTTCAACACATAATGTTAGTCAGTGACAGATCGTTAAAGAGTATCAGCTTTGGCAGAGAGTAGAATTTCTCGGATAATAACGACAGCAACAGGGGATTGTCACAAGCACAAGCAATCTCTGCTGAAACACTGAGACTCTATAGCTGCAGCCAGAAATCTTGTCCCCTAAATGATGTAAGAAGGATCCAAAAGTATGTTACTTGCTAAAACCACAGGAGTACATACCTGCAATTTCTTTTTCTTGCCTACTACAATCAGGTAACACAGTACCCATGCATTGCAATGTCTGAATCTGATAACTGGCATTTAAAATCTTTCTAGGGCCACATCAACACACTGTTTAATTCCCACTTTTCTTTCCTCCTCTTCCCTTCCTACACAGCATTAGTAAATTATTTTAACTTAATAAGGCCTCAAGAGTATTGTTATTTACATACACTTTACTGTACCATGGGAGTCAGTAGCATCTGCAATAGATTGCATTTGGATAACTGACAAAGTTTAGACATTACGACACATAGCTTGAGTCAGTGTGGAATAATTTAATGAGCACTAACTGTTTTAAGAACAGTAATTTCAGTTGAGGGAAATCATCACACAGAACTTGAGCTACAAGTGCTGGTATTATTTCACTTGTAAGAGTACAGCAACTTCTCTGTGGTGAAACTGGCCTGGCTGGTGCTATTCTGTGCAAGGGAAGGGACCGCGTGAAGAGGTAGGGACAGAGTCTTATTACATTGCAGAAATGTCCAATGCGGTGAGTTAGGCAGACAAGTAAAACTGCACCAGGTTCAAGTGGAGGTCGCCAGGCCCTTTACAAGGCCAAGAACATGGAGAGGTGAAAGGAGATGGAAAGCAGTCCCATGCTCTTGTCATATTACTGTGATAAATGTATCTGAAGTAGACCTAACAATCAGGGCAGAGACATTTTCTCAAAGACATTTTCTCAAAACTGCTTACTAAAATTCCAAGCACATTAAAATAATAAGAAGCAACAATCAGTATTTTTTTAAAGAAATCGTTCTTCTCAACAGAAAAGAAGTTATTAGATATGTCAAAAAGAGGAAAAGAAAAAGGTGGGGATTTTTTGTTGTTTATATTTTTTAAATTCTAAATTAGCTACTTGACTGATTGTGACAATCTTCCATAGATATTGTATCTCATTTTAAATTCCAGTTTCTACAGCTGTCTCTAAGTGACATTTCCTCCTGTACTAAGCACCCTGCTTTTTGTTCTTCCTTCCTTAGATTTTTTTTTTTTTTTTAATTAACCCTGATTCAACAGCGTAATTGAACCTAGTGTTTAGTTCTTTACCACTTTTAGTCTAAGGCACTGTGTGTCATGTTATTACAACAGAGGAAAGTGGCTATTACAGAAAAGTCATTTATGTTGTAGGATGACAGTGTGAGAAAGGAACAAAGGAGGTAAGAATTTGGAAATACACTAGGAGTTCAGTACGAATACAAAGGGAGTAAGGAGTGTAGCTGCATATCAGTACTGAAGCTCTTAAAGTAACAACCATTTCAATTTTGTCTGGACTCTGAGTCAGCTGAAAGATAATCACACATCACTGCTGACAGAAAATACAATTAGGTTGGAGAAATCTGTGGAAGGAAAAAAAAAAAGGTATTTTACTTAGCATTTACAATTGTTGATATGGAGCAACAGTAGATAACGTGCAATGTAGCAGCCATGGCTGTAACACAACCACTGCTCTTAGTGGGAAAGAAGGCAGGACACAGGCTCGTGGGCCCTGGTGTGCTCCAGAAGACTGCCAGGATGCATTTCACACAACAGGGTCTGTCTTCTGGGGCCCGTCTTCTGGGGCCCCTGAAGAGGCAACCTGCAAACACAACAGGAAAGCTTCATTCTGCTTACATAATTAAATATTTTTTTTCCTTTTAATAAAGAAGAAAGCCTAAATCCAAGGTATACTTCTATATAAGTTACCGGATTTGGCTTTGCTTCTACTCACTTCAGGCGAGCTCACCTTAGGAAGTCACTGGGAGCTGCATGTAGTCCAGAGACAAAACTCCTTCCTAACCCTCCCTGAATTAGCAGCCAGGAAAAGCAAGTCAGGGGAGCCGTATTTGTGACAGAAGGTGGAGAGAAAAAGGCACAAGCTGCAAGTGCCAGGTGAGCCAGGTAAGCCCTGGGTCCCCCAGCTCCTCCTGCAGCCCCATGCAGCCTTCTGCACTCACACCACGGGCTGGAGGAGAAGTCACAGGTGAGGAGTCTGTCAGTGACTGACCCTGCTCCTCACAACTGTACCAGGTTGGTAAATCAAATTGTAAGCATCGCCTGCATATAAGTGCAGTATTGAGCACTTAATCCTGAAACAGGAAAACAAAAGGAGTGTGTCTTTATTCCTGAGTGCTCTTCCTACTTTGGAAAATACTGGATATTACTACTCTTTCACTATTACACAGCATGTCTAGTAATTGCAAGCATAAATAACGTGTTTCAATTTTTCTTCCAAAATGCATGTGTCCTTTTGAGGTTTGTTGGTAGTTTTTGTTGTTTTCAGTGTAAGTCAGCCAGCTATGGTAAGGCCTCTGAGCACCTAGCTTTTAGCCTGCTGTGTGCATATGCATGTGAGGAAAAAAGAGTTCCCAATTTAAAAGGCCTTAAAGTGATGCATAGCAAACAAGGCTATTTCGCATCCAGACACACCCATTTCTCTTCTTCCAAGTGTTTAATCAGAGTTATCCTGCAAAGCTTCCAAACAGGGAGGAAAAAAGAAGAATTAGCATATCCTTATGCTCTTTTGTAATTCCCCTTCCCTCTTTAGCATCTAAATTCCAGAACGGGCAGGAATGTCATTATCTAAAATGATCAGCACCTGTGAGAGACTGAAAGAGTTAATGTCTCAAACATTGTGGTGGGGCAAGTTCTGCTTAAAGACAAACCTGCACAGCAAGGAACCCAGGTGAAAAGCCCATCAGCTCAGGCATCAGCAACAGGAGGGGGAGGCATGCTGGAGGGTGCGCACCTCCCTGTTCTGATAAAGTGTTCTGATACAAAGATCTAACAATGGCCAGGTCTGCAGGGAAGGAGAAGTTACTCCACAAAGGACCCCCAAGCCCAAAGGATCACAAACTGCTCATTAACCTGAAGAGTTTGGGTGCCCAAAGGAGGGGCAAGGATGATAAAAGGACACACACTGAAGCCCCAGGCGCACAAACCCACCGGGACTGGACCCCTCAGCTGACTGGACCAACACTGGACCCAGGACCGGTGAAATCTTTCTCTCTTCCTTTTTCTCTGTCTTCTTCTCTCTTTCCTTTTCCACAATCCCTACACCTCATCCGTTTCAAGATATAAACTGCTGACCAAGTCTGAGACTAAGAGTGGATCCAGCCGCCCCTGGGCCCTTCTCTGAGGAGGAGTCTGGAGGGTAAGGGGGTCTGCTCTGAACCTCGGGACTCAACGGGAGGGATCTCCTTATTCTCTGAATCCATGTATATGGTTACCCTGGGTTACACGTTTACAGAAGTAGTCTTATGCCAATTCCTATTGTACCACGCCTCCCTAGTTCAGTTTGCTTCTGTCATGAATAAAATCTTTAACTGATCGTTTGGTGTTGTTTCACCTTAATTTAGCCCCAGGGAATTTCAAATTAAGCATGACTCCCTGGTCTGTCCAGTCTGGGTCATGACAGCAGCTTTGCTCCAGGTGTTAGAAGGCTATTTTTTATGGCAGTATATACAAATAAGACCATGACAGCAATGGATTTTTACCTTTATTAAGAGTCTACATAAAAGAAAAGAAAGGAGAAATCTTTTACAAACATCTTTCCAGAAAAATGTTGAGTACTGTTGACTATCATCAATATGAAATTCTTTCTTTCACAAAGTTTCTGCCAGGAGGAAGAACCATCACCAACAGTAATATCATGAATCTTTATGATTTCCAGAAGTCCTGACTTTGCGAAAGAAAAATCTGTTCATACTTCTGAATCGCACATAATAAGAAGAGGCAAGGAAGATGTGCTGTAAATCCAGCTGTTGCTGTTCAAAGCCCTGTTAAAGTGGACAGATGGCTTTAGTATCTTGAATACCATAAAGTGGCATATAAATGCAACTATGTGCAAATAGAAAG
Organism: Aquila chrysaetos chrysaetos; assembly: GCF_900496995.4. Lineage (NCBI taxonomy): Eukaryota > Metazoa > Chordata > Aves > Accipitriformes > Accipitridae > Aquila > Aquila chrysaetos. The sequence continues at coordinate 70,793,300 of NC_044030.1, forward strand.
ACAGATAAAGGAGTGGTCTCTTTGGATTTCTTTCAAGTGGGGGTTGTGTATTGTTTTGTTTTCCAAAGTATCTTCTGCTGGCTGAGGCCAGGCCATGTTTCTTCATGCAGGTTAAACTATTTGATAATGCAAAGTAGCACAAGCAATGGACATTGCCTCCAGCCAACAAGCAAGGTGTAAGACAGCTCATTTGCTTTAAATGAATCTGTGTTGAATAAACTTCAAGGAAATAACTTCAGTTATTCTCAGTCACACAGATCCAGACTAACTCCTCAAAAGAGGAGCAGACACGTACTACTTTTCTGGAACTAAAATACAATGAAACTTTAAGTATGCTTTATTATTTTATACATAAATTTTAGGCTTGAATGCTCTGATGTAAGCATACTACTGAATCCAAAGCCATTTAACTCAGTCTCCCTCTAGACAGACATTAAACCGTGGAAGTAGAACACAGACAGATAAGAGTAAAAAAACCCTAAAATCTATGAACAACAAAACTTTCCTATTGATTTTTCCATTCTCACACAGGCTTTCAGAATCTAAGATTATCACAAGGTTATTAAAGTGCAACCACTGGAATGATATCAAGAAACTAGAAGCAACCCTTAAGCTCTAAAGGGATATTAGAGGATGAATAGGAATCACTGTACAAAAGTGTAAGAAGTATGTCTTAACCTTGTTTGATGTTTGCATTCAGTAGCAGGACTGTTCAGGTTGAATATATGGGGGCCAACAACACTGTAAGAATGTTTGACTAGGAGAACTTCTGGTTCACTTAGCTCTTCTGTTTTCAGGCAACTACTTTACATCCATTCACAAAGAGTTCAAGTTCAGTCTGTCAATCCACTAGAAAACATCCCAGACCTTAGCAATTACAAACCTTTGAATTTCCAAGTTTATTCATGACCAACTAATGTCTACTAGTTGTTTCAAAATTTTCTTTCAAAGTCCATTCCTTCCCCATTGTTTACCCTCCTGCTATGTTTGTTAATAACTATCCTAGCCTCTTTCAGTTTTCCTCTTCTTTTGGCTATGTGAAGATAAGCTCTTCCTCCTCCTAATTGTCCTGGAAGCTCTTTTCTGCACATATGGCATTTTGAATTAATCTTCCTTATACCTTGGTGATCTGAACTGCATGTTGGATCATGTGTGAGATTTCACCACTGCCTTGCAGAAAGTTACACACAAGTATCTTCTGGTCTCTCCTTGAAAACCCTGGCTGATTTTTTTTTCTGGAATCACAGGAGTCTTTTCCAGATCTATATTATCCTGATGACCATAATAGGACTAACACTAACCTTGATGTTCCTTCCTCAACCATTTTCAACCCATGATCTCCACTCTTGACAGCAAAAGTTTTGATTAGTAATTAAATGCACAATATCTCTTAATTTCTTCTCAAGAGCACATACTGTTCAAATCTTTCCATGAACTGACAATGCATTCCAACAATGTATCATCTGCAAATTTTATTAACCTATGGTAACTTGTACAACAATGAAGGTACTAGATTCAGTCAATCCTGGAACAAATCATTAAGGAACTTCACCAGTCCCCTTTTGTCCTAGTAAAGTGGTCCTTCTTTTGTTACAACCTAATGTTATCACTCTACCAACCTAGTGTGCTTGTACAAATCATTTTCTACAACTGAATCAATTTCTTAGATTCAAAATTTTGAACCTTGATTTATGAAGTCTGAGAGTATTAAGTGGTCTATATGTCAAAAAAGAATTACCGAATAAACTTCAAGTTCCAGCATCATAAGGTCCTCATTATTTTCTTTTGTAACAGTTCCACTGGATTTTTTTGTCTTTAACACTACAAAACTATTTTTTAAGGCCAAGTACTTTCTTAAAATTTTGCCAAACTGTCAGGCTTCTAGTGCTCAAAGGCTTTGTTCTGTATAACTGTAATCAATGCAAAGTTCAATAGTATTTGCAAACACAGGACTTTCAGATGATGGAGTATTTTTTGGAAGTTGTCAAACAGTGGCCAAAAAGCATTAGATACAGTAAAGCAAAAATCTTTAAAATTATTATCAGGTAACAATACTGTCAATAGATTATAAATTCAGAGATCTGACAATGGCTTACTTCAGCCATGTAACACTTGTTAGCATAGATATAGTGATAAAAATCAGGTAATTTTTGACATACAAACAACTAAAAACATGACTTACAAATGTCACCAGTTGAGTGCAAGTAATGGCTAGTATTTTTATGGCACCCTATCCATGAACAGTAGAAGACTGTATGTCTGCTCAATTTGCTGATGTTTCATGACCCCAGAGAATCTCTAATTACATCTTCTTTAAAACAATCTTCCCTTTCATTTCCATGATTTAAATGAACAGTTAATTTACTTCAGGAATTCCTTCTTCTACAGCTGCAGTTCTACCGAACAAATAAGTTTTATAGAAGCAACATCCCCTTTGAAAAGTAAATTCTACTAACGTGCCCATCACCAAGGTCTGTGCCTGTCTTTTACGGTAAACATACATGTTTAGCTTTTTCACAATGCAGTGTATCTAAAGGCAACTCAAAATAAATGCAACTATAAGATTTTCTTAAAGCTATTCATATTTTTCTTTAAACACGGATAGTTGCCTGTGCAAGGTATTTCCAATACTATTCCTTTGCTGAAGAACATGTGACAATTCTTTTTTCTTGTTTCTGCTCTTTCACCCCTCTCCCCCACCCCCCTAATTATGACATACACACCCCTCCCTCCATTTTCAAAAGTATGATGGCACTGCAGTATTTCAATTAGGTCATGAACTAAAATATACCAAAGACAGCAATTTGATTCAGGAGTGATGAATTCCATAATGCAATTTTACCAGAAAGGGTTAGATGCTACATATAACCTGCACCTTTGTTAAAACACAAATCCAAACCTAGATTTTAATACAACATCAGTTTGAGAAGCTAAATTTCTAGTTCTTAAAGCCTGAACAATAAACCTGCTTATTTATATGATTTAAAATATATTTCATTTATTCTATTAAGCACCACCGTTCTGTGAAACTCAAAGCAATTCTCTTGACTCTGTCAATCACATACTTTATATTCATAATCACAGTTATTTCAGCTGCTAACAAAAATGATCTGCAAATGTTTTTAAAATAAAATTGTTCAGTTGCTTTGCCTTGCTATGCATGCTCATCACAGTTTATGTTCTTGTATATTTGGAATACTGATAGTTATGAAAAATGTTCACACAGTATTGAAGTTTCAGCAATATCAGAAGGAATAGTGGTTACTACATCTTTTGCCACCTAATCTCCCATGTAAAAAGCTTGTTAGGACATAAGTTATGTCATATGTAGCTGACTGCAGACAAAGTTCCAGATGTAGCCTAGTCCTGCTTAACAGAGTAACTATCCAATACAAGTCACAAACAGTGCAAGAGTACTGTTCATGATCTGCTACTTGTATCAATGTTTTCACTCAAAATATTCTATAGGTCCCTAAAAATAAGCAATATATCCATTTATACATGGATATAAAGGGAGTAAATGCATATATTAAATGTGCTAAGTAACCAGCACTTGTCAAAAAATACAGGACACAAAGCTGTTACTTTTAAAGTTGTTTGTTTATATAGAAGAAACTAATTGGGAAATGTATATTGCACTCCAGAAAGTAACCAGAACACTTGATATTGCAAATCTGACCTTAAAATACTAAATTTTTTTTCTTTTTTTGAAAAGTAATTTTTCAGTTACTAACACAATGGAAATACAAAGAACATTGCTCAAAGAGAGAAACCAAGGGATTCTGGCCCTTATGGTTCTTCATCTTCAAAATTGATCACTAAATATTAATCAGTTACAACGTACAGTAGGAAGGGTCTATTTTTTTTTTTTCAATAAAAATGCATGTTTTACAAAACCAAACAGATAAACAACAAGCTTTGCAAGGGGAAAATGCACCAGTCACCTCCTCAGATCTCTTTGCTACTTCTAACGCCTTTTCCTCACCTCCCCCAGAGCTGAAGAGCTCCCTTGCACAGGAGGGATTTGCTCTGGTGTCACTGAGGACATGCTACAGAGGTAACAGGATTGCAAGAGTGCAGCTGAGGACAGATTTTGGCAGGCAGAATCTTTCTTACTGGTCATGTAATGTGTGATGGAAAGTTCCCAGTCTGACTCTGACAGACTGCATCAGCTTGTCAAGGTTGGCAGCTAAGGAAATAAAAACCTTGTTTATTGATAAGGATTTGATTGAAACATAATACACACAGGCATGCAGAGTATAATATGTAGAAGCAGTTTCTGTTCAAATAGAGCCATGCTTAAAAGCAGTGTTTGGTGCTTATAACCTCCCCTATCTTCCATTCATCCAGAATAAACATTTTAATTTGCATGCCCAGATTTTAATTGGTACAGCATGTGGAATTAATAGAAACCATTATCAGCTAAATCAGCATGACCCTTCTGTGAATTAAAATATGTCACAGATTTAGAACATTAAATGAGAAAATGGAGCTCTCTAACCTCTAAATCCAACAATTCTCTGTAAATTAACAGCACACTCAGTACACTGCCATAGAGCTCCTGACTTTGAAGTAAGTTTAAAAAATTAAGGAAGGAACAAAGCTGTTGGTGGGTGTATTCCTAATGCTTTCTCAGTCCCTCTTTCCACTGAAAACAGTGTTCAGGAGAAGAAAAGAAACTAACTCTTCAAGGCCCCAACATCTTTGAAAAGAATTATTAAAAAGTGGTTATCGACAGAATTGGCAGCAAATAAAAAATACACAATTGACTGAAAAATGAGAGGGAGCAGAAAAGATGAGATTATTTCTGATTAATAAAAGATGCCAAAAATTACAATAATTCCTTTCCACACAAAGGTAGGCTTGAAATGTCATTACTGAGATTCTAGGATGGTTTTGAATGAATGGAGAACAACACAGTTTAAGACCTCATTTGGGAAATTTCCTGCTAGCCTGTCTTATATAACTAATAAGAGGATTATATACTTCAAAGCTGGGTTTTATCATCCTACTGTGCTGACCGGGGCCATCAGTTCACTGGTTTGGCTGATAAACTGGAATTAGATGTCACAAATGGACCTTTTCATAATAGTCAGTAGTTATATATCCTGCACAATTTATAATTCAAATAAACAACAACAGCAGTTTGCAAAATATGGTCATGAAATTCAATAGCTAACTGAACTTTAGACTCCCATAAACAGTGGAAATATTTTTGACTAAAATTAGAACAATGCCAAAATACTACAAAAAAGAATGATGGTATTGCATAATATCAGAAGAAAGCCATTATTATGATCTGCAGTTTCCAGCTGCTGAGCTCCAGATGTAAATTCTACCTGAAAATAATGCATTCACTAAATAGTGTCTTATCCCTTAGAAAATGCTTTTTCCCATTGCATGGACGATACATCAATCTACTCAGAAAATGTAAATACACTTGCACCTACACATGCACAAGCACAATTACAACAAGTATTTTATAGGGATATGAGGATATGAGATCTATGTAGCATTAAAGAAATCTATTCTTTAAGAAAAAATGTCTGATATTCAACAGAGATGAGTTATTATTCTTCAGTTAGTTGTGCTTTCAAATAGCAAGAGATAAAATAACCACATTCATATCTGCCATTTCAAAAATGCAGATATATGTTTTTCAAAACCATGGGTTTGACCACTGTTGAATGAAGCTGGCATTGAACTTAGCCTGAACCAGTGCCCTGACCATTGTTCTGCTACAAAAAGGTTTTTCAGATTATTCCTTTTGCAGTACTAATCGATTTCACCTCTGTGATGTAGGTGCACTCAGTTCTCTGGTAATAGATTATCTACAAGTAGGTCTCCCCTAAGCAGATACGGTCAACCCGTGCCACTTGAGCCAAGTGTCCCAGTGAAGTTGTACCAGAGAAGGAGTTGTCAGGTAGTCCAAATCTCCAGCTATGGCATAAAATAAAGTAGCAAAACTGCTCAGGCCGATATTGTGACATGACTGACTTACATGTAATGCAGTGATAGAGCTGTTATCATGTCCTACTGTTCCTGGAGGTCTCCACCTCCTTGGCGCTCTTCTTCCATGGGAAAGGTGATGAGGCTCCCAGCCAAAGTTTCTGGTTCATAGCTCAAAGGGTTAGTCAGGAAAATGGGCCATCCCCTCTGTATAAAAAAGTTATTTCAACCCAACCAAAAGCTGGGTCATTAACCTCCTACTTTATAATGCTTCTATTGTTTGTTTTAAAAAAATAGCATACACTCACTCTTTGAAGTTTGCTTAGATAATGATTCTAACAAACTAATTAGAATCAGGAGACTTAAGACTCATCCAGTGTGTCAGTGAGAGTTCTGCTGATTTCTTCCTACCCACATCCTCCCATATTGCCCCTGGTCAGTCAAATTTGCATGGTGAGTGGCCAATAGTTACCTCATTATTACACTTATGGACCAGTCACCTGTGAGGACATGAAATCTTCAAAATTCATCTCAGAGCCTTCTTGTGTCTGAACGCTTCTGATGCTGGATGATGTGGGTGCATGTATTTTCTCCTTGCCCGTTAACCAGTACAAATTATTCATTGCTTTTACCTTAGAACAATAGGTACCTTGACAGCAAGGTAAACTTGCCAAGGTCAGCACTATAAGCCTAGCAGGCTTTCAACCCAGTGAGCTTCTTAAAATGCCAGTTGCCCAGTGTTCATAGTGGTTTTATCTCTAGTTAAATTACACTCACGACTTTCCCTGAGGCCAAAACTGCACTTTTTTTTAAATTATTTTTAGCAGAAAAGCAATGCTTTGAGTGGGTAACAAGTGATGTGTACAGGACAGCTTATGAGTAACTTCCATACAAAGGCTAAGTAGGCAAGGGCTCTTCACAGCAAAAGAGATGACTGAGTTGTTACAGTCTAGCTTTCAAACTGCAAATGTCACTGACAATTAACTGTGAAAAGCAGTTTCCCACTAGGAAATTATGAGGTAGTGGGTTTAAAACAAAAGGAAATTTTGAAAGAATTTTCAAGTAGCACATAATTAATACATTTGTTATTATTGATTAATTCATTGGTATGAGCTGTCACTGATGATAACTGTGCAGACAAATTTTACATTACAGAAATATGTGAATTTACTTCAGGAGTTAAGGAGTACATAAACATAACAGAACAGATGCAACCTCCATGAATTTTTTAAAATACTGATAGCTGGAGCCTGAGAGAATCACAAGAGGAAGAATAATTTACAATTTGTCCAATTTCTTACAGTTTTCCCTAACCATCTGTTACTGACCACTTCAAGAGCGAGGATACTAGGCTAGGTAAACCACCATTTTGTTCTGCTATTGCACTCTCAGTTAAAAAGATTATTTTACTGATTAATTTACCTATATTTCACATATGCCCAATAATACCAACTAGGCATAAAAGGAAAAAGTACCTATTCACAAAATTATGTTCATTCTTACATCCAATTAAACTATAGTGATCAAGAATATTTGATCACTTGTGTGTTGCATTGAGCATAGCCAACAACTTAATATTGACTACATACAGTTCATTTTACAAGAGCTCTGGCAGTTGTCTCTGAGGGCAAAGAGCAGGCCCGAATTTTTGCAGGAGGATGCTGAGCTCTTCCGCTATGCTCAAAACATTATAAGTATCTGATACTGGCCCCAGATGGATTTCAGACATCAGTCATCAAAGTTCTGCAGACACAAACCAAATCCTGTCACAGGGCACAAGATCCAAAGCCTCTCACATACATCAGTGGTGGTGGTGGGAGAAAGGCCACCAAGCTAGAGGAGAATAGCTCCGCACAACACAGCAGGAAGAGGACTGACTACAGTCTCTCACATTCACAGATGCTTGCTAAGCAGGGACCACTACCAGCAGACCACCCTTCAACATGACCAAGGTGCCTGTGGTACCGGTTTCCACTTCCTGCATAACATCTCTACAAAAAACCCTCATTATTTTCTGCTTGATTTGTTGAAGGCTTCTTGTTAAAACCTGGGTAGGGTGGGTACCTAGGCTGTTGCACCATGACCTCCTCCATTCCCTTGCCAACATATCTGTAAAACATGGTCCCCAGGGACAGCATCTCTCTTACCGGAAATCTGTGCTTAGTGAGGCCCAGGGATCAAAGGGACTAAATTCCCCCTACTAGCCCGTGTCTCATGTTTCTTATTTGTTAGTGCTGCTGAAGATAGAAATCAAGTTCTCTCACTTGGGGGACCTCACACTTCACACCTGGCACGGCTGGCCAGGGCTGCAGAGGATATTATCTGAACTTTAGCATAGCCTCTGTGTCAGTGCCAGCTTCACATGTTAAATCAGAAACAGTCCTGCTAATTACCTTTTGGCAACTTATGTGCCAGACACCTTATCTCTGTCTGGCAAATCTCTCATCTTCACACAAAGAGCATGAGAAGGAGGAAAGGATCATGGGCTAAGAGACTTCCAAATATTGATCAAACAATTATGTATAAACTTACTCTTTTTTTGCCTGTAGCTAAAGTCCTGCAAATTGCACTTCTGTCAGTGGAGTTAGCAAGACAGAGTCATGGCTCAGACCAGGATGGATAGGTTTGGAGCATCACACAAATGTTTAAACTTCAGCACAGAGCTTGTGGGGAAACACTGAGCAGAATTCCCATTAACTTCATTTGAAACAGGGCTAGCTCTAGGCTCAGGCAAAGCAGGTGATTGCCTATAAAAGCACACTAAAGTTGGCTGTAGGAACATCCCTGGAATGAGCAGCTAACCTCTGCTGCCTGTGTATCCAACACTGCTTTGCGTTTGCCTCTGCCTTATGCACTCATTCGTTTTACCCAACATCAGAAAGCTTCGCTCTGTCTAAGCTCTATCTGCAATCTCTGTGAAACCATAGTGAAACTTGTCATGCAGAGGGGAGGGATGGCTTGTAATCCAGACTGTGAACTAGAAAGTACTTGTGCTTAATTCTAGTAGGGGAATAAGGTTCTGCTTGTAGTATTGGAGAAGTCAAATTGCCCACAGAGAGAATTTCCCTTCATGTTAGGTGCAGCAAATTAAATTCTGAAGAGCCATGAGCCAGCTGGCCCTTATGTGAGTACACCAGGGAAGAACAAATTTAATTTAGCCAAGTTGTCATTGCAGAGCTTATAATTAGGGTTTTGTTTTTGTTATTGCTTGCTTTTTCTTTTTTCTTTCTTTTGAACTGAGGACATTTGATGTAGAGCTTTTGCCTTCCTTGGACTTGCATACTTTTTTTGTGGAATTACACTTTGTCACTGAAATCAACTCTTAACGTAGATGAATTATACAGGGCTGAGGGAAAACTTTGTAATACATTTTTTAAGGGTATGCAAGTCTACAGTCCGGTTCCAAAGAACTAAGTGTCAGTCTACCATGTAATAAAAGGCGTATGGTACATAGTACAGAAATTTTTTTTAATCTTTTGTACTACTTACTAACAGCAATGGATAATTTCAGCTGGAGTGCTCCATCCAGTTTTGAGCACCATCTATTAGACAAGCCAAAAAGAATGCAAAAAAGATCAGCAACAATTAAGAGGCTTGAAATACAGGACTGAAAAGAGGGATTCAGGTTTCCCTAGTTTAGAAAAGACTGAGGGGGTGCATAAAAATAGAGTTCAAACACGAAGGAAAGTGAAATAAAGAGTTCAGTTGTCCCCCATGCCAACCAAAGATCACGTAAGGAGCAATTGTCCCCCATGCCAACCAAAGATCAGGCAAGGAGCAAACAATTTCAAATATAGAGATCTGGATAGCACATTAGGAAAAATATCCATCTGGAATTACATTTAAGTGCTGGGACTGGTCAACTAGGAATATAGTAGGATCTTCAATGACTGCTTTCAAGACTTTGTAAAACAAACAAGTACTGGAGACAGTCTAGGTATACTTAATCTTATCTGGAGCCAAAACATGTTTCAGTCTGCAGTGAACATGGATAATCTCACAAACATATATCCCAGATCACTATATTTCAAGGCCAGGAAGGACCATTTCAGTCATCTCTTCTGAATGCCTGCATAAGGAAGGCTGGGAAATTCCAGAAGATGATGACTGCACTAAACAATCAAATCTAGTAGAATCAGGAGGCAAAAAAAGGGGACAAAAATAAATTCTTATGTTTAAGCAAGAAAATAGGAATTTTAGATTCAGTGATCTGTAACTGAGTTCCCAGAAAAAAAATACAGGAAAAGGTCATGCAACAAAGTATTTATATTATTTCTAGGTACTTACAAAATGGCAGTAACAGCTAAGCAACTCAAGCCAATGCACTCTATTTTTTATAGTGGGAAAATAGAGCTTCTGACTTTAGTTAGGAGTTTGACACTGTAGGACCTGATATAAGTAAACTATGGGAACACAGTATAAATGAAACTGATGCAAGCTTTTGGTAAACCTAGCTAAAAAGTGTCCTCAAAGATGAGCTACAAATAATTTGTTGTGAAAGCTTATGTTCTGTTGTGGGCTTTCTTGGACCTTGATAAATATTTTCATCAAAGGCACCAATGATGAATCAGAGAACAGCTTTATTAAACCGACAGATGACAACAAGCAGAAAAAGACTGCAAATGCTTTGGAGACTACAATTTTAAGAATTTTAAAAGGTCATGACAAACTGTAGAAATAGGCAGGAAAAGAAAAAGGGTGCAATTTGGTTAGGTCAAATGCCAGATATGGCATTTCAGCAGAAACAGCCATCACCAACAGGAGACTGAAAGTGAATGAAGAGACAGCAGTTCTGAAAAAAAAAAAAAAGAAAAAAAAAATTTGAATAGATCAAAGTGAAACGTGAATCAGTGTTGTCATCCTCTTGCAAAAAAAAGCATATTGAAGTGTATAAACAGGAGTGTGATATGGAGGGTGGATAAACCAACCCTTCCAACAGTGATAAGGCATGAGTTTAGTGTCCAGCCCTAGGCCACATATTTCAAGAAAGATAGAGAGAAAATTCTGGTGGGGTCTAGAGAACAAGACATATAAGAAAATACTAGAATAATTGTTTTCAGTGATAAGAGGTAAGAAGTTTGGAAGAGGACATTGCAAAAATGCAGATGTCTTGGTCTCCAACTTTACTAAGGAGAGGATTCAAAGAAGATGAAGTCGGGTATTATACAAACTTTCTATTATAAGCATGGAATATAATGCCAAGAAAAGGTCTGGAATTTCCATCACTGGAAGGCTTTGGGAACATCTTCCAAAAACCTCAATGGACAGGGATAGGAATGCTTAAGAACACCAGAGCATTCTGGGCTTTTCCAAATCTATTCATGTACATTTGAATGTGTGCTGTTTTTGAGGAGATTTTCATTTTACACATACATATTTGCCTGCATTTTTTATAGTCCTGCCAATCTTCTGATAAATAGAGATATCAATTCCAATATAGTTGTGGTAGGAATGATACTAAAAATCAAATCAAAGGTCAGCAGGTACCTTTGGGAAATCATTTGGTTCTACTCCAAGTGAACTGAAAAAATGTTGAGAAACCATTTCCTTAAAAAAAGATAATAAAGGGGGTTGTTAAGTCATCTACCAGACAATGAGGGCATTTTTTTAATTACAGAGTTCAACTGAAAACGTAACGGTAGATTTAATATAGCATAATATAATTACTATCAAGGCCATAGAGAACAAACTGAAATGGCTCTCATTAGTCAAGTCAAATCACCAGTATTTTGGGTTACATTAAACCTAGCTTTTCAGAAACATGTTTTCTGGAGACATGTTTGTTATTAAGTCATGGCTCCTCTGAGATGTAACTGACTATACTGGCTCTCAAGAAGCAGTGGCAACTACTATGATTTCCTGAACACATGTAGTTTCTCACAACTTATCTTTGCCACTACTACTCCATTCTTTGTTGGGATATAAAGGGCATAGCTAGGAAGCTGGTTATGTTGATTTTCCATCTACAGAAGTCCATAAAGAGCCACAGAACAGAGCTGAGAGTTGACATAAGTGGAAATATCTAAATTTGGAAGTACCTAATTCACTGTAAAATGCCAAAAAGATTGCTCTTTCACAAAAATCTTACATTATTTTTGCCTTAGGTTTATGATAGCAAAGTTGAGGCTTTATACAAAATTCAAACTTTTCAAAGTCTACCAGCATTTCCACGTGTGGCCAGCATGCATCTACCAGCATGTGTGTTTAACTCCTTGTATGTCCTGCACAGGCTTCTTCAGTCCATGGATTTCATCTTTGCAACTAACAGTCAGCTCTTGAGCGTATAAATGGAAAGCATGATGGCTGCTTTCTGAGATACGCAGCAAGATACATTATGGCAGATAGCTGCCTTGCCACCTCAAAAAATCATAAGCAACCAAGGATTATCCTACCATAAATAAAGTGCCCTCCCACTTAAACAGACTAAGTAGAGATACCCAAATGCAAGCCAAAAATCATAGAAAGGACAGAATTGGAGGGAATGTCAAACTGATCACTTAACCCACCTTCCTACAAGAAGGAAGGAGCAAGCATGTTGAGATCTATCCCTAACATATTTGTCCATCTGAAGGCTGACAAGCAACAAGAACAGAACAAATACCTTCACATGTTACACATAATAGTCCTGTTAACAACCCCTCCTGACAAAAAAAAAAACCCACTTTTTTTATATTTGCCCTCATTCTTCCACATGCAGGGAAACTTCAGCAGAGAAAGTACATGTTTACCCTTCCCTCCATAACACATTTGCAAGGCAGAATAAATGGAGTAGGGGAAAGTACCTGAACTTGATAACTTGATATCATCATCTCTCTTTTTTCTTGGCAGCAAAGGGAATTTTCTTATTATTCCATCTGCCTGGACAGGGAAGAAAAAAAACCAAACAAACTAATAAAATAACAGTCAGATGAAGTTTATAGTGCTGACTTTCAATGTCACATAAGGATGGCCAGATGGAGTCTGCAGGAGTTACTTTAAGGACAACTGACCAGAGCAGAAAAGACAGGTATTAACATTCGTCGTCAACTATTTTATGTAATGCCCTAGGCCTGAAATCTCCCAGCATTGCAAGTTATCCTTCACAAGAACATGAAAAGATAAAGCCGTACACCATCTGTACTCAATGTATTCTTTCACATACTTATCAAATCCTGCAATGTTCCCTATAGCTGCTGCCCTCTTAAGCAAGGTGCAGCAGAATCTGAAGCTTGTAATCCTGATATAACATTCCTGGAATTTCAGATGGGGGATAGGAACAGCTGAGCTCTCAGCTTCTCATCGTTTCACCCTTATCTGGGTCCACCTTTGACAGGCTCTGTGCTGTACCCAGCAGCAGTGATTTTTGCATCCATAAAACACTATGATAATGCCAAGACCTTTCAGTTCTTCATGGTGCAAATGGCTCTGCTGCCTGGACAAGGCTGTGCCAAAAAGCTAGGGAAAACAGTCACAGAGACAGCGTGGAAAGTCTGGGAGGAGATGCCTCTCTGCCTCAGTTGAAAAAAAAATCCACATCCCTTTCAGTTCTTCTCATCACAGATCACACACCACCCACTGCACCCACAACTTAAGAAATATCTGTATTATAAGAGATAATACTGACAGCACCTAGTTCTGCCATCACAGTGTTGTTAGTAACTGTACACACTGCAGTTCCTGCTAGTCAGATAAAAAAAAATCCTGACAAGGCTGATGACTGCAAGCGTCTCTGGATAAAAATCCCACCAGACATTAGCATCCATCTTCTGTCTGGAATTCTGAAAGGAAGGCAAGCCTTCCTCTTGCTCTGGCCCACAAGCTTCTGGATAAATTTCCAGTTCCAAAGTATCCTGAAGTAAATACAGCATTTCAATTTAATTGCTTAAAAGATATACTGGTGCCCTCCATACTGTATCTGTCATCTGTCATCGTGACCATTTTTAATTGGAGTATGAAACCCTAAACTAACTTTTGACATCTGATTTCTAAACATGTATGTATTTCTTTACTTAAGAATCCCCATTTCATTACTTAGAAGGTTGAGAGTATTTATATTCTTTTCTCCATTTCAATCTAAGATGAAAATATCGTTGTTCTTCAGTCTAAACTGAAAAAAACTGCAACTAAATAAACAGCAACCCAATTAGTAAGTGTAGAGCAGAAAATTCTACTTGGACTGACAAAGCAAAAGACTAAGCGGTTCATTTGCAGCACTTCTATTTCATCTGCTGGCTTAACTTTTTTTTAGCCATTTCATTGTAGGGAAAAAAGTAATATTTTACAATAAAGGCATTATGAATGTTGCATAAATTACAGAGGAGTAGCCAAGCATTTCCATTGTACTTTTATCCTCATACAGGCAGCACCTTGTCAGAATACAAACTTCCTAACATAAGAGCTTTTCTGAGCAGGAATATTTCCCTCATTACAGCCCTGAACAGACACATTTGTGTCAATATAAACATGTTTTTGCAGTTAACACTTTCGTATAAGGACTTATTGCAAGTCAACTATCCTCGAAGGAAAAGAGTGAAGAGATGGCACTCAGAGCGAGTTCTCTGCAGATAAACCTGGTGCAGGAAGATTTCAGCCATCTCTCCATCTGAGAGAGATGAGAGTGGATTTAGGTAATCAGAGCTATTCCTCAGGACATACCCTGCAGGTCAGGAAATGGCCACAGCCACCCACCAGAGTATCTCAGTCCCAAAGAAGAATTTCTAGCTGTTACAGTTGTGCTGAGAGTAGCCTTAAACCTCATAGCTCTGTACCATGATACCCAGTCCCATGACTGGGTTAAGAAGGACCTTTTTCTTAAGGGAACTGGAATAAATCCTCACAGGTCTTTGTCCCTAGGTCTAACGTAGGCTGCTATTTTCTACTTCACTGTGTATAGTCTTGCAACAGGATTCACAGCTGATGTAGACCTAGTCACTATAAGTGATAGGATTCCACCCTGGCTTGCTGTAATGAATGCCAGAAGAGGGGCATGGATCTCTTGTCAGCAGGACAGCACAGGTCTTCTTGGACTGCCACTTCTACTCCATTGTATCTAATCCCTGCCATCCTTTCCCAAGGGAGGAAAGAGAAACCCTGAAGGGTAATGCACTGTGCAATTCCCACCCCAGCTGTACCAGAGTCTGCACTCCCCATGTCCTCAGCATCCAGCAGCCCTGCAGCAAGGGGAGCTCCACTTGTGAACATGCAGGATATTTTTTAGAAGCTTGAGCTGAATGTTGCTCATGAGCAGAAAAGCACATGCAGCTCCTGAGCCCAAGGCTTTGGTGCATCTGTCAGAGCAGAGCTAAAATAAGGTTCAATATTTTGGCTTCACTATACTGTACAAGATTATTTGGCACTGTGTTTTCTGAGTTTGTGAGGGCAGGCCTTCAATGTTGCTTTGTTATTATGTGGACTTAAGAGGTCAGTATAAGGTCTTCTGAGCTTTTAATTTTGGAACGTTGTTTTCCTACCCATCCACACCCTTCTGGATAAAATGAAAGCAGCACAACAAATATTCAGTGAGAATCACAGTTCTATCTGTGCGTGCCATAGGGAGATGAAAATCTTCTTTCAGCTTGAGTATTCATCATGGACATGCCTGTAAGCTCAAGATACATTTTCTAAGCATTTAAGACTTACAAATCATAAAACTTTTCTCTGACTCTTCCATACAACTATGACTCTATTAAAACTGCTTCAGAAACTGCCTTTTAAAACTACAGATGTAGGAATTTTCAAATATCATCTATCTTTATTTGAAACATCTAAGATCCTGAAGTGCTGCATTCTTGGACAGACTGTGTAGTGAGTGATTATACATACATACATAATGAATAAATAATTTAATTTGCTGTTTTAAAACCAACAGTGTTGTTGTTGTAGCGCAGGCCCTAATCACCTTCAGAGAGCAAATAAATACCTACAAGGTCAGGCATGGACTTCAAGGGTGGCAGAACATGACCTTACACATCATTCAGGTGTTATCAAACTGCACGGTGAGCCACCAAGGAATTTACTTTTTTGTTCACCAGGACAAAAGCACTAATGACAGAAATACCCCACTGAAATTCTTTTCTGTTAAGAATATACCAGCTGCTGGAAGTTGGGATGTTCATGAGCCTACTGAGCTACTCACTTTAAACTTTTGGCTTTTTATTGCACACCAATTTCCACCATTTCAGGAAGACTGTATGGCAAAAGTTAGGATTTCTTGCTCACAGTGAGGGAGAACTTGCACTTTGATTTCAGGCACATTTGGGACAGATCTGATTACTCATTTCAGGGAAAAATCTTGAACACATCAGATTTAGTAAATAAAACAGAACACCTACAGAACCTATAGAACATTATTTGTTAAATTTGCTGAATATTTCTTTATTCCATATTAGTCTGGTTTGCACAGCATCACATCTTTTAACTATCTATGTACACATCAAAATATAAATGAGAATATATTTTCTGTTATACACTCACTGAATTCTACAGTGTTTTGAGTAACTCTACAGGAATTTTGAACATAAAACATATTAAAACCACATGAGCCTATTATGCCAAATTTCAAAGGCAGATTTCTGAAGCTGTTGTTTTTACGATATGTTGGCACTAACCTAGGACTTATTCTAACTACAACCTCATTGCAAAGCATTTCCAGAGAAACCTCAATGCCATTTTGGATGAGAAATGAGTTTTCTTAAAATGCCTCTCACAGAGCCAATGACATATTAATTCTTAAATCTAAGAATCTGTTTCTGCCCAAATATACCTTTTTTAACACAGCTGTTTTGCCTACAGGAATGGGACTATTGTTGACATGAACTGGCATGTTAGTTAGGTGAATCTCCGTCTTAACTGTAACAACAGTGCCTTACAAGGCCCTAGAGAACTTTCTGACATTGGAAAAAGCACTGGCATTTGTCAGGTAGCACTCTCCTCTGGTTACCTGCTCTCCGGACTCCAGAGACTGTGAAGAGCTGCTATTTTTAATTGGTTTTCATGCCTTAATCCAAAAAGGAGTATTTCCTTTTTTTTTTTTTTTTTTTTTTTTTTTTGAGTATGGATTAGTTACGATAGTTTTTAGCAAAGAGATTAAGCTAGATAAAAAGCAATTTATTGCCAAGTAAACTGAGTATTTGGCACCAGCTACCCTAACCAACAAATTTTGTGTTGATCTGTTAAATAATCTCTTGTCCTACTTCTCCATATGTGAGCCTAGAAATACCTATCTGAGATTATCCTTTTCAGATGTAATCTTCAG
The DNA here is from genome assembly GCF_900496995.4 of Aquila chrysaetos chrysaetos. Taxonomy (NCBI): domain Eukaryota; kingdom Metazoa; phylum Chordata; class Aves; order Accipitriformes; family Accipitridae; genus Aquila; species Aquila chrysaetos. The sequence continues at coordinate 70,810,482 of NC_044030.1, forward strand.
TGACCCAAAATAATGACAGAGAAACATTGTCTTTCTGATTCCTGAGGCCTTTATTCTTCCTTGTCCCCAAGTAACTTCTTCTTGAGTTCATACATAACTGTTTTCCAGCTGCCTATAAATTCAAAATAATCATGGGATCTTCCTAAGTCAGGGGAAAAAAGGCCTCACACTGTAGAAGTAGCACAAAAATTCAACACTGCACTGTTATTTAAATTCTCTGTGCTATTCTTAGTCTTGAAGTGATATTCTGAACAGCTCTACAGCCTCTAAATGAAATGCTTCATTATTTCTTTGATGGTTGCCAACTGCCTACTATTGGCTTTACTACCCTTGAGGTAACTACATTGGAAAAGAAGAACAAGAAAAAATAGACCGACAAGGTGACATAGCAGAATGGATACTTTGTGTACCCTATGACTCTACAATGAACAACGTTCTCAGAAGCACTGAAAATATGTAAAAAAGTAACTAGCTTTATCCTTTTCCAAAAAACACATCCCTTCTAATATCATATATATTATACAAAGTTTTAGCAGTATGCTAAAATACAGCTAGAAATAAATGCAGTAATAGGCAGTACACAAATCAAAAAATGTCCCAAATAGTATCCACCTAGTAACTATATGCTGAATGCATATTTTTTCCTTAGTTCTATTAAGTTGCAATTCTTATGCAAACCATACGCACAGCATATGTGCCAATCCTTATATTTTTCTATCCTAGTCTATAGTTCTTATACTGAGTTCATAATCAAGCTCAGTGCCTCACTACATACTGTCATCACGCATATGCTTTGTGCTGGTTCACCAAATAGCATTTCATTCCTAGAGTATGACTCTCCTTCATTTGAGCTATACAGAACAAATTCTTTTGACTTAACTCAGAGTGTGATGGTCCTCAATGACATGAACTACAGCTCCCCACACCAAGGTAATAGAAGTCTCTGCCCGAACAGCAGTGGACCCTAAACCAGATCTTCATTTTCTACCTGGCCCCAGTCAATGGAAAGTGCTTCAAAGGGGAATTTGTCCTCTTGAATGGGAACTCCCTCACAGATCTGACTAGATTCCTTCTGTAGCTATCACACTGCATGCTTAAAGGTAGCTAGAACTAATGTGGGTCTTTGTCTTTAAGAAAAGTTAGACTGATCTCAAACCATGCCTTTTCATGGGTACCTCATTCACATGGACAGTTTGCAACAGACCCGGAAACTATACAGAGCACGTCATAGCCAACAAACGCCTCACATCTATAATCTTCAGACTCATAAAATTAGCAAATGATTCATGATCCTATTGCTGCATCCTAGTCATGCACAACTCACAGTTCTACGTGGTCTGGGTGCAAAATGAAACTTCACAGTTATGAACAAGTTGCGCTTAAAGAATTTGAATTTATTCAAGCCCCAAACTTATATCTCAAAGGTTGTAGTTTTGCAGTGCAAAACCACACTCCCTCACAAATGTAATTGAAGAATTTCCATGAGAGCCGCAAAGCAAAACTCCTCTGTTTAAAACTACTACAGTGTGATATGCACTGTGCAGCTTGTGCTTTCTGTTCTGCACAGCAAAAAGTAGAAGGCAGAAATACAAACCATGGAGGCTAACACTTGCCCCAGAACATCACAGAGTTCATTGCTTGCCAGGCCATGTTAGCTGGGGAATCAGAGTACCCAAGACTTCTCTGGCAACTCGCCAACTAATGTCTTTTTATTAGAGAAGGAGAAAAAGAACCACTTTTGTTATTTTTAACTCCAGATTGGCTAAAAATAGTTCTGTTGAAAAAGGAAACAGAAAGAGATAATCTTACCCTCACTTTTCTTTTCTTCCTTTCACTCTTTTAGTGGAGATCAAATATATTAGCCCATCTGATATTAAAAAGCTACTTGGCATGAAGCCAAATATTTAATAGCCTGAAATTAAGCCAAATTATTTCCTTCTGGTTTTGCATCTCTTTTCTATATGCTTTTATATTGTCTAGGTTAGATCAAAGCCAAGAGACTAATATTAAAATATTTCCAGCCACTCAGGATGTCTATTGGAAAACACCTTCCATGACTGATAGAACAACCTGCAACATAGGAATCCTATCCTGAATTTCTCAGAGGAAAATTAAAAGCATCTTTTTAAAACAACAGATTACTTTTTACCTTAAAGTTCTACCTAAGAGTCATCTTATTTTCACAGACTAGAAAATGATGATAAACTATGGATAAATATAATAAAAAATAATAATTTTGTTTAACTCTCTGTTCCTTTGGCTGTGAACTGTGAGTCAGACCATCTGTCTTCCCCTGGATTGCTGAATGAATGGAGTAACATCAGCCCTGGCTAAACATAAATTAATACATGGCATTATTCAAAATAACACGGCTACAACATCCAAGGAAAACTGCCAGCTACTGATTTTCTATAGTTATTAATATTTATAGTCAAAGACAAACTGAACTCTCTTTGCATACAAACCCAGGGAGTATTTATTCCATTAGTGTCAAAAACACCTTCCTCTGGAATTACCTGAGTAACATCAAAGTAAACTTGGACCCATCATAGCATTAAAATGTCACTTTGGTTTCAAACGTCCCCCGCAAGGTTATCATTTTCCTGTGCTAAAAGATAGTACTTGTCCCCACAAACATTATCCTGGGCAGAGATATAACCTTTAATGAAGAATGCACAGATGTATTAGAAAAGGAACTAAATGAGTTACTAAACTAAACATGTTTTACACAGCACAATGTCACCATCAGAAGTTCCAGCACTTTCAGCTACCCAGAATTACAGCATGATGCTGCATATTCATCTCAGCTTCTAAATGTTGTTTTCTTGCCTTTGATTTTAAAAATAAAACAAAGAAAAAACATGTCATTGACTAAAATTGTTTTGAATTAGGTCTGGCAGCTTGCTTATAAGCCACAACTTGCTTCTAAGTTACAACTCTCGCTGTCAGAAATAATCAATTTCCTTTAAAATACTGCCTGTAACTGAGTGATAAAATGGCTGTGGAACTTATTTAGGTCAAGATTATTTGAAGATATGACTAAATAGGCACACTACTGTCATATAGCTGTCATTCTAAGAACTGCTTCTTTTTGAAGTTGACTGGAAGCACATATTCAGCTCCCTCATAAGGTATAACTCCCATTAAGATAAGTATTCTTCTCATCTAAACATGTCAGCACCAATGGCTTCTCAATCTTTTTGTGTACTGAAATCCTTGAGCCATAGATTTCTCTTCTCAGTTAAATACTAACCCTAAACATAGGACCAGAAAGTAGACCTTAATATAGTATCACAGCCTTTTCATCTTAATAAAGAGCTCTCCTAACTCCAACTCATAAATGTTCTTTCTTAAAATAAATTAGCAGAGGTAGGTCATGGCATGTACTCATCTCAGACTTAATAGAGAACCTACAAGCACCCATGCCTGCTTCCCATGTTGCTGATGGGTATAGTACTTCTGTTCACAAGAAAGTCTCAAAATTGCCAATATCATTGCAAAAAACTTTTAGTGTCTGCCAAAATTTATCTACTCAAACTTATATCATTCAATCACAGAAGCCAACCAACCTTCTACCTTACTAAGTCAACCTACTTATACTCTCTTCTAGTATATCCTCACAGATATTATTTGTCTCCATTTACCTTTGCACACATAACTACTTACCTGCGTGACCTTCCTATATTACTTGAAATCTTCATTTCTATAAATTTTGACATTCATGGAATCTCTGAAGTCACCGAAGGAAAAAATAACAACAATCATTTCGTCTTGTAGCACTTTGAGTCAGTGGATCTGAGCACCCTTACAAATGAGTTGTGGACAACATTGCCTCACTCAAAGTACCTAAATGGTACCTAAAGGGGTCCTACAAGAAAGCCGGAGAGGGGCTTTTTACAAGGGCATGTAGTCATAGGACAAGGAGTAATGGTTTTGAACTGAAAGAGGGTAGATTTAGATTAGATATAAGGAAAACATTCGTTACTGTGAGGGTGGTGAAGCACTGAAAAAAGTTGTCCAGAGAAGCTGTGGATGCCCCATCCCTGGAAGTGTTCCAGGCCAGGTTGGATGGGGCTTTGAGCAACCTGGTCAAGTGGAAGGTGTCCCTGCCCATGGCAGGGGGTTTGGAACTATATGGTCTTTAAGATCCTTTCCAACGTATACCATTCTGTGATTCTATGATTCTGTGAAAGCACCCTTACAAATGATTTGTAGACAACATTGCCTCTACTGGAATGGGGAATGAGGGGAACATGGGGAATTTGTGACAGAGTAAGCTGGGCAACAGACGTACAGCTGGCCAGTGGCAAGGCTGATAACAGCAGGCAAATCTACTGAATCCCAGGTAATTCTGATACTTTCTGATGAAAACTACACATAACATTACCTGGGGATCACTGTGTGTGCTGGTTTTGGCTGGGACAGAGTTAATTTTCTTCATAGTAGCTAGTACGGGACTGTGTTTTGGATTTGTGCTGGAAACAGTGTTAGTAACTCAGAGATATTTTTGTTATTGCTGAGCAGTGCTTACACAGAGCCAAGGCCTTTTCTGCTCCTCACCCCACCCCACCAGCGAGCAGGCTGGGGGTGCACAAGGAGTTGGGAGGGGACACAGCCGGGACAGCTGACCCCAACTGACCGGAGGGGTATTCCAGACCGTATGATGTCATGCTCAGCAATAAAACTAGGGCAGTTGTTGGCAGAGGGCGCTGCTGCTTGGGGACTGGCTGAGCATTGATTGGTTGGTAGCAAGTAATTGTTTTCATTTACATCACTTGTCTTTCTTGGGTTTAATTTTTCTCTCTCTGTTATTTTCTTTTTTGTTCCAATTTTTTAATTATAATTTTTGTTGTTGTTGTTATTATATTGTATTATATTTTATTTCATTTCTATTATTAAACTGTTTTTATCTCAACCCATGAGTTTTTTCACTTTTACCGTCCTGATTCTCTTCCCCCATCCCGCTGCGGGGGAGTGAGTGAGCAGCTATGTGGTACTTAGTTGCTGGCTGGGGTTAAACCAAGACACTGGGTTACCACAAGAAATTTAGGAATGTGGGAGAACTGTATACATGCAAGTTAATGATGTGAGAGATATGTGGTTGCAACTCAGGGGGATAGTATGAATATCAGTTGATGGCAGGTGTTTAAATGGAAAGATGCTGTGAATTAATATTAGTGTGTGTGTAAGACAGTGTAGTACCTTTTTGTAGCAGCAAAGGAGCTGATCTAACATTTATATGGCATCGACAGAAATCTCTTTTAGGAAAGGATGCAAAGAGTTTGCAAACAGTAACTAATCTTGAAAAAGTAATGCATTCACATCCGATGTTGTCGTGGTTTAACCCCAGCCAGCAACTAAGCACCATGCAGCTGCTCAATCACTCCCCTCCCCCCCCCCCGCAGTGGAATGGGGAGAAAATTAGGAAAAAAAAAAAAATTAAAACTTGTGGGTTGAGATAAGAAAAGTTTAATAGAACAAAAACGAAAGAATCTAATAATGATAATAATAACAATAATAAAATGACAATAATAATAAGAAAAGGACTGGAATACACAAGTGATGCACAATGCAATTGCTCACCACCCGATGCCTAGTTAGTTCGCAAGTGGTGATTCCCCCGACCCCCACTGTCCCCAGTTTATAAACTGGACATGGCGTCACATGGTATGGAATACCCCTTTGGCCAGTTTGGGTCAGCTGTCCTGGCTGTGTCCCCTCCCAAATTCTTGTGCCCCTCCAGCCTTCTTGCTGGCTGGGCATGAGAAGCTGAAAAATCCTTGACTTAGTCTAAACACTACTTAGCAACAACTAAAAACATCAGTGTGTTATCAACATTCTTCTCATACTGAACCCAAAACATAACACTATACCAGCTACTAGGAAGACAATTAACTCTATCCCAGCCAAAACCAGGACAGATGTTTTCTCAGGGTTACCTTTGAGAACACGAGGATGGATACCCACATATGGAGACCAGCAGCAGCTAAAGGAAGAAAACAGCAACACAAAGATTCCTTACCACTGCATACACCTTATTAAAGCAAGGTAGACCTACGTATATTGCAGGCACTGAAACCAGCCAACAGGCTATTTAAACTCCCATTTTGAGGACAATTGGTTTGGAATGGAACATGGTGTGATTTAGGTCTTGGAGTAAATTTAGAATAATTTTATTTGTCTAAAATAATCCCCAACTTATCTTCTCTTTGCCCAAATGCTTTTCCTGAACAGGAGACAGAACAGAAAATAGTCTAGTTTCCTCTAACTTTCTATCATCTGACATTTAAGTTACCTGCCTGGAGCAATAAGGCACTCTTCGCAGCTCTCACATATTCATTGCGAAATTCAAGAAATGAAATCTCTTATTTCCCTAGGCCCTGGTGTATTACGGTTCTATAGAAGATACAATTCATTGTAATTGTTTGCGAGGGGCATGTGGCATATATGAATGACAAATCACATCCAAGCAACTGCACAACATGCCCTTTATACAAAGAAAATAATCAGCCCTGAGAGAATGCAGCTGGTGTAGCTTCATTTAGAGTATTTCACAGTGGCTGAGACAATCTAATCAGTTTTTGTATCAAAATTGTTATAGAACATAGGAGCAAAACATGGACTCATAATAATTTCCAATTCTTCTTCCCAAAGTGCTTCAAACCATAGACCCTAAATTGTATCAAATGAGCACTTAACACATCTTATTTCAAAACCACCCACCTACCCTCATCCTACTCCTATCAGAGAGAATTAAAATCTGAAAGATTGCACGTGATTCACAGCCCAGTAGTAGGAAACTAAACATCATTTTCAACACTGACATGCTGAGGATGCTGCTGTTCTTTCCTTTGTAAATGACTGCACCTTACTACACAAGTTTCACAGATTCTTGAATGTGAATACAAAGACATTTTTCAAAACTAACTGCAGCATAAGGACAATTTTAAAAAAAACAAAAGAAGAAGAAAGTAGAAGCTAGTGGAGAAAATTCTTCTGAAATACGTTAAACTTTTGGCAGTGACTGCAGACAGCTAGGGAACATACTTATATTCATACTGAAGCATGTAAAACTTGCTATGTAATTCAGAGCCAGAAATCTCAGGATGGGAGAGAAGTGTCTTTACAGATATTTACAGGAACTCACTCAGTTGCAGCCACTCAGGCAATAGGATCTCTTAGTGAGACCCACTTTATCCTTTTACAGTCATGGAGTCCCCTTATGCAATGTACCAAGGGGTACATTAAACATACATGTGGCACTTATAAAACAGAATTACATAACTGTACAGTGGCTAAACTCTCCGGTTTTGATCATTTCAGTCTGTTGTGTGAGCAATGCTACTGAAGTCAATGGGCATTTTTTGCTGAATAAAAATATTAGGGTTTGGCTCTCATATCCGTTCTCAATCCAAACATATTTGAAACAGGAAGGCTAAGATGGAGGGACAACAGCCATATTCTTATTGTTTGAGTCTACCAGTCATACATGGAAAAAAGACATACAATTTCAATTTTAAATGTCACAGAACAGAAGCAAAGAGGGAAGTGAAAGTACTACACAGCTGTAAATTTATTGTATTCCCTTGGAGACAGCTCTGCTTGGCAATGTGAATTGCTTTTGAGGATCATGGTGGAAGCCTGCAGGGTGTGGAAAGGTTCTGCAGGGACTCTTGCCAAATTAGACTCCTTTCACTGAACCCATTAAAAAGCCAAAACCTTCCTAACACATTTGTTTATGTTGACAGCCCTGCTCAAATGTAGGTGACGTGCCTGAAGAAATTTGTTGTGACTTCATTCAGTGGAAGAAATGCACTTTCACTGCAGTCATCTTAGAGCCCCTGCCCCAGAGCACTATGCTTCCTAGTTCAGAGCAGTACTGAAAAAAAACCCCAAAGCACCAAAAATACAGGTTTGCAACAACATTATCATACTGATAAGCACAGGCTGGTAGCATTCCCAGTGAAATGTTCTGCCTCACACATTGTTTCTTTGTATAACACCAACAGCTTTCAGTTTCATACAAGCTCATCTGCAACACTCTGGGAGTGGAACCAAAGCTCCTTTTCTTGCACTCAGCAGGATGCACGAAGCCATCCTGCCTACCTCTGTGGAACAAGGAGCAGCATTCCTGGAGAAGACACTTTCTTTATCACACCTTGTTTCAAAATATAAGGTAGCTGCAGAGGTGAAGCATACACTGCTTTATTTTCTTGGATAGCCGGGCAACGGTTTTTCATTGAGAAATAATTCCCAGAGCCAGAACAGCCATGTACTTTTCTACTGTGAATTTTGATGTTTTCAAAATGAAGACTTCAGCAATAATCTGACTTCGTTTCTTGAGTTTGAATGATCCTTAGTGGCTATTGCATCTTTACCGTGGAGTTCATAGAAGCATGGGCATAAAATAAGCCTACCCTTACAAAATAATAATACAATAATAACATACGTGTGTGTATGTATATTAGGGCACTACCTGCTCTTAGATGCTGATCATGTATTTAATAAGGCTACATTGCATATCATGTAAGTGATGCAACATACAACAGTATGTTTAAGTCTTATCAGTACTTCCAGTTTTAACTAAAAAAAAGCAAGGGGGGAGGTTTTGCAGGGAAAGGATTACAAACCAAGCTAGATGGATATTCACTTCAGATTAACACAAAAAGTAAACAGAGGAGAAAAGGAATGAGAATAGGGATTGATTAGCATCCTGGAGACAAGCAGGTTCAAGGGAAAGTGAGGACTGCTAGCAGTCAAGCTAAGTTTAGCAGAGGAAATTAAAACGAACAGGAGGTACATCAACGACAAATACCAGAGAAAACAGATCTTTCTCTGATGCAAAATTTAAAAAAAAAAAAAAAAAAAAAGGTATTCTAGATATTATCCAAAAAGGAAATTAATGTGTTACCTTAAACTGAATTAGGTTTCTAGGAGAAAGGCAATCATGAGGTCAATAAATCAAATGCTGAGATAATGTTTGATTAGTTTCTGAAAGGGATCCTGGCTGTCTGCAATAGCAGGGAACAACCTCAATGACCTAGAAAATCCCCTTCAGTCCAATGTTTCTTGATAAACAGATATTTTATGACAACTATGATGGCCACAGAGTAGTGAAGAATAATGCTGTTAAAATAACCCTGCTAACAAAGTGTTAAAGAGTTAAAAAGACCTGTGTACAGGGACTTGAGCTTGCTTGGTTGCCATGGCAGACACGGTAGGAAACACATGTCAAAGTTTAGAAATGTACTGACTAAGAGAAAGTAAAAGCAATCAAAACAAGACATACGTTTCTGAATTTTAAATCAAGTGATTAGCTGAACAAATGTAATGAAAATGCTTCTTTGTCCCTTTCCTCAGACAGTTATAATTTCCCATTCTGTTAGGCAGCCCTTTGCCATGGGGAAGAAGAGTTAGTTTTGTTGTTCAGAGGCACTGCTCTTGCCTGTACACAAGAAGACCATGAGAAATGGAACAGGACCTGCCTGATTTCCACATAAGCCCAGCCCAACAGGACACTGCTTACAATGACTTGAGGCTTGGATAGTATCTATGTCCTTGCAGCTCTACACAGAGATCCAAGATGCTGAACTTGCATTTATGCACTGCCTTAACATTCCCAGAACAATGGAGCTTAAGAACCATATTTAAGTTTTAAATGTGTTTAAGACCTTTAAAGAGACTACATATAACTTTAAAACATATTTTGGAGGTCATTAGCATGTCCTATTTTTGTACAGCCACAGCCTTTATCACACCATTCCTGAACTATAGCAACAGAGGTCTGTAAGTCAGACTGGGGGATCTACAGCTCCTGCTGCGTTTGAGAGAAAATAAGTGGTCTTGACCCCAGTAGAGCATTCCCGTTGCAATTCCAATCTTCTTTCCCTCTCTCCACAAACTTTAAAATAAGCCTCTCCCAAGATATATTTAATTTAATGAACTGCCCTATTTCCATTTTTTGAGTCTCCCTTTCTAGCTCCTTGTTTACCAAGTGTCCTTACTTTTGTACCATTGTAACCTAGTTGCAGTGAGCGCTGGAGTAATGTTCCTAAAGTAAAAGCAGGATCAATCTCAGACAGCTGAAAATTGGCTCAGTTAGGCACCATTCTCTGAGGGTGCTTTCTGGACCTGTGATCCTTCCCCACTCTACTGCATTTCAATGTAAAATATATGGAGCTCACTGTGCAAACAGAATCTAAGATTAAGAACATGGGCTTTTACATAGTTTGAGTAAACAGGCGTGAATAACCTACATCTACAAAAACTTCTCACACCAGCAACTTTCAACAGATTGTCACACAAGACCCCAGGATGCTTAACACCCACCCTCCCCAAGTTTTCATATAAAATAATACAATTTCACAGTTCATTCACATCAGAAAAAAAAGTATATTCAAATGGAAAAGGCCTGTTCTCAAAAATGCATCTTATAAAACAACACACTTTCCAAGGGGAATTCAGAATGCACTGCTACTGCTGACTCATTACAACTACTGCTCCTGCAAAATAAAAAGTTGCTTTAGTCACCTTTCAGCATCAAAGAGGTTACAGTGCAGCCCAATCTGGACAGATTTTGTTTGCTTTAAATTAGCTCGTTCAAATACCGATGGAGCTTTCAATGGCAGGCTGCAGCTCAATGCAAACTAATGACACGGGTGTTTGTCTTACTTCCCAGCTGAACCCTGCAGCCCTGCTAAACTCCATGCTGTCCTGTTCACATTGCTAATATACAACAGCTGAGCAGTTTAAAGTCAGCTCAGGTAGGTCTATACATTTGCATCTCTTGAATTGCAAATGATGACTGCTGCATTAACTATTGTAGGCAAAGGATGCAGAAAGATTTCTGAGGGAAAAGCAACAGTTGTCAAAGTAAATACTGATATGCGTATATGGGTTTGTTTAATTGAAGTGACAGAGTTTAAAGGAGAGACTCTCAGTAGTTGCTTACAACCTGCAAAACATAGTTTTACAGTCACAGAACTGCAACAGAAGAAAGAATTGAAATGTATGAGTACACTCAGCATAACCCCTCTGTATTAGTTCTACAAATTTGAATATTTTATTCACAGACTATACTTTTCTTGTAATTGTTTTATTTATTCTGTGAAGTTTAGCAAACTCCAGCTGTGCTATGTACTCTGCTTGCTAAAACTATATTTCAGATCAGTCATTTATTTTATTTATTCATGTCTTCACATTTAAACTTTAAACAGGTTTCTGGTAATTTCCACATATTTTACAAAATTTAAAGTATTTCTTAGCACAGCATACATGTACAAAAATTACCAAGAATATCAGCCCAGAATTCCTTGCTCTTTCTTTCCTTTTACACAGAAAACTAAATAAAACAACATTGTTCTGTTTGTCTGCTCACCAAAGGTATTTCTAGGATAGGAAGAATGGTCCAGTGGTTTCAACACTTGACAGCATCAGCTTAAAGCAACCCCATGAGGGCATGAAACTAATTATTAGGGCTTTGCAGCTAAAATAAAGGAGAGAGTAGAGATATAGATAAACAGTCAAGTACTAAGCTAACAGGATATGTCACCCATGAAAGGATTCACTGAAAGGCTTTACTGCACACAGTGCACGTAGCTAAAGTAAAAAAAAAAGGCCAAGTGCATCATAGACACTTATTAGACCATAGATAAGCAGTAAGAAAATGTCTGGTAAGACCTCCAAGATACTGTTTAAAGGTGGGCCAGTAGAGCTGGGGATGGTCTTCTTTGGATTTTGGTTTTGCTTTATGCTGTTTGTTCAACAATACAAAGAATTATGCTTGTGACTTGCTCTATTCCCTAAATAAAATATCCATAGCAAAGCTGGTCTTGAATTCAGTTTGTTCTTAAAAACAACTGCATGAGTTATGGTCCTGGCTTATAGGAAGGGCAGTATGTTGAGAGCAGTCGGTGTGGCTGGGGGGCGAAGTAGGGACTCAGTAAGTTCACAAGCAACACCACAAAAGCAGGTTGGAGCTCTCAGCATGCCAGCCATATGAGGCAAGAGGTAGGACATGAACAGCTTGTCACTGCATAAGTCTGGTGTCTGTGCCCTGTCAGTCCTTTTTATGACCTTGGCTCAAGTGCTTAGTCACAGATACCAGCGACAAAAAGGGATACTTACCTTTATGATGAACACTTACATTTCTTGGTCAACAAGACCAACAGTGTCATGTCTCTGTGCCTCCACACCCACCTGCAAAACTACCAACTTTCTCACCTCACAGACTTCGCAACATTTTAAGACACTATGAAAATGGAGACCAATTAAAAGAACTTAGGCAAAAAAAAAAAAAAATTGTTTCACTAAATTTCCCTGATAGCTGGCTTGTGAATCACAGACTTTTTTTCCACCAGTCTAGAAAAGTAATTGCTTTAGAGTTTGTTGAATGTTGAGTGGCCCTTTGCTGGAGTCTTTTCACTATACCTTTGTATTTTTGTTTTTTTAATTCCAAAAATATAATAATCTAGCCTTCTATCAGGTCAAAGCAACAATGCCTAAAATGTATGAAAGAGGATTCTGTTTTGGTGCAGGAAGATATGCAAACTGTCCTTCCCATTGCTGCAAAGTTTCTATAAGAACAAGTACACAAAATAAACATGGGTTGCCAAGAAGGTGGTTAATTTTCATCTAATATCATTACTGTTTAATCGGCTTATTTCTTCAGAATCATTATGGATTAAATTAATTAGAATACAGTCATTCAAGAAAAAAAATTGCCAACTTCTCAAAGAATTCTAAAAATAACAATGAATTATAGGTACTAAACCCTGACATGTCCCTATGAAGTAGAAGAGACCTGTTGGAACAACTTGCAGTTTCATGTCGGTGAGACAGAAAAATTGAAACTGCTGAAGGAGCTCATGTGGCAGAATAATGTACTACCAAGACTAAAATTTGTTCTGCTCACCATGGTTAACTTACTTTCCTTTACCAAAAAAAACCACCAAACAGAGAAATTCAGAGGCATAGTGCTCTCTCTCAAAGCATGGCAAAATATTCAGATCGAGTATTTCTTCCTAGAGAAAAATGTACTTTTGCATCCTGCGAGGGAGCGACATCCCTGAGCCTGTTCCAGTCACCCTGTGGTTTTTGTGTGGCCCAACCAGGTACGTGGGATTCAAAGAAGAATTCTGGTTCCCTGATGTAATGGAGTCAGCCACAGAATCTCAGCTGTTTTATACCAGATTCAGCCTCTGCAAACACTAATTATCATTTTACAAAAATGAGAGTTAATCTGATTATATTAAACAAATAAATATATATATATGTATATTGGCTCTATAGCCACAGAGCTTAAATGTAAACACAGGGTTAATTACTTTCTGACCAGGACCATAAATTAGTGAGATTTCTTTGCTCTATAACTATAAGACCAAGCAAGACAACATTTCCAAGGAGATCCTATGAAGCTCCAGGTATTCCCCTACTAAAAGATCAGGAGGTGCTTTAACAGATATAATAGTATAAAATAATAATTTATCCAAAATAATTCCATTAGAAGCATCAAGGTTACAACATCTGCCATGCACTTGTTAGTAGCCCAAAAGAGTGCAAAGAAACAGTAGCATCTGCTACTATAATTCCTTCCACCTACTCGATTCCAGCCGTTCACTGCTGTAAAAGTTAGATCCATGCCTCTTTTAATCCCTTTTTGTGTGTGTGTGTAAAAATGTTATTTCATTTTCACTGTTGTTGTTTATACATTACAGAAAGCCATGAATATTTCATTCTGCAGCTAAATTAACATCATACCAGAATTACAGATTTCTCCCCAAATGCAGTCTATTCTGGACTTGGTATTCACTTTCCTTTCAGACAGTAGAAAAGAAGTATTTTTCTGCAAGGAGTTACTGTTTCAGAACGTAATGTTCTTTACCTAGGAAGTCTGAAAGAGTTCTGCATGTAAACACAGTGCACAAAAAAGAATTTCTCTACTTGTACTTCAAGCATTAGTTTTCAGAGGTACACCTCCTTGAAAACATAGACATGGCAATCAAACAAAATCACCAGAAAATAAAGGATTTAATTCAATGCAAGTGAGAAAAATTCAGTACAAATTAAAGTTTGAATAAATTTTCATGTCTGAAAAGACATAAAGAAATAGGTTGTTTGGAGGTTTACCATGATATTCATCTTTTTCTAGTTAAAGGTATGTTAAGTCTATTTTTCTGTTAGCACATAGAAGTGTCGAAGATTTAAGCAGCTAATATTTATTAAAGTTACTGGCTCTGCAACACACAAAACGGTCTAGATCAATTACAGATCTGCAACATGAGTATTTATGTACTTGAGCCATTCACTGATAGACATGGCTTGTATGATTAAATCACCTGAATTAATGAATGACAATAAACGGCAATGAAACAAATACCCTCAGTATGATGAAAAGCAGATGCACACTTTTTCACATTTGAAATTCTTTTGCTTTTTTGTTTGTGTTGATGAGTGGATTTTTTTGCAATTTTTCTTTTCTAATCCATGCCAGATTCTGATTCAGTCAGGCTTTTCAGTATTTCTGCATAGACCTTTTATTCAGAAGTCTCAGAGTACTTATTAAATAATGTACTGAGTGCTGGTGTTAATGATGCTAAAATGCCCATGATTTCTAGGTATATTTATCTTTCAATAGCTTGGTTTCCTATGGAAACAAGACTTAGTTAGGCAGCTATCCTGCATGTTATTCCAGTTCCCCTTCTCCCCACATACGATTTGAAACCCTTGGCCAGTTTCACCTGAACTTGCCAAAGGCAACGAGGTCTCAAGGTTAGTTAAGCCCCTATAAGCTTTGTAAAAACAGACAGGTGGATATAGATTCACAAATATTAACTTTTGATTTTGTATGTCTACTGCTAGAGTCAAAGCCAGCAACATTTAGGTAGCTGAGTGGGGAATGGTTTCAAAGGGAAAGTAATGGGTAAATAAAAGTACAACACAGAATTGTACTATAATTCAGATAAGTAATCAATCAATGAGGAGACACCACATGAACCCGGGTTTCTTTAGTTGCGTTCACAGATCTAGCTATTTATTATTTGGATCAGTAATAAATACCCACGATCCCAGACAGTGTTTTACATTGGAACTGTTCAGACCTGCATACAGGAATGGGCTTAACAGAAATGCATGTATGTTCATATCCTCTTCAGTACAAAATTAGCCCTGTTCCCAAGTCACTGTAATCAGCTGCCTGAGCATAAATGTACCATCACCCTCTGCTGGAAAGAGTTTAATCTACACTCAGAAATGATTGCAAATGCTAGATCCAGAACAAAACTTGGGCAGACAAAGTTAAAGCTTGTGACAGATCGGTTTTTTAGATAATTATCACCTACAATAATGCAGATCATTGCACTGGGCACCAAGACTCCCCATCTACCATCAGGGCAAAGTCAGGCTTATCAGAACAGGAATCACAACCAAGACTGGGATGGTGGCAGAAAATTCCTGAATGCCAGATAATAAGAAATGCTAATGACACTGATTTGTCCTCAGTACGGTTTCTCACCAGGTTATTTTGTTGTTTTTTTGGGGTTTTTTTGTTGGTTCTGGGGTTTATCGATTTGGAGGGAAGGAGTAGAGCCCTAAAGATTTTGATATTGTTAATGAAGAAACAAATTCTAATTCTTCTGACAGATATTTAAGAGCTCCACTCTGTGCAGCACAAGTTCTGGGAGTCAGTGGTGTGTCCTACCATCTCTTTAGTTTCCTTTGTATTATAAGGCCAGTACAACACAGGCAAAAATCCTAACAGCATCAGATACCATTTGGACAAAGAAAATCTGCAGCATTAGACTACATCCTTTTGATATAATTTTATTATTTGTTAATGTGAAAACTCTATTAATGAATTCTTGTGAGTAATTTTTACAAATACTTTAGTCAATAATTAAAGCAAAGGTTTTCAATCCTTAAAGCACATGTACAGGACTCCACTTCCTTGGAATTAAGATATTTGAATTGCTGTTCCTTTCCTTGTATGTGTTACTGCTTAGTTTTAATATAAATAAAGCTGTTTGCTGTGTTTGCGATACGTAAGAGCCATGATAAGCAAAGAACTCTTCATGGTCCTAACACAATCCTCAAAAAAAAAAAAAAAATCATTGACAACATGAGACAAAAAAAGAAAAGCCAGCTGCTCAAATACTAAGGTTGAGAGAACTAAATGAGTAACAGATGGTACAGACTACCTTTGGCCATCTAAATCAAGCCCAAGCAATATACTACCCAGTTGTGCAGACAAGTGGAAAAACAGATAGGTTCAAGTGAAGGGAAACACATAATGGCTTGAGGGTTCTAGCAATGAACTTCTTTTAGTGAAGCAATGTTAATGGACCACCACCTCTATCTCTGTGAATCTCCTTTCTTTCAGACCTGCAAGCAATAAAAGCTGTCCACTCTCTGGAAAAATGTAAGATGAAATAAGATGTGAAAACCAGTTGCATTTCTGCTGTTAAAAACAATATGATATATAAAGTGATTATGTGTTTCCACATGAAAAAATGCATGCAGTTCTGGTCTTCCTGTCTTAGAAAAAATTAGCTGTTACAGACACAGACACAGACATATGATGAAAAGATACTGAGAGCCTTGATCTGATACAGTATCATGCTTTCCAAACCCAGAGCAGCGGGGTTTGCCCCTTGCTCAGACTCTGTCTAATCCTTCTGGTGCTTAAAACTAACCATTGTCTTTGTGGAGTCTCCTGCATATATAAATGTCATCTTCTGAATATGCACAGACATATATCAGTCTTGACAACAGTGTGCAACTCATCTCTCTCTCCCTCTCTCCTTCATCAGCTGGTGCTCTCTCAGAGCACACACTAGAGACAACAGCTACCTGCAGCTGATGTTGCTCCATCCTTTCTTCCTCATCTCACGTGCTCTCTTAGCCATTAAGTAGTCCAATGGTAAGAACAGTGTGCTAGTTTTGGCTGGGACAGAGTTAATTTTCTTCATAGTAGCTAGTATGGGGCTACCGTTTGGAGTGATGGTGTTTGTCTTCCCAAGTAACTGTTATAGGTGATGGAGCCCTGCTTTCCTGGAGATGGCTGAACACCTGCTTGCCGATGTGAACCGGTGAATTAATTCCTTGTTTTGCTTTGCTTGCGTGTGTGGCTTTTGCTTTACCTATTAAACAGTCTTTATCTCAACCCACGAGTTTTACTTTTTTTTTTCCTTTCCGATTCTTCTCCCCATCCCACCAGGGGTGGAGGAGGTGAGCGAGTGGCTGCGTGGTGCTTAATTGCTGGCTGGGGTTAAATCACGACAAGCAGTCACAGAGACAGGGAAGACAGGATACATTCCTTCTTGGCCTTCTAAATTGAAGGTTAAAACATAACCACTAGATGGAGCATGAAGTGCCCTTCTTGCCCAAGTGCCCAACCAGTTTGTCATTATCCCAAGCAAACAAAACGTATTTTTCTTTCCATGGGATACCTTGAGAATGAAATACGTACTGTCTGCTGATGAGGGCGAAGTGAGAAATGGGAGTCTGAATCTGTTTAGTTAGAGGAGAATTGAGCGCAGGCCCCTCACACATTGGGTAATCTCTTCAGCTACTGAGGAGTGAAGAACACAAAAACAGGGCCACAATTTTTTTCACCAATTTGAAAGAGACCGACTCTTTTTCATCTTTCTGCATAGGTAAACCTTACATATCTAGCTCCAGAAGAAGATCCTGCATTGCAAACTGTCATGGTTTCAGCCCAGCTGGTAACAAAGCACCACACAGCCGCTCGCTCACTCCGCCCCCGCAGCCACGGTGGGATGAGGAGACATACAAAGGCAGGCTCGTGGGTTGAGACAAGGACTAGGAGGGATCACTCCCCACTTATGGTCATGGACAAAAGACAGGCTCAACTTGGGGAAGAAAGAAAACCAGTTGAATTTAGTACCAATCAAATCAAAACAAGGACACTAAGAAGTAAAACTGAATCTTAAAACACCTTCCCCTCACCCCTTCCTCCTTCCCACCTCAACTCCACTCCCGGTTCTCTCCATCTCCTCCCCCTGGCGGTGCAGGGGGACAGGGAATGGGGGCTGGGGTCAGTTCATCACACGTTGTCTCTGCCGATCCTTTCTCCTCAGGGGGAGGACTCCTCACACTCTTCCCCTGCTCTGGTGTGGTGTCCCTCCCACGGGAGACAGTCCTCCATGAACTTCTCCAATGTGAGTCCTCTCCGCAGGCTGCAATCCTTCAGGCACAGACTGCTCCAGCACAGGCTCTCCCATGGAGTCACGGCCATCTTCGGGGGCCTCCGCTCCCCCGCTCCCCTCCCTGGGCTCGGGGGGGACAGCCTGCCATCTCACCATGGGCTGCAGGGGCATCAACCTTCTCCAGCACACCTCCTCCCCTCCTTCTTCACTGACCTCGGTGTCTGCAGAGGGGTTCCTCTCGCATCCCCATCTCCTGTTCCTCTCCCATCCCCATCTCCTCCCCTGCTGCAGGTTTCCCCTCTTAAATCTGTTCTCCCAGAGGCGCCACCACCATCACTGATGGGCTCGGCCTGGGCCAGAGGCAGGTCCGACTTGGAGCCGGGGGAGCTTCGAGCAGCTTCTCGAGGAGCCACCCCTGCAGCCCCTACCCCGCTACCAAAACCCGGTGTCCTGGGTTCAGCTGGGATAGAGTTAATTTTTACAGGAACCTGGGAGGTGGGGGGGGCATAGCTGGGGCAGCTGACCTGAACTAGCCAAGGAGCTATTCCATACCATGTGACATCATGCTCAGTATATACATGGGGAGTGGGCCGGGGGGAGGGCTCTCCTGCTCTCGACTTTCGGTGGGGGAAGTGGCGGAGCGTCGGGTCCCGGGTGGTGAGCAGTTGCACTGTGCATCACTCTTTTCTGTATACTCTTTCATTAGTACCGTCGTTGTTGTTGTAACTTTTTTTTGCGTTGTCCCAGTAAACTGCCCTTATCCCAACCCTCGAGGTTCCAGGTTTTTTTCTTTTCTCTCCTCCGTCTCCCCCCTATCCCACCGGAGGGGGCGGGAGGAGTGAGCGAGCGGCTGCGTGGTCCTTTGTTACCGGCTGGGCTGAAACCACGATAGTCCTTTTTGGCGCCCAACGTGGGGCACGAAGGGTTGAGATAACGACAGATCTGGCCAGAGCGTGTTGAAACAAATTTGTCATACGCATTCCTTATATTAGATAAATAGATGTTAGTCACAATGTTGATTAATTTGTTTACATGGTGGCGTTTTGTAGGTCCTTATATGCTCTATGTATTGCCTGTAGTTACGTTTCTCACCTCTGGGAGAGTGATTAGGATTATCATTTTGCTGTACTGGGCAATGTCGACTTGTGAAATGATTACATCACTGGTCATGAGGTTAAGCTGGTATCTGTATGAGGCAGTGATATCATTTCCATACTTTGGGCACCTTCTATCGGATTTTATTGGTAATTACAGCCAATCCATGGGGGAGTTAGGGGGGGATACTTCCCCCCGTCCGTTCGCCTCCCTTTTCTCCTTCCGACTAATTACAACAGCTTTTGAGAACTTTGAATATCCTTGGGATGCACAAGCCACTGTGCTGTTAGTGCTATGCCTCCTGAATATGTTTCAGGTCTTGTTTAGGGCTACAAAAAGGCTCTTTAAGAGTACCACCCAGAGATCTGCCCCAAAGCTGGATATTCATGGGTGGCACGGCATGTGGGAGGATATGGGCAGGTATCTAGAGAACTTCTCACCCCCAGTGGCTTGGAAGTTCACTCCTGAACAACTACAGAACCCTCATGAAGTGGTAGAATATTTGAAAGAAAAATGCTGTGGCTATTCCAAAGACGTACAACTCGCTGCACTGTGCTGGGCCCTGGCCAGTATCTACCAAACACTGCTTGATATTAGGCAGCACCCTCAGGGAGAAAAGGGGGAAAAGATGGAAAACAGGGCAGCAGGCACCGTGGCTACCCCTACCCCGGCAGCAGGCACCGTGGCTACCCCTACCCCGGCAACAGGCAGCGCGGCTACCCCAACCGCAGTGACGGATACTGCAGCTAAACCAGAGAACCAACCTGTGCCAGTATCAGTCGCCCCTGTACAGAAAAAGAAGCACACAAAGAAATCAGTTCGCTCAGTGAGAGATGAAGATGAACCAGGGTCATCACGAGAACAGGAGGAAGAGGCAGAACCTGAAATAATCACCCGATCTCTATCCCTGAGTGAGTTGCGTGACATGCGAAAAGAGTTTAGCCGCCACCCAGGTGAGCACATTGTTACCTGGCTGCTCCGATGCTGGGATAATGGGGCTAGTAGTGTGGAATTAGAGGGTAAGGAAGCCAAGCAGTTGGGATCTCTGTCTAGGGAAGGGGGCATCGACAAGGCGATTGGGAGAAAAACACAAGTCCTCAGCCTCTGGAGGCGACTTCTGTTAGGTGTAAAGGAAAGATACCCCTTCAAGGATGAAGTTACATGTCACCAAGGCAAGTGGACCACCATGGAGAGAGGTATCCAGTACCTGAGGGAATTAGCCGTGCTGGAGGTGATTTATAATGATCCAGAAAATGCGCAGTCACCCATAGACCCAGATGATGTCCAATGCACACAACCCATGTGGCGGAAGTTTCTGCGAAGTGCACCACCAACCTATGCCAACTCATTGGCAGTAATGTCCTGGAAAGAAGGCCATGGACAAACGGTGGATGAATTGGCTGTCCAACTCCGGCAATACGAAGGAAGTCTCTCTTCCTCCCTACGGGCCTGTGTCTCGGCTGTAGAGGAATTGTCCCGAGAGTTCCAGCAATTCAAAGTGGATATGTCTTCCTCCCCACCTGTACAGGCCCGCATCGCAGCTATTGGGAGTAAGCATTCCTCTGCCCAAGAGAGAGGAGAGAGAAAGTACACACGACGGGCTAACCTGTGGTTTTACCTGCGTGACCATGGAGAGGACATGAGAAAGTGGGATGGAAAACCTACCTCAGTCCTGGATGCACGGGTACGGGAGTTGCGAGAAAAAGCAACCAGGAAAGAGGATTCTTCTTGGAAAACTGCTGCTCCGGTTTCCTGTGAGGAGTCCCCCAGATGCAGTAGATGGGCTGATCACATTTCTGATCCTCTTGAAGGGACTTCTGATTCACGTGTGCGAAAAGTGAGTAAAGAATATTCTAACCAGGATTAGAGGGGCCCTGCCTCCAGCCAGGTGGAGGAGAGGGACAACCGAGTCTACTGGACAGTGTGGATTCGATGGCCTGGCACATCAGACCCACAGGAATATAAGGCTCTAGTAGACACTGGTGCACAATGCACCCTAATGCCATCAAGTTATAAAGGGGCAGAACCCATCTGTATCTCTGGTGTGACAGGGGGATCCCAAGAGCTAACCGTATTAGAAGCTGAAATGAGTCTAACCGGGAATGACTGGCATAAACACCCCATTGCAACTGGCCCAGAGGCCCCATGCATCCTTGGTATAGATTATCTCAGGAGGGGATATTTCAAGGACCCAAAAGGGTACCGTTGGGCTTTTGGTATAGCTGCATTGGAGACGGAGGAGATTGAACAGCTGTCTACCCTGCCTGGTCTCTCTCAAGACCCTTCGGTTGTGGGGTTGCTGAAAGTTGAAGAACAACAGGTGCCAATTGCTACCACGACGGTGCACCGGCGGCAATATCGCACCAACCGAGATTCCCTAATCCCCATCCATAAGCTGATTTGCCAATTGGAGAGTCAAGGAGTGATCAGCAAGACTCACTCACCCTTTAATAGTCCCATATGGCCCGTACGGAAATCTAATGGGGAATGGAGACTAACAGTAGATTATCGTGGGCTGAATGAAGTCACGCCCCCGCTGAGCGCTGCTGTGCCAGATATGTTAGAGCTTCAATATGAACTGGAATCAAAGGCAGCTAAGTGGTATGCCACAATTGACATTGCTAATGCATTTTTTTCCATCCCTTTGGCAGCGGAGTGCAGGCCACAGTTTGCCTTTACTTGGAGGGGTGTCCAGTACACCTGGAATCGACTGCCCCAGGGGTGGAAACACAGCCCCACTATTTGCCATGGACTGATCCAGGCTGCACTGGAAAAAGGTGAAGCTCCAGAGCACCTGCAATACATTGATGACATCATCATATGGGGCAACACGGCAGAAGAAGTTTTTGAGAAAGGGAAGAAAATAATCCAAATCCTTTTGAAGGCTGGTTTTGCCATAAAAGAAAGTAAGGTCAAGGGACCTGCACAGGAGATCCAGTTCTTAGGAGTAAAATGGCAAGACGGGCGTCGTCAGATCCCTATGGATGTGATCAACAAAATAGCAGCTATGTCCCCACCAACTAATAAAAAGGAAACACAAGCTTTCTTAGGTGTTGTGGGCTTTTGGAGAATGCATATTCCAAATTACAGTCAAATTGTAAGTACTCTCTACCAAGTTACCCGGAAGAAGAATGATTTTAAATGGGGGCCTGAGCAACGACAAGCTTTTGAACAAATTAAGCGGGAGATTGTTCATGCAGTAGCTCTTGGGCCAGTCCGGGCAGGACAAGATGTTATAAATGTGCTCTACACTGCAGGTGGGGAGAATGGCCCTACCTGGAGCCTCTGGCAGAAAGCACCTGGGGAGACCCGAGGTCGACCCCTGGGGTTTTGGAGTCGGGGATACAGAGGATCCGAGGCTCGTTATACTCCAACTGAAAAAGAGATATTGGCAGCATATGAAGGAGTTCGAGCTGCCTCAGAAGTGGTTGGTACTGAAACACAGCTCCTCTTAGCACCCCTACTGCCAGTGCTGGGCTGGATGTTCAAAGGGAAGGTCTCCTCTACACATCACGCGACTGATGCCACGTGGAGTAAGTGGGCCGCACTGATCACACAACGGGCTCGCATAGGAAACCCCAGTCGCCCAGGAATTGTGGAAGTGATCATGGACTGGCCAGAAGGCAAAAATTTTGGAATGTCGCCAGAGGAGGAGGTGACACGGGCTGAAGAGGCCCCGCTGTATAATAAACTGCCAGAAAATGAGAGGCAATATGCTCTGTTCACTGATGGGTCCTGTCGCATTGTGGGAAAACATCGGAGGTGGAAGGCTGCTGTATGGAGTCCTACACGACTAGTCGCAGAAACTGCTGAAGGAGAAGGTGAATCGAGTCAGTTTGCAGAGGTGAAAGCCATCCAGCTAGCGTTAGACATTGCTGAAAGAGAGAAATGGCCAGTGCTCTATCTCTATACCGACTCATGGATGGTGGCAAATGCCCTATGGGGGTGGCTACAGCAATGGAAGAAGAGCAATTGGCAGCGCAGAGGTAAACTCATCTGGGCTGCCGCACTGTGGCAAGATATTGCTGTTCGGATAGAGAAGCTAGTGGTAAAAGTACGCCATGTAGATGCTCATGTACCCAAGAGTCGGGCCACTGAAGAACATCAAAACAACCAGCAGGCAGATCAGGCCGCCAAGATTGAAGTGTCTCAGGTGGACCTGGACTGGCAACGTAGGGGTGAGCTATTTATGGCTCAGTGGGCCCATGATACCTCGGGCCATCAGGGAAGAGATGCAACATATAGGTGGGCTCGCGATCGAGGGGTGGACTTAACCATGGACACTATCGCACAGGTTATCCATGAATGTGAAACATGTGCTGCAATTAAGCAAGCCAAGCGACTGAAACCCCTGTCGTATGGAGGGCGATGGCTGAAATATAAACAGGGGGAGGCCTGGCAGATTGACTATATCACACTCCCACGAACCCGCCAAGGCAAGTGCCATGTGCTTACAATGGTGGAAGCAACCACTGGATGGCTGGAAACATATCCTGTGTCCCACGCCACTGCCCAGAACACTATCCTGGGCCTTGAAGAGAAAGTCTTATGGCAACACGGTACCCCAGAAAGAATCGAGTCAGACAACGGGACTCACTTCCGAAACAACCTCATAGACACCTGGGCCAAAGAACATGGCACTGAGTGGGTATATCACATCCCTTATCACGCACCAGCCTCCGGAAAAATCGAACGATACAATGGACTGCTGAAAACTACATTGAGAGCAATGGGGGGTGGAACTTTCAAACATTGGGATACACATTTAACAAAAGCCACCTGGTTAGTTAATACTAGAGGATCCACCAATCGGGCGGGCCCCGCCCAACCAAGACTTCCACATACTGTAGAAGGGGATAAAGTTCCTGTAGTGCGCATGAGGAGTATGTTAGGAAAGACAGTCTGGGTTAGTCCTCCCTCACGCAGAGACAAACCCATCCAAGGGGTGGTTTTTGCTCAGGGACCTGGGTACACCTGGTGGGTGATGCAGAAGGATGGGGAAGTTCGATGTGTACCTCAGGGAGATTTGATTTTGGGAGAGAATAGCCAGTGAACTAGGCTGTATGATATTTAACTGCTAAATAGCCTGCCAATGTATGTCATTGTATCTATAGTGTCTATATGCCATATCAAGGGTATTACTGTAAGAATTACCCAAATGACTGAAGAATGGACTTTGAAACTGAGCCAAGAACAACAGTGATAGAACTTGAACTGGCGCCCAGCAATTTCCTCAAGATCCAACATCTTCGACCTGCAGACCAAGGGTGTGGGTTGCATCAAATGTACCAGCCAGAAGTTCCAGAGACAGCATACAACAGCCCAATACCTCACACCATCTCTCTTATCCTGAAGAAGTGTTACAACAGATGGAGCCTCAAAGTCATGGACTAAATAAAATTGATGGACACATTGGAGGGATAACCCATTGACTAAGGGAATACTATTTGTATGTGTGTGTGTGGGGGGGGGGGGTCCATATACATATATATCTATATATAAGACAAGGAAAGTGGTAATGGTTGATTGGAAAATGTAAGATCTGGGCATGATGTAAATGGTATAGAATAAGGGGTGGATAATGTCCTGGGTTCAGCTGGGATAGAGTTAATTTTTACAGGAACCTGGGAGGTGGGGGGGGCATAGCCGGGGCAGCTGACCTGAACTAGCCAAGGAGCTATTCCATACCATGTGACATCATGCTCAGTATATACATGGGGAGTGGGCCGGGGGGAGGGCTCTCCTGCTCTCGACTTTCGGTGGGGGAAGTGGCGGAGCGTCGGGTCCCGGGTGGTGAGCAGTTGCACTGTGCATCACTCTTTTCTGTATACTCTTTCATTAGTACCGTCGTTGTTGTTGTAACTTTTTTTTGCGTTGTCCCAGTAAACTGCCCTTATCCCAACCCTCGAGGTTCCAGTTTTTTTTCTTTTCTCTCCTCCGTCTCCCCCCTATCCCACCGGAGGGGGCGGGAGGAGTGAGCGAGCGGCTGCGTGGTCCTTTGTTACCGGCTGGGCTGAAACCACGACACCCGGCCACACAAACCCAACACAGAGAAGTGTGATCCTGGACAGTAAAACAGCGAGCTTTGTGGAACCTTTAGGACTCTCCCTTTCTGGAGGACTCCCTGCTGCCTAGCTTAGGGTCAAGGCTGGCATCAGTCAAGTCTTGCACCAGTCAAGGTGCTGGAGGCTTTGAAACCTCTCCTGCAGTTCCCTTATTCCAGGCTGTGGATGCCACTTGTCTCTCTCTTTTTCTTTTTTTTTAAAATTTAGTCTACATGACAGGAGATTAATAAATTAAAGTGAAGCTGTCACACATTTCTGACCATAACAGTGAAGAAAAGAAGTACAAGAAAACCATTCCAATATGATGCTGTTATGATATGGAGAGCCCATTGCTATTGTTTTGGATACACATTAGTACTAGCTACAACTACTGCTCCCAGACAACTGCTTCTTGCTCAGCATTGACCTCTGAAAGAGGTTATGGACCAGTCTGGCATCCATGTGAAATGTTCATGTGATTTTTCCTGAACACATTTCCATCAAAATAAACTGGAAATTCACTGTTAAAAATAACTTGGTTCATTTTGACTGACACTAAATGATATATTCTAAAAGTTCTCAGCCATTGGATATGGGGAAGACAGAAACTTTCAGCAAAGACAGACACTTTCAGCTATCTGGGGACAGATAGCAGTGATTTCTTCAAGCCAGCACAAATGCAGCTGGAAAAGGACACATGCCACTGTCTAAATCACCAAAGAAATAATGAAACTAACAGCTAGGATGAAGAACTGAGCAACACTGGTAATCTAAAAAAAACCCCAAAGATAGTTCACTTTCAGAATATTGGGTTTGAACTGAGAACAGGACATCCAGAAAGACAGGCTGAAATGTGAAACTAAATTGAGAGAGACAGAATGGGGTGAAGAGGTAAGCTTGGGAGTTGCCTGCAAAGAGAAGCTAGTAGAAGCTCTCACAATGCTGTATATCATTCAAACACTAAGAATAGGGAGGGAAAAGAGAGGGAAGGCAGGACCCATGGATGCATGTGAAACAGTTCAAATAAGGAAGAGGAGATGATGTTAAAGGAGATTCTTAAGCAGCAGCCAGAGGAATAAAAGAAAATCAACAGAACAAAGACAATACAGATTTGTCAAAAATGAAAAAGCAGAAGAATATAGGAAAATAACAGGATTATCTGTGTTGATAGAAGTTGATTGACTAAACAGGATAAGAATTAAAGAAGAGTCTATTTATTTTTTATTTTCATATATATTTCTGAGGGGTTTTTTTGGCCATAGCAATGAAGCTGAATATTAGAAAGACAAATATAATTTAAAAAAGCCATTCTAGGAGCTGACTGCACTTTCATATGAAAGGGTTACTGAACTATTTGGATTTATTTTGGTCTCTTTCAGAAATCTCTACTGCTCAAGTGTGTCCATATATACTTATCTTTGGCGTTTCATTACGGCCCACAGTATATGTTATTACCTCTCAAATAATAATACCCTGACTATGCAGAGTTTTACCTGTCATTTAACTACACATTTCTAATTTCCAGATTTCCCTTCCATAAAATTTTCCTAAAAACCATGCTTATATAAATAAGGTCATTTCAGGTACAACTTTAACAAATTAGCAGCTGTTATGCCACTATTAGTCACTGAGAAATCCAGGCTGTTCCCTCATTCAGTTATGAAGCTGCCAATTCCATTTCCTGGCTTTTGTCTTTCTGGCCAATGCATGTGGCTTGGGGAAAATTCACTTCTGCTGTCCTATAGACCTAACAGTACTGCACCACAACACTTTGACCTTAGAAAATGACATGTTAAAGCCGAGCCCAGCCACATAATATAGCAAAGTTAATGTGTTAAAATTCAGACTGGTTTAGGATACATCTTTTACTTGTACATTTAGTATCATGTCCAGTCAGCTTACATACCACTTAAATTCCTGTGCTTAATTGACAGAGACAGCTAAAAGCAACAGTATTCTGTAACAACCTAATTCTCAAGTCCTGTCTGGAAGTTGTCTGTGTTTCTTGCTTTCACTACTATTGGAAAACCACCTAAAGTACTGCTATACTGGTAAGAAAAGCAAGGCTGATGAAACACAAACAAAACAACAGTATCATCTATAAGAAATTTTGAAACCTTTTTTTAATTCTTGACTACTTCAGGGGAAGCATGTAATTATTATTTCCTGTTCCAGAATGCTTTTCAAAGTGAAAAAGCTTTTAACCCTTTCTGCCATTTCTGCAACATGTTGTAACTCTTTGCCTTTGTTTTGACAGATTAAACAAAATCCTTCCGTTTCTTTTCTGTACCCCTGATTACCTTAGGACACATTTTCTGCACTTGCTCCAGGTTGAGACCGTGCTTTCCAAATGCAGGTGACTGAACAGCACAGTCTTCCAAAAGATTATTAGTGGCTTGGGCATTGCTGTTAATAATATCAATCACTTTCACCTTATGTATATATAAAGACACCTTGTGATATATTTTAGGCTCACAATTGCCTTTTTCTTTTTATTTTCTTCTCCCAAAAGCAACAGCTAACTTCTGCCTTGCAATCATTATGTGTTTGACCAATATATCAGATTTTTTTTCTCTCTAGTTAATGAGCCCCCAGTTTATGGCATCACCTATGTGTGCAACCTTGCAAACCATATTAATAAGATTTACCTTATTTCTGGAAATCCAGTACTCAAATACATTAAGTATTTCCTGTGTCATGTACTGGTTCTTATATTGATAATTCCTCCTAATTTTGTCTCCAAAAAATTATTAGAATTCTTCTGCCCTTCAATGCTATTCACTAATGAAAACATTAATTGAAACTGACCATAAGATGCATCCTGAGAAAGTCCTTCAGACCAAATACTCATTTCAGAGATCTTATCAGCATATTAGGCTCATTTTTACCAATGCTAATGTAGGTCTAAGTCTTACAAATTTTACACTAACCTCCTTCTCCTCTAGCTTAATTAATAATATCATAGCTGTTACTATATAACACTGCAGTGAAATGTAGGCAGGCTTCTTGTTTTCTGTGAATCATTTCACCATGAAAAGCACTAAGCTAGTATGATGTGATCTACCTTTTGGTAAACAGAAAATGGGGTGAATTATGATCAATTTGTCTTCAATCATTATCTCCTTCAAAATTTTTCTTTAAAAGTAATAGTGAAATAATATAACAAGTCTGTAATCACCTGAACCATTTCTTCACCCTTCACTTTTATCTGGATACTCCATTTTTCAGTCCTGGGGTGCTAGACCACATGGTAGCTGCTGGAAACAATCCAATATCCCTCATTTTTGTGGGATGGAGCTATTCAGGTTCCCTCCTTCTCCTCAGGCAGTGGAACCCTTCTTCCCCTCACATACAGTTAAAATTCATGCCTTCCTCCATGTCCTTTACCAGTCCATCTTAATATATGGTCAGATTCCTTTTTGCAAAGAAAAGGTATTCAAGTACATTTTCCTGTCCAGAGTGTTTTTAATCTTGGCCCATCCTTGCTTCCCAATCTCCTCACTTGCTCTTTCCATGTAGATAGGAGGAAAAAAAAAAAAACCTATTTGCTTTAGGTTCCTTTGTAAGGCTAAACTTGGCTTAATTTCTCACAAGTCTCATTTTATTCCTACTCTTTCTGACTTCCAAGATATACCTTCCTTTGCCAATCAGATTCTTTTTCTACTTCTGTATTTGGTTCTTCTTTGAACATAATTCAGTTAAGGAAGTTGGACCTGCCTGGCTTCTCACAGGCAGCACTCAGCATTTTACAAGATCATATCCTGCAATGGAATATATCTGCATAAACTAACTGTGCATAAATTAAGTCTTAAAATGAAAACAAGGTTCTTGATCTATCAAAGAAATATGTTCTGAACAGTTCCGTGACAGAAGGAGGGCAAAACCCCTGAACTCATTTTAGGAATAAGATTTCCTCACTCTATGGAAGAAATTTATATTATCAATAACCTTGTTTCTGTTCAGAGTGCTCTTCCTTATTTAAAACAAAAACATCAGCTTTTAAACAAACGGACATATGAAGCTGTATGCAGTCACTTATCAGCATCTCTTATAATTAGAGAATAAGAATTTAACCTGCACATCAATCCTGAGAGAGAGGACCATAGTCCCAAGGATGTTGAGCTTTATTGGACTGCCATGGCTACATATTGGTGTGCAAAACATAGCACAGGATATGCATACCTTCACACCATATGAGACTACAGTAGTTCTCTGTCCATAAAGGAATACAATTTGATTATTATCTGTTATTCAGACAAAACTGAAGAATTCCTTGAGAATCTGAACTATCAATACTTGATTAAATACATATTATGCTTTGCATTTGGTTGATGACTGATTTGGGTGCCTAAGACATTCCCATTAAGGATCTGGTGTATTCCTAAGGCTGCTCTTTCCTAACAATAAACTAATTCTGAAAACTTTTATTCAGTTCTTGTATTTCTAGTGTCTCTGTCTTCTTCTACTGAACTTGCTGTTTTCACAGAAGTTGAACTAACTTAATTGTATTCCTTATTTCAACCCTTGCATACCTGTCTTATCTGGACACACATACCAACTACGATCACATAAGCCTGGTTTCTAGAGGCTAAAATAGGGGAAAAAGAACATATTTCAGAATGTCTTCCTTCCTTCCTTCCACCCAGCAGCTAACTCTTTTAGAGCCAAGAACAGAAAAAAAGGAAGATGGGACCTACTTCAACCTAAGCTTTTTTAAATATCCACTGGTGTGTCTTATTCCTAACTTGAAATTACAAAGCTATATTAAGAGTTTCTATCAAGTCGTATACATCTAAAGCCTGACATTCTGCAGCCTTCCTAAATATTTTTTTATACAGATGTGAATATTTTTCACAATTTTGTGACCCCAATTTTAGCGTATCGTTCACTTACTGGTTTTACTGATGTATATAACAGAAATCATCACCCCAAAAAAGCAGCAGAACCCAGATTGTTTTCAGAAGCACTAGTACAGGCAACTTGAACTAATACTTCCTTACAGCGTGCCCATCAGATGCAATTAAAAGTTATTGTAAATTTTGAGGATTTCAGAGAACTGTTAGCAGTCACAGCTGTCTGAAAATATCTGCCCCATGGAAAACGTTGGTGTTTGATTGTTACTGATAAGTCCTATGTGGACAGACTGTATATTTGCTCAGAAGACATATTTGCCCAATATGGCTCTGGGATTAGTGCATCTGAGATTTCATTTACCATATCAGAGGCAGAGCTGGGGTTTGTTTGGCAGAGCAAGCTAAGGTATGGTTTTACCAAGCTAACTCAAAGTGTGTTCAACAAGAAGAAAGGACTTCACCAGTGAAACATGAAATTTTAAACAATACAGAAGTCTCAGATTTGCTCCTGAATAATAACAAATTCTCTTCTCAGAATAAAAATAGAGCATACCAAATACACCAGGTGCTTATCAACTGTTCATGTTTCATTGCTGCCCACTAGACAAGCCATAATTTTTTTCTTGATTTTTTTTTTTTAAAACAAAAATCAATTGGTACCACATTTATCAAGTCTCTCAGTATACGGCACTGAATGGAAACTGTTTTGATTTTCTAGTGCTTTACTCCCTCCAGGGAATCAACCATAGATGAGATGAAATACGCTGATTTAGTATTTTCATGAACTGCCTGGTCTGTGAGGAACTCTCCCCAAACTTGCACTGGAAACTGTTCCCAAAAATTTTAGCCACAGTATGACAGCTTGCTTGGCTTTTCTCTTTATCAGGGACTACATCCAACTCCAGAATGTGCCAGTTCTATAGCTGGAGGCTGATGCTTCCTCTAAGGGTTTCATTATACTAGCAGCAACCCATGTAAGTGGCGTATAAAAGTTCCCAAACTCCAAAAAACAGCCAATAAAATTGTCACCCTGTGATGGCATCAAAGCCTCATATGAAGCCAGTAATATATTTTTGGGAAGTGCTGACTTAGAAGAGCTTTTCTAACAAAATTAAAACAGAAGGCCCTTACGAGAATAGAGACAGCCATGCCCTATGCCCAGACATGCTCGACAGTCCCCAGGTGGCAAAGTGACACTGACAGGAGCCAGTCAAATAGCACTTTGAATGAAAGTGGATGCTTTTTGCCCATCTTGCATTTCTTTTTATTTCATTCCATGTTGCTAAAAATTCCTCCTTGTGGTGGACCCACCTCCACATGTGACATTTCTCTAGCTTTAACAGGACTCAAGCAGGCTTTGGGAGAGGTAAGGAGGAGGTTGTTCTCATTTCTAACAGAACTGGAGCCTAACATTGCAGCTCCCCTCTTCTTCAGGAAATCCACATCACCGAGCACAGCAGTATTTAGGCTCTAACCCTTTTTTCTCCCTTTTCACTCTAACAGACTCTCAGCCATACCCTATCGTATTTACAGCCAAAATAATGACCATTTTCAGCTACAAAGATAGTAAATGGAGAACAGAAACACAACACTCCCTTGTTCATTCCCTGTTGCTTTTTCATTCATTGACAATGAAAAAAAAACCCACATAAATAAGTCCATCAGAGTCTCCATTTATGAAAACAGGACTTATATTTTATGTATACATGATAACCAGTAAGTCTTTACATGTTCTAACCCTTTCTTTCAACTGATGTATTGACTTTATGCAGATAATTTTAGAAGACCTACAATCTCACTAGGTATTTATTTCATAACAGAAACACTATTGTCTCTCCTTTGCATTATCATACTGTAAAAGGTCACCAAGCACTAATATAAAGCCAATAAAAAGGGAAAAAACTAGGGATACTAGTGCCAGAAATCTTTCCCCTTCCTTAAGCATGGGAGAAAGGCATAAAGGGAGTCCAAGAAATAAGTTCGTCCTATGGTATTCAGCAAGGCAGATCCAAAATACCAGCCTCGGCACCCTAACCCAGAGAGGGGGCCCCAGCTCAAGGCTAGGCAGAGCTTGACCAGCGAGAAGGGTCAGCCAGGCTCTGCGCTGGGAGGGCTGTGCGTGCAGGAGGCCCTGGCTTGGGAGTGTCTCCTCTGCACGGGAGGGTGCCTCCAGGGCCAGGTCACCCTCAGCACCTCCATCTCCACTCGTTCCTGCGCACAGCATCCCTCAGCTGGCCCCTGAGAGAATATAAAATCTTTCTTGCTGAAAACTTCCTTCTGTTCACATATGTTCAAGAAATAATCAGAAACTCTTGTTAACTCATCACTATCAAAATCTCTAGCTCATCAAGCAGGGGAGTAGAAAACGACCCATCCAGACAGACATGCAAAGCAAGCAGAGCTGCTCCTATTTTCCAGCAGCAATTCTGTCAGGCACAAATTCTGTGTCTCAGACAAATAATGACTTGAAGCACTTGAGGAAATTACTCCCAAATACTTCTGTCAGCAGTGACTGTAAGTTGTACCTCTCGTTTTCAGCCACTGGAAAAACATCTTTAATACGTTCTTTGAAGACCTCTGGTGGCAAAAACTGAGCACTGACTTTCCCTCTCTAATTTGAACACAAACATGAAATCCCCACTGGAGAGGCTGATGCAGTGATTTTGAGTGGTAATCCTGCACGCCTTCGAACAGCTTGCACAGTGGCTGACTGCAGTTTTGCTGTAGGACACAATTCCTGGAACTAAGGTATTACTGTCCTCATAATAGCCAGCATCATGAACAACTGCATAACTAGAGCCAAGCAGATAATTACTTTAGCTTCTTTTTATACTGCATGGAGTTATCTATAAATTGCAACTACTGTAGACATAACGTTAGATGAAAGAAAAGAAATAAAGTCTATTCAAATTACTAATCATTATTTCAGCTTCTTTCTTTTGCCTCCCTCCCTTCTGAACTATAGGGTTAAGACAGGAAAGGATGAATGCTTATGATGTATTCCCACCTCTCCTTCACTTAAGGAAAAAAAAATAGCATTCCATTTTCCTTCTGTTTTCCTGTTTTCTTTTTCTTTTGTTGGTATCAGTTCAAGTAGTCAAAATGATCCAAGCCACTCGATACAGCTCAAAATCTGGCTATAGATCATTTTGAACACTATATACTAACTAATACTGCTTTCCAAGATATAAAACTATCTCTCTCTCGTTGGCCCAATTTTATCTAAGAGGTTTTGTTTTATGAATTAGCTTGTCAACCTATCCAAACAGCTTTACTTCTTGCTCCTTTCCTAAATCAGAATGGTAACATCTACAAAAACACAGCAATATAAATGTCATGAAAGGTTAAAGTGGCATCCTAGTGGTTTTAGCCACTTTAGAAGAAGTTTTAGTACATCCATTTCTCCCAGACAACAACAACCACATATCATCAGGAAAAATGGGTCAGCAGTAAAAGGAAAGATTCTCTCAGTTTGAAGATGGATTTCACAAGAAAGGCTGAAATTAGAATCCTCTCTATTTTTCAAAAAAGCAGAAATGCGCCCTTTCATCAACAGATTTCCTACACATATCAAATGGCCAAAGAAATGCCTTCTCTTCTTCAGTAACATCAGTAAAAATCACCACATGAAGGCAAGACCACCAGCTGGACTTTTTAGTGTTTGAAGAGCCTAAATCTTTGGGGACTCAGAGTCCCTGCAAGCCACAGCTCACACATTCCCCTAAATGTTGAGCACTCCAGCCTCACAAGCTACATTTTTCTTTATTTAAAGTGCTGCTAGAGCTCCACCAAGCTCTAAGATTAAGCCATAGCGGTTTGATGGAGTCTTACACCACCAATCTCTTATCTGAACTTGAATATGAGGTCCAAACTCTCATTAACAGGAAAAAAAATCTCATTCCTTTTATTGTAAATGAGAAATGACTGTGACATAGCTAATTTGCAGGGATATCTTTACATCTTTTAAAAGAAAACATATTTAGAGGGGATTTCACCATTTGGTTTTTTTACTACTGATTACATAACAGTTAAAGCTACACCATCCCAATTATTCCTTGATTAAAGTACTATGGGGACAGGAGCAGAGATGAAAAATGTCAGTTCCACTACAGATTTTGGAACTGATCATTGAACCACTGTGAAAAATCCAAACAAGAAAGATGGCAATGTGTCCAAATGTAATGGCTTCACTGGCTTAAAAATCAGCCTATGATCTCTTCTTTAAACCATCCTATATGCTGTTCATAGTAGAAGTCACAGTTTGAACCTCAAAGCATGATATGTTTCATGGGTGACTAAAACAAGTATTTTGTAATTCCTGTGCTAATAAGGTATGTTGAGAGGGAAACTACAGGAAAATGAACAAGTCAGAAGGATAATGAACTGTATGCAAGATATGCAGGGGAGAGCAGCAGCAAGACCTGAACTTGTTTCAGAATATCAGAACACCATCCATATAGTTGTGAGTGAAACAATCATCAAAGCCATTACAGTGGTCATTCATCCCTGATACATCATTATGGATAGCTTTGACCTCTCCCAGTTGGTCCATATTTCACTAGTCTTCATCAGGGGTGGCCAAAAGACAGCAGGCTGGCAAAGGACTGCTGCTTTGACTGGCAAAAAGGTGGCTATAAAGATCTGAGATGTGCACTGTTAAGAAAAAGTTGCTTTCACTCTTCACAGATTAACAGCAAGGAAGAATACCAACAGCTCATCTTTATCTCACGAATTGTATGAAAGTTCACAGCAAAACCAGAGAAGGCTGGGAACACATCTGGTTCAGTGGAAGGGTTACAATGAAATAAAAAATTTTCAAGTGTCTAAACAAGAGACACAGTGCAACATTTTCAACAAGATTCCTCTGTTATCAATGGAATTTACAAAGTCAAAGCTAATCTCACAGAGAAATCAGAAAGATAAAGAGGGACATAATGAAACCCCTATCAGCAAATCTTCATAAGGTTAAATTATCTTCTCCAGCACAGTTTGTTTAGAATATTGTAGTGACTTATTCCAGAAGCCTGCTCCTACCGTTACATCCTATAAGTATAGCTGTCTTGTAGAAAAGAAGTTGACAAAGGTAACCTCATCTTTGCCTTGAGCAGACAGGACTAAAACTTATTTTTGCTGTTGCCTTTAACAGCAGGTTATGACCCTTACCTTCAGCATCCACAAGCTAAAAGAAGTTGTGTCAAAATCTAATAACAGTTACTTGAATATGAAAATAGGGAATTCCACTGAATCAAGCTTTATTAGTAGATTTTAATGCTTAAGTATAATATTGTGATATCAGTAGGCAGAGAAGGACAAACTTCACTTTATATACATCTGTAAAACATATGTAATATAACATACAGACCCCAACAAAATACTGAACTAGTTAGCTCCAATACTAGTTGTAATAACCCTCTGACTTCATGAAAATGAGTGTAAGCTCATTCATGCTGATTCTTCTAGGACTAAAATGCAGAGAATATCATAGCTACTAATATGATCTCATTTACTTGAAAAAGTGCATTTTACATACAGGGATGTAGCTTACTAATAATAATGTTGCTTCACCCAGGATGGTGTACTAATGCAAGCCAGGCAAGTTTGTACAGAGGTAGTATCTTTGCTTGGACCAACTGATAACAGCCAGAATAAAATCAGACAAGCTTCTGGACATTTCTTCAGGTCTGCAATCTTGTCTGAACTGCATTTCCCTCAAGCAGATGTAGAGATATAATTTTCCTTTCAAGCTTAAAGTTCATGGGAAATTGGCTATAGTAATTATTTGGTCAAATCATAGTACTAAAGCTGGTACCCATTAGTGCAAACTTACTTATTTCTTCCTTATGCTAGATTGCCAAGTCTCAGCTGTGATGAATGAAAATTACATATTTCCCTAGTCCATAGGCAGACGATTTTTCAAAAGTCAATAGGTAAATAATTCACTACTGTCAATCAACCGAAATTATAACTTGAGCTGTAACTCCCTCCAGCACTAAGCTATAGACCAATTTGCTTGCACTCTTCCAATCTTATAAAAGCAGATTTGAAAACTGTATTTTTATCAGTCTGCAGATCTATCCTAAGGAATAGTTTAATGTTCATTATTTGACATTACACTACAAATGGTCTCAGGAAACACAATATAGTTGTCTCAGGTTCTAAAAATGTGATTCTCAGTGCTTTTGTAGAAGTTGGAACAGTGGAGATTTTGCTAGCTGATTGCTAAGCTTCCAATTCAAAAGGTATGTTCAGATGTACAGCTTCAGTCTAAGTTCAGCAAAAACAGGAATCTGACCCTAGATGACTTGAAGCCATCTAAGCTAGCCAGAAGTGAAACAATGAGGAAAGGTGTGGGATGTTGTTACTTATAAAGATGATCTGGGCACAAGGAGATCCCACTGTTACCCAGACATGATCTGCTGTTAATCAGTATCTTCAGCCTTGGAAATGAGGTACCCACCTTCCAGAAATAAGAAGGGAAATCACTACAAATATCTATCAGCTCCGAGAGTAGTACCGTTATTGGACTATGGAAAGACTGTCTTCATTTCCATATCTGATATACTTGTTCCAAACTGGTGCTTTGAATGTCTATCCCAGGTGAGTCTTCTTGCCATTGCTTCATTTTTCCAAAGTAGATCACTCAAGTTCCTCTTCTAAAATCTTAAAAAGTATTAACTGGGCAAAACACAAAATCTATATTCCAGTGATTAAGAAACTCCCTCGGTTCTGGGAAACAGGGATTTAAATCCCTTCTGCAAACCCAGACAAGCAGGAATTTCAGCAATGGCCTTCTGCATTCTAGGACAACTCCTTAGCCATGAGTGAAGTTATGCAAAGTCTAGTTCATCTTTTGACCACTTTTCTGAATGCCACTTCTGCTCTACTGCATCTCTCCAGGATTGCCTTCACATGCATGATAGAGCAGGGAACGCCTCATCTGAGAATCGCTGAGGGTAGCCTCTGAGGCTTTGGTTTTAGATAAGGTTCCAAGTGGCCTGCATGAACATCAGTCCTTAGATAGCTTTGTACTACTTGAATGGCAGTTCTCAAAAGATATAGTAGTATTATCAACTGAGGAGAGAATTTAGAATTCTAGTGACATATACCTAATGATTTCGGTATCTAAAGATGGCTAAAGCCATAGGTACCTAACTACTTTGAGGGTCTACAAGAGCTTATAAAGATGTCCAAATCAATTCATACTGCCCGTTCCATGTACCAGAGTAAAACAATTTATCTGCGCCAATTCTAATGCTTTGCTTTTTAAGAGTGTTTGTAATGACTCTTTCAAATGTAAAAAACTAAGGGGCTCTCTGAACTCTGATTGATGTATTTTCTTGTTTAGAATCTGAAGAATAGATTGTACTAAGACATGAAATGAGAAAGTTCATAAAACAATAGCTGCAATCATTCAAAAAAGAAAGTGCAAGTACCTGGTCTGAAATTGTATGATATTTAGTGCATGGTATTATAAAACTAATTTCATCCATCCTGTCCCCAGGAAAGTATGGAGATTTAAAATAGGAAATAGAAAGTACCATGTCAAAAATTTCTCCACAGAGCTTTTAGCCCGGGACAATTTGAGATTGCAGCAAAATGGGAAGCTCCACTGATGCTAGAGGAAGTCCAGTTATTTTGGGCATTGCTGTCTCAGGCATTTTGCAAGGGTAAAACACAAGCCCATTTGTAACACTGAAATTTGCCCAAAATTTGAGTTTACTTTAGCTGGATGATGAGTGGCATAATCTATATAACAAAGGGCAAAAAAATTCTGCTCTGTACTCATCCTTTGTGGTCCTTCAGCAGTTTTATAAAAATTGCATCATGGCAGTAACACATTAAGTTTTTTGACTATCCTTCATCAGTAATTATGAATGCTGCTCATCAATATGCTTTCGGATTCTTCAAATGCTTTTAGCATTCTGTAACACATAACACATACTCTGCACAATTTGTCGTCTAAAACAAATATTCCTTTTGAATAATTTATACAACAGCTTACACTTGTATTGCAGACCAAGTTTGTCTTTCACAACAGCATTCTTAAAACACAATGAAGAGTTCAGGTTATAATCCCAAGCATTGTGTTAAACCTCGTTTCTGCAATTTTTGTTACAAGAAGTATAGAAAATTACATTAGCCTATGACTTGCAACATCCCCTTTACATATATGTAAAAGCTGTATTCTTCTCTTTTTTGTTGTTTGACACTAAGTTTTGACTGTGTGTTTCACTTCCATGCTTTGTTATTTGATTAATAAAAATAGGCCTCAAACTATTTCAAGACTACATTTCTTCTGCCCATCTGAACCTCATTGTTCTTGAAAGAACTGGTGCCCTAAATGCATTATCTAAGGAAACACAAGTTAGACAAGCAACTGGTTCCAATCGCAGGTCATAATCTCCCTACCCCATCAACCTCATCTTGCTAAACCCTCCTAAATCCCCTAGCTTCTGCTCCTCTAATCATGAGGGTTAGAAGCTGCAAGGGCTGCTTTTCACTTCATTAAAATTTCCTTTTAATCTTTCATAATCTGTTAGCACAGTACATAAACACCCATCAGAAGATTATTCCTTCTAATTTCACAAAAGGGGATAACTTTACTATACATTCCATATTTGCAAAGTTAAGCTTCATTTCACGCCACCATAAACCTTGGTCAAAAGGATGAATAGTTAAGCAGTTGAGCAAATGGCATTTACAGCTACAGCTGGGTGCAATATTCATTGTGAAGCATTTATTTGGTGAAGTTAAACCTTGGTTTTGCTTATGAAACATCCCAAAGCTGATCCCAAATGATTTCAGTGCATGGGGCTCTTTTCAGAAAGTACATTTTGGACTGTGCTGTTGCCTGTGTGCCCCTTGCGTGACTGGCTGTCTAAATCAGACTAGATTAGTTTTCCTTCCTGAAGGGGTGACTAAAACTTCTTTTAAAGAGGACAACGAGGGGAGACAAGGAGGGGCTGTAGCCCTCTATGTCAATGACCCGCTGGAGTGCACGGAGCTCCGCCTGGGGATGGATTAAGAGCCAACCAAGAGCTTATGGGTCAGGATTAAAGGGAGAGCAGGGACAGGTGACATTATAGCAGAGGTCTGCTACAGGCCACTGTTGAGAAAGGATTGGGTTTAGATCACTTAAAGAATCACAGTGATAGCATATTTCCATACATTCTGTACGGTATGTCTAAATATTTTGATGGTTTTAATATTTTGTACCAGCCGTGGAAACTGGTTTGCTGCTAAGTGACTGTAAAAGTGAGATTTGGTAAATAATTGTTAGAAATCTTATACTAACACTATGATTGAAACAATAGACATAATTATAGCCAAGCAATTAACTAGTAGAGGTAGTTACTCATAAGTTTTGCAGTTCTTTGCTCTTATGACTAGATGTTCCTGTATGCTAGATGATAACAATGTTGAAACTGACCACATGTGATTGAAGCTGCGTTAAGCTTCAAGATCAAAGAACAATGACAAGAATAAAGACTTCAAGGACAGCCAACAAGAACTTCAAATGGGTCAGCGGTCGCAAAAGCAGCCCTTTGACTCAAATGGATCCTTCATTGCGCATGATCGGATGTAGGCAGTACTAAGATAACCAGTTGCAATTATTTTTATGTATATGTATACTAATCTGATTAATATGCAATTAGTTATTCTATATAACCTGTTAGTGCTAAAGCTGTGGTATGCACATTAGATGGAACTATCCCCCGTGCATCCAGCGCTGCAATAAAGAATGCCTACTTTCTAAAACTCCAAAAACAAGTCTTAGAGAGTTTCTTCGACTGGCTTTTCAGTATCATTTTGGCACCCCCAGATGGGACACGAACCCACAATCCCTGGTTGAAAATATTAGCAAAAGTGATTTTTTAATGTGACTTTGTAAAAGTTCAACTTAATAAAGTTAGATGGCAAGGTTCACTGTTACTTACAACATGGAATAAGTATACAAAGGAAAATCGAGTTAGAATCGATTTAGAGCGATCTATATAGAGACCCAAGATGCAAAAAGTTAAGGGGGACCCTCCAATTGAGTCATGACGTTCAGAGTGGACACCCTTGCTTTCTAAAATCCTTTTCAGAGAGGAGTCTAGTTGTAGCTGGATTCAAACTTAGTCTCAGACTTGGACAACAGTTTGCGCCTAATAGAAGGGGTACAAAGGGTAAGGAAAATCACCCATTAAATTACTACGCCAATTTGTTGGGGAATGAGCGATTATGGATCCTACACAACTTTGAGGTAGAAGCAATTTAAGATTTAACACTATTATGGTAAATCACAAGATTATGTTATATGATTTTTAACAATACTTAATTATCAACCAATTATCAGAGTGATTTAATAAAGTTTGTTATCAGCACTACAAAGTTTCCTAAATCAAATCACACACACACACAAACACATACACACACACACACACACAGATATAGAGGTTAACCTATAATCAAGGTTTTTCTCTCTTGGCCAGTTATAGTAAATTATTGGTACCAAATGCTCTTTAACACCTCAAGAAATCTAATTGTAGTGAATTACTATTCTCCTTTGTCAGAATTTGTCAACAGACTATCTTTGACCCCTTCTTCTTCAACGGCATCTATCAGCAGACAATCCTTGAAATCCTTGCAAAATCTACTCTTAAAAATCCTCATGAAATTTACCCTGAGAGGTGTCCCAACTCAGTGGGAGATACTGGGTCACAGCCTGCTGCAATTCTGGAGAGCTCAAAGGGTCTCACTTAGGATCATTATTTGTAGGATCACAAGATGATTGACTTTGGCCAGTATATTTTCATTCTGGCCATAATTCTTGTCAGGTAATTCTGGCACCTTCCAAGGTGGGCCATGATCCAAGCAGCAGGAGTTTCAGGTATGGTTCTAGGTAGCAGGAGTTTCAGGTATGATTAGGGAGTGCCTAATCATCCTAACTCACTGTACTGTAGCCAGGATAAGAAAGTACCAGATTGTCCCAACTCACTGCACAAGAACACAATGTTGGATGGTCCTGACATCGTAACGTGGCCAAGGTGGGGGCTGCCCCACCACATCCCACCACATGACTGAAGTCAATCTGTCTCCTCCACAGAGTGGTTGTGTCATCACCTCTTGCCTCTGTGCCTATAAATAGACAATGCCGTATTTTAGTTATAATTTGAGTGAAAATTTATGTTAGGTTAACCTCTATAACTATTAAAGAGGCATATATGTTATTTCATCAAATCAGATTAAACAACATTATATACACGAGGAGGTGCTTGTAATAGCATAACTTGTTTTGTCATCTTCAAAATTTTGATATATAGAACAATGATCAATAACAAAGATAGTATGACAAGAGCCAATAGAATCACAATGGGGTGTAGCATCAGATTTAGTGTCCCAGTTGCTGTTGGAGACCATCCAGAAAGGGTTTCTGACCAGTGATGTTCTCCATCTTTCTTCACTCTTTCTAGGATATGCTATATCTCCTTTGCATTATGAGGGATGGTAATCAGGGCGGTTTGTCCATTGTTCCAGATTCGTTTTAGCAATTGATTCAGGTCATCATGTCATAACAGTTTTCTTACCAATGTAAGATTCATTCCAATGGGGGTAGTTAGTAAATCTTGATACGATGTGTAACTTGATTGTAGCAATTGGTAGGTTGTAACAGGAGCTGAAGAGTTGAAGTTGCATCCCATAATTTTGATAAAATTACAAATACAGATACTTGAATGATTATTTGTCTCTACAGTGGTGCTGTGTATAAATAGAGAATCACAAAGGGTTCTTATACAAATACATCCCTTTCCAACATACACAAGTATGGTTTCAGGGGTTTCATCAGGATGTATTTTAAAACTACAGACATTTTGTTCAGTGTCAAGACAAATGTCTTGGGCCTTGATGCTATTACTTTCACGAATAAATCCCTGTTGTTCCTGGGAACGTGCACAACACATGCATCAACATCAACAGTTTGCCATTTGCTTCCATTTTGTTGGGCCTATACTCTGAGTTCTGATGCATAGAGTACAGTTCCCTGGTGATTTAATTCCAGCACAATGATTGGGTATATGGTGTATACCAAAGCATTGCATATTTTCAAAACAAAAGCTGTGGCTTTACTGTCAGTGGGTTATAAATGAAATTAACTAGACACCACCAGGATTGGAATTCCCTTTCAAATTCAGTTACATTATCCCAGATTACCTTTCGAATTTCAGTGGGTAAGGTGTCCTCTTCACCTCTTCTTACAATTGCTGCCACAGTAGACTGTACCCATAATTGCAACTGAATACAGCTACGAGCAAGAGAGGTATTAATCTGGGTTGCACCTAGTGCGTTCAGCATTAGTTGGTGGTCTTTTTCATTCTTTCCCATTGAGGTAACATATCAGATAAGAGTCATTGGTTAGTTCCCAATGCGGATAGAGAAGATTGTAATGGATGTTATAATTTGTGTAAATTACTTGTTGCAGAGCTTATTTAGTTTGCTAAAACTTCAGTGTCCATGCTGTTTAATACCCCTAATACTGTTCCTAGGATACCAGTCACATCCTTCCTTGATTGTTTTGGCGAGGCAAGGGTTTGTCCACGCAACCATGCTAACCATCCTGTATAAGACGTATTTACGAATGGTGAGCAGAGATATTAACCTGCATTGATAGTTCCACTTGTTTGAGGGACCATGATAGATTAAATAACACTTGTTTCTAGCCAGTATATTTGATGGTATAGGGTCCAATTTTTCAAATGTCAGCGGGTAGTTTTCTTGTCTTTTATAATCGCTGTAGATGTTAAGTGGGGAGTGGTAAGTGTTGTGCTAAGCTTAATAATGATTATTTTAAATATAAATTATAATCCCACATTATCATAAGCCCATAAGCAAATTATAATAACAGGTTGTACTAAGGTAAAATTGTGCCAACAGCTCAATTTCCTTTCAGTGGCACAAAGTGTTGTATCCCAGTCTGCTGCTGGGTTTGATGTAAGGTTGTACACTGAAATCTCCTATGCCTTTTCATGGGTGGACCTATCGATCATCCCTATTTTAACTTCTTCCCCTACTGTTCCCCGAAGTAGAGAAACTTTGCCAAAAGCTCCATCTTTGTACCAGCTCCACTCATTTTTTAGGTACACTTGATTTCCGTGCATGACCACAGTGGAAAGATTTAGATTTCCCTTACCAGAGAGTGTTCTCACAGTGCCAGTATACTCAATGTGAGCTTAAGACCATGGCCATTCTAGGGTTTTCTCAGTAAGACTCCTTAGTAAAACTGGGAGAGTATTCAAAGTAGGCACTGATGTAGTTTTAGTGATTTAGTAGCACTGGTAGATCTAGTGATTTTGAGACATATTGTTCCAAATATTAAGTTGCGTCTCTCTAGAGTATTCCATATACATAATTTATCATCAGAATGCTCCTTCACTATGCCATGTATTGAACAGTGATTCATGTTACAGCATTTTCTATATAGTGTGTGAGAGCTATTTTAAATAATCATACTAAAAGTACAGCCTTCAGTAGCAAGTGGTTGTGTTTTACAGGTCTGCATGGATTGTCCAGCTCATAGTTCACAAACAAGTTTCACCATGTCTAGTGCACACAGGTGACTCACGGGTGGTTACAAAAGTGACCCAGACTTGGATTGCCTTGAGGCCCTGCCTCCCTGCAGAGACAACCCACCACGAGGAGCTGTGTAGACAGCTTAGCCCTGGGTTGTCTGATAAGCCCTAAACTGAACAGGCTGGTGGCTGCACCATTCAGAGAATCAAAACCTGAACTGAGCCTTGAAATCCC
Organism: Aquila chrysaetos chrysaetos; assembly: GCF_900496995.4. Classification (NCBI taxonomy): domain Eukaryota; kingdom Metazoa; phylum Chordata; class Aves; order Accipitriformes; family Accipitridae; genus Aquila; species Aquila chrysaetos. The sequence goes on from NC_044030.1 coordinate 70,854,423, forward strand.
TTAACAAATAGTATGCCCTGAGTCTCAATCCAACCACTATTCAGTTGCCTGAGGAAGCAAGGTAAAAAAAAGAAAAGCTGAAGGGTTTCAGCTTCAGTTTCAAATGACAACCTTGTGTACTCAATCAATCACAGACCAGCAAAAGAAAGATAGATAAGGGGAAACTCCACTCAGATATACATAATCCACTCAGACATAGTCATACACCCCATTCCACAAGTCAGGGGACAAAACCCCTAAGATTCAGGCTAGAAATCGGGGAGTCACTTAGCCAGCTGTACAGGTGGCTTGTGAAGGAGACCCTTCTCCGCTTTAGCTTCCCTGGGATTGAGAGCCCTTACCTGGAGGGGTAAGTGAGTATTACTTATGCTTTAAGTTTGTAAACACCTGTGTGCTTGTGGTTGTCTGTGAATCGCTTGCGGTTGAAATAGTGTACTACTCGTGCTTTAAAAAATACAATACTGCATTCCTCCATTGTATCTGTAAAACCTGCAACAGTGGCGTGTTGAGTCTGTAAGTGAAGTTCAAATAAATAATTTACTTGAACCTTGCAGTTAAGTCTGTGAGTGAAGTTCAAGTCATTTGCTTGAACCTTGCAGTTAAGTCTTTTTCCGCCACAAGGTAACATTTATGCTATTGTCTGTCAATCGTAAAACAAGTGGTTTATCTGTATTGACTCAATTGTGGCTGATTCCTTGATAGACGATCAAGTTCAGAGAGGTGGGCAGTCATTGGGAAGCAAGTATTACTGAAATCTTCAACAGCAGTACGACAATGCTTCTTATTTTCATTTTGAAGGAAGCTGCAAGGCAAGAAGGTAAAATAGACTGGTGTTGGTGGGGTTTTCTGGACAGGTTACCCTGTTAAAAAGAAGGAAAAATCCACTGTCTACTATGTTTTGCACAACTGTTATTGGTAGCCTCCCAGGCAAGTGTGCCACAAGGTTTAGAGTCATTGGCATTGTACCAATGGATGGTAGATTGACCATTACAGGTTGTCCCCACTGTAATGTTGTTGGATGTTCCCTTTTCCCAGAAGGTGGAGTACTAAACTCAATTTTTGCAAAGAATACTCTCGACTTATAGGGCTTCCAATGGACCCATACCAATTATTCAACTGATGAAGGACTTTGGAAAGTCAAGTGTCCCACTGGGCCTCATGTGGCTTAAGCCTCTTTTTCAATAGCTCTTTCTACTATCCCATCTGATTGAGGATAATAGGGGGTGTGAAATACCTGTCGAATTTCTTACTGTTTTGCCCACTCTCGCACCTCTTTACACGAGAATTGAGAGCCATTATCACTTTGGATGACAACAGGAGTAGGTAGACTTGAGAACCAAAATGATAGCCCTCCTATGGTATTTCGCCCATCTGCCCTCTGGCACCTAATCGCTGTAAGCAAGCCAGAGACTACTTCCAGTCCTGTAAGGATATCCCACAGAGGGTCTGAATTACCCGATATAATCAATTTGCCATGCAGACCATAAAGTTTTCCCTTCATTGATGTGTAGAATTGGTGCTTTAGCAGGGTGATCTGTTTGCAATTTCAATTTACATTAGGGGCATTCTGTAAGGATGATTTCACATGTTTTCCTGTTTAGAGGCCAATCTCGGCTTTGGGCTGCAACGTAAAGTGCTTCTCAGCCTGTGTGACCTCATTTTTGATGTAAGCATTCCTCTAGGTGGTACCACTTGGAGTCTGACATATCTCCTGATTTTATTTCCCTAATTCTGGCTAATTCATGTACTTGTTGGTTCCAGCTTGTTGTCTTTGGTTTATTGTCTTTGGCGTGAGTTTTCACATATCCCATCTTGGATGGTGTTTTTCCAGCTATGTTTAGTAATAGTTGCCAATCCTCTGTTCTCCAGACTGGAGATCTATGTATTTCCCAATTTAGGCCTTCCCATTGATAAAGCCATTGTGTGGTACCTGCCCATATAGCATAGAAGTTGGCATAGATAGCCTTTGCTCTGTTTTGTGCTCTTAATTGCCCTTAATTCTACTGGTGCACTACCTTCACCTTTTTCTATTACTTGCTTGACAGTGTTAATTTCTAATGCAGCAGCCTTATATTGCCATTTACCTTTTGTTCTTTTTGCTGAGGCATCAGTAAACCAAACGGCCTCAGTTGGTGTTTTTTCAGTGAGGGGAGGTGTATCTAGAATCGATGAAGGTTTAAATGGCTGTTTTAGTGCTACTGGTGAAATGGGGAGCCAAAGGAACCTTAGTAGATATAGTAGATATATGGATGTAGATAAGAACTGTTTAATAATTATCTAGCTTATAATGAAGTTAAAGAAATTGCAATAGAGGTAGACATGGCCCAAGAGGATGAGAATTGTTGCTTAATGTTTGCACTGTTGAGGCTGGCTGGGGCAGGAGATAGTCCCTGATAAGAAGCAGCAGTCGACCCCAAAAACCAGCCAAGACCAGCCTTGTGACTTTTGGAACTAATTTTAATATGAAGCGGGGATAGATCATGCCTATGTATAGGCGTATTGTGAAACTCCATGTATATGTAACACTTGACTGTATAAATTTGAAGCTAACTGCCAAGTCAGGCGTGCACGACTTTGGTGGGACTACCCCCCCCCGTACTGCCCAGCGCTGAATGAACATACCTACTTTACAGTCTCACTGATTGTGGAGTCTGTTTTCCGCTCATCACTGGGTTGGTGTTTATAGGTATTTGTAATTTAGAAATTTTTGTATGCTCTTCAGTCAATTGCATTTCATCTGCTACTCCCACCAGGTAGGCATACCGTTTCCTGGTGGTGGCTTTTTGTGCAATTCCTTCCAGGGGAGCAGTTCCTTTTAGGACTGTTTCCAGCAAATTATATGGCCCTCTAGTCTGAATGGGTTGTTCCTAGTGTATTTTCTCAACTTGTTTAACTGCTTGGACTAAAGACAAAAGTCCCTTTTCTCATTCGGAGTATCTCTGTTCTGTTTCTTTAAATGCAGTTGAGCTGAATAATAAAGGTCTCTTTGGTCCATCAGGGCCAGTTTGAAACAGAGTGCAATATGTACCATGTTCTGCAAAACTCCATCCTGCTGTGATAGCATCACAGGGGTGGATTGGCCCCAGTGATTAGTAGGTTTTTAGTTCTTGTATTAAGGTTTTTACTGCCTCTTCATGTTCCCAGTTCATTTCCACAGTTTTCCCTTTAGTAAAAGTGAATACAGTGGACAAACAATGATAGAAAATCCAGGTACATGTTTCCTCCAGTACCCTAAAGTACCCATGACTTGTTGTAATTCTCTCCTAGATTGAGGCATTTGTAACTGTTCTGTTTTACTTAGGGTGTCTGGTGGAATTGCTGCACTACCTGCAATCCAAGTGCCTAAAAATGTTACTTCTTTACCTGGTCCTTGATATTTCTGAGGTGGGACCTCAACTTCTGCTTTGTGTAGAGCTTGTCACACTGCTGCTGCTGCTTCCCCTGCCATCTCAGGGGAAGTTCCCTCAACTGGAATATCAGATATATATATTGGCATAGTTTCACATCCTGGTGGAGTGAGACTGTTTGTAAAAGTTCTGCAAGCGCAGCATGAGCAATTGTGGGAGAATGTTTATACTCCTGGGGATATAAAGTTAAAAGTGTATTGTACACCTTCCCAAGTAAAGGCAAATTTCTCTTTATCCTTTTTTTGTAAGGGGACCGACCATAGACAACATATCTTTCACTTCTAGCGTTGCTATTCATGGGTGTGCAGCTGCTCGCAAAGTGGCTGCTAGGTTTGCAATGTTTGGTACAGCAGCTGTTAGCTGTATGAGTGTTCAAGTGCTGATAATCCATTGTTAAATGCCACCTCCTCTCTGGTTTCCAAACTGGCCAGACAGGTGAGTTATATGGGGAGTAGGTTCTGGAGATAATTTGTTGTTTCTTCAAAACCACTGTTATCTCAGAAATTCCATTACTGCTGCAGCAGGAATCGGGTATTGTGGTACACTGGTAATCTTTGACTTGGGGAGTGTGGGGGCTGTGTGGAGTACACGCACTGTAGCCTCCTGATTTCTATCAGGGTTAGGATCAACATTTGAACTGAAGGACGACACACTGCCATCCATCCAGCAGGTGCCAGGTTTGGCCATTCAAAACTTCAAAACCAAAAATATTTTCATTGTGATCTTTAACTGCAAAGCTAGCAGACCACATGCACTTCTGCCTGGAAGCCATAAATTTTTGCAGTTTGACAAGTAACACTTGCTCCATTTACTCCGGTGACTTTAACTCTTTGCCATCCAGGTTGTATGCCTAGCTTCTCGGCATCTTGTTTTGTTAGTATTTAAATCTGTACTCCCAAATCTATTAGGAATTTAATTGGTTGTCGGTGAGGACCTATGGGAAGAATAATATAAGGGCCATTGTTGCTTATCCATTGGTAAACATTGTCTTTCGATACAGGCAGGCCCAGTAGCTGTCCAGAGTTTACCCATTTTTCAGTTTCTGACCGGGGATGTCAAGGGCAACAAGAAAGCTTCTATAGGTACATCAGTGATAAAAGGAAGAATAGGGAAAATGTGGGCCCTCTCTGGAAGGAAACGGGAGACCTGGCTACCGACAGTATGCAGAAGGCTGAGTTACTCAACAACTTTTTTGCCTCAATCTTCACCAACAAGTGCTCCAGCCACACCACCTGTGTCGCAAAAGGCAAAGGTGGGGACTGGCAGAATGAAGAACCACCCACTGTAGGAGAAGATCAGGTTTGAGATCATCTAAGGAACCTGAAGGTGCACTAGTCCATGGGACCTGATGAGATGCATTCTCAGGTCCTGAGGGAACTGGCGGATGAAGTGGCTAAGCCACTATCCGTCATATTTGAGAAGTCATGGCAGTCCAGGGAAGTTCCTGCTGACTGGAAAAGGGGAAACTTAACCCCTATTTTTAAAAAGGCAAAAAAGGAAGACCCATGGAACTACAGGCAAGTCAGTCTCACCTCCGTGCCCAGCGAGATCATGGAGAAGATCCTCCTGGAAACTATGCTAAGGTACATGGAAGATAAGGAAGTGATTGGTGACAGCCAACATGGCTTCACTCAGGGCAAATCATGCCTGACAATTATGGTGGCCTTCTATGACAGGGTTACAGCGTTGGTGGATAAGAGAAGAGCAATGGACATCATCTACCTGGAATTGTGCAAAGCATTTGACACTATCCTGCATGACATCCTTGCCTCTAAATTGGAGAGACATGGATTTGACAGATGGACCACTCTGTGGATAAGGAATTGGCTGGGTGGTCACACTCAAAGAGTTGCTGGCAATGGCTCGATGTCTGAGTGAAGACAAATGGTGTTCCTCAGGGGTCAGTATTGGGACCGGCACCATTTAAACATTCTTGTCGGTGACAGGGACAGTGGGATTGAGTGCATCCTCAGCAAATTTGCTGTCCTGGGTTCAGTTGGGATAGAGTTCATTTTCACAGGAAGCCGGGAGGGGGCACAGCCAGGACAGCTGACCTGAACTAGCCAAGGAGCTATTCCATACCATGTGACATCATGCTCCATATATAAATGGGGAGAGGGCTGGGGCAGGCTCGCTCTCTCTCTCAGTGTAAGAAGTGGCAGAGTGTCGGGTTCTGAGTGGTGAGCAGTTGCACTGTGCGTCATTCGTTTTATATATTCCTTTATTAGTACCGTTGCTGTTGTTGTAACTTCTCTCCTTGCGTTATCCCAGTAAACTGTCCTTATCTCAACCCATGATGTTCCTTTTTTTTTGTTTGTTTATCCTTTCTGATTCTTCTCCCCATCCCATGAGAGCGGGGTGGGGCAGAGTAAGCGAGTAGCTGCATGGTGCTTTGTTACTGGCTGGGCTTAAACCATGACATTTGCCAATGACACCAAGCTGTGTGGTGTGGTCAACACGCTGGAGGGAAGGGATGCCATCCAGACGGACCTTGACAGTCTTGAGAGGTGGGCCCGTGCAAACCTCACAAAGTTCAACAAGGCCAAGTGCAAGGTCCTGCACATGGGTCAGGGCAATCCCAAGCACAAATGCAGACTGGGAAGAGAATGGGTTGAGAGCAGCCCTGCGGAGAAGGACTTGCGGGTGTTGGTTGACGAGAAGCTCAACATGACCCAACAATGTGCGCTCACAGCCCAGAAAGCCAACTGTATTCTGCGCTGCATCAAAAGAAGTGTGACCAGCAGGTCAAGGGAGGTGATTCTCCCCCTCTACTCCGCTCTCATGAGACCCCATCAGGAGTACTGCGTTCAGTTCTGGGGGCCCCAAAATAAGAAGGACATGGACCTGTAGGAGTGAGTCCAGAGGAGAGCAATGAAGATGACCAGAGGGCTGGAGCACCTCTCCTGTGAAGACAGGCTGAGAGACTTGGGGTTTTTCAGCCTGGAGAAGAGAAGGCCCCAGGGAGACCTTACAGCAGCCTTTCAGTGCCTAAAGGTGGCCTACAAGAAAGCCGGAAAGGGACTTTTTACAAGGGCATGTAGTCATAGGACAAGGGGTAATGGCTTTAAACTGAAAGAGGGTAGATTTAGATTACATCTAAGGAAGTTCTTCACTGTGGGGATGGTGAGATGCTGGAGCAGGTTGTCCAGAGAAGCTGTGGATGCCCCATCCCTGGAAGTGTTCCAGGACAGGTTGGATGGGGCTTTAAGCAACCTGGTCAAGTGGAAGGTGTCTCTGCCCATGGCAGGGAGGTTGGAACTAGATGATCTTTAAGGTCCCTTCCAAGCCAAACCATTCTATGATTCTATGAACTGCTTACCCCAAGCAGGATATTGAATAGGTCATCTTCTGTTACAAATTTTCAAAATTTCAGTGAGTAAATTAGCAATTATCTAAACATTCAGCCCCAACTCTTAATAAGGCATATTTCCCCTAAAAATACTGTTATCACATTATAGTTCTACATAACTTACATAACTTTACAGTCCTACAGCAGAAATGCCTTCAGATAAATCCTCTAGGAAACCATAATACACCTACAATGCAAGTTTGCAACATAAATTAAGAAGTAAAAAGTCTCAAACAATGACATTGTTTCAAACTACATTCTCTCAGAAGTAACATGAGAGAGGTCTCACTCATGAGAGCAGTAATTTAGCATCACTTTCCCTCTCCTTCCCTTTGTAGAAGTACAGAAGGATTTAGATTGGAAGGGACTGCTGGAGGTGATCTAGTCCAGCCTCCTACTCAAAGCAGGGCTAAATTCAAAGTTTTATTCCATTCCATTCTTATTCTAACCTTTCCTTATAAGCACCCATGACAGAATATGTTAACGTTCAAGACAAAGGGAACTAGCAAATTTCAACCTGATGTTGGCTGTATCTGATTTATTATTCTTTTCACTTCTTAGGGTGGATTTTTGTTTTGTGAGTTTGGGTGTTTGGGGTTGGGGTTTTTTTGTAAACACAAAGCATTGAGGTCCTCTTTTTTTTAGCAGCCAGAAGCAAACATGAATAACATGAATATTAAATTAATACTTTATTCCCTGTACCACTGTAACCGGCAGCCATCCCTAATCATAAATATAGGCCAGCTCCTAGTCTCCAGAGCAATCCCATTTGGAAATACACAAAATTGTGAATTGCATGAAAGTTCTGAAGCACTTCCTTGAAAACAGACTCCATAGAGCTGCCACTTGGAAATTTGATGAGGCACTGTTTAGCAATTATTTTCTCATATATAGTTTTGATGATATGTAAAAAAAAGGGAGGAGGGGGGATTGATATATGGGTTGCTAGTTCCAAGTATGGTTAAGTACGCAACAGCATGGTTCTGCACTCTCCCCAATATTTTATCATATGCAGTTTATTTTGCCACTTCTTCCTAGTTTGTTTAATGGTTGTCAGTTCTGTTCTGTTTTTTTCAGCTTTGATATTGTCTTGGTTTCAGCCCAGCCAGTAACAAAGCACCACACAGCCACTCGCACACTCCCCCCTGCCTTGCCCCAGCCCCGGTGGGATGAGGAGAAAATATAAATAAAAGCTCGTGGGTTGAAACAGGGACACGGAGGGATCACTCCCCACTTACGGTCACAGGCAAAAGACAGGCTCAACTTGGGGAAAAACCAAAATCAATTTAATTTACTACCAATCACATCAAAACAAGGATAATGAGAAGTACAAGGATAATGAGAAGTAAAACCAAACCTTAGAACACCTTCCCCCCACCCCTCCCTCCTTCCTGGCTCAACTCCACTCCTGGTCCTCTCTCCCTCCTCCCCCCGGCGGTGCAGGGGGATGGGGAACGGGGGTTGGGGTCAGTTCATCACACGTTGTCTCTGCCGATCCTTCCTCCTCAGGGGGAGGACTCCTCACACTCGTCCCCTGCTCCGGTGTGGGGTCCCTCCCATGGGAGACAGTCCTTCACAAACTTCTCCAACGTGAGTCCTTTCCACGGGCTACAGTCCTTCAGGAACAGACTGCTCCAGCACGGGCTTTCCCGTGGAGTCACGGCCATCTTTGGAGGCATCCCCCTGCTCCGGCGTGGGCTCCTCTCTACCCAGGCTGCAGGTGGGCATCTGCTCCCCCGCTCCCCTCCCTGGGCTGGGGGGCTGCAGGGGCATCCCCCCCTCCGGTGCACCTCCTCCCCTCCTTCTTCAGCGACCTTGGTGTCTGCAGAGGGGTTCCTCTCACATCCCAATCTCCTGTTCCTCTCACATCCCCATCTCCTCCCCCGCTGCAGGTTTCCCCTCTTAAATCTGTTCTCCCAGAGGTGCCACCACCGTCACTGATGGGCTCAGCCTTGATAGAGGCAGGTACGACTTGGAGCTGGGGGAGCTTCTAGCAGCTTCTCACAGGAACCACCCCTGCAGCCCCTCCCCTGCTACCAACACCCCGCCACACAAACCCAAAACAAATATGCACCCCCACTCTTCCAGTATGTACAAAAATGCCCTTGTCTTCCTTAGCATTTCTGGACACAAAAGGCAGTATGTTTCCTCGCTTCCAGAATTTTTTCAGCTCACAGAAGTCAGTAACTATTAGGCTTCATACATTCATATCCAGTAACACAGCAGCCAGGTATTACAATTGCTACTCTAGCAAAGGCTTCAGTAGAGTAACTCCAAATTTATACCAGTGTAACTGAGACTACAATTTGCATTCTATTAACTGTCGCAAAGATTTTCAGAACAGCTTCCCAGTAAAAACTGAGTGACAGTGAAAAACGGAACATAATGTTAAACTCTATCTGCATATGAGCCCCTTGGTTCTCTTTGCAGTACTCAAAGTAAGCACTCTCCTATTCCACTTTACATTTTATTTTCTTTTCCCCCAGAAGACAGTGAAATGAGTGGGTGTTTATTTGAAGGAAAAATCACTCTTCTTGCTCAGGGAAGGGCTTTGCTTCCATTAGGTACTCATCTGAAAGTCATGCTGCAAACACTTCTTCCATTCTAATCTTTATGTGGCATAAAGGACAGCATCTGAATTTATAAGGCCTCACTTTTTCTCCACACAACAGCTAAGGAGGAATCTGCATCATATATAAACAACAGGAAGTAAGCTTTGAAGTTAACTCTAAGCAACAGCAGGAAAAGTGATTATAAAGTGGTAACAAATCATTAAAATTTAGCAGTGAAAGCTCCACGGACATATTGTCAGGCTCTTCTGTCACTGATTTCAACATTGCATCCCCCTAGACTTCAGCTCCAGCACTGTAGTCCATTTATTCGCTCTCTCTCCTCTTGTGGTGACTCCTCCCCTTCTGCCAACCACATTATATGCCATAACAACTATTCTATCCTCCATAGGAAACAATAACTGCACCATTAAAGGATTTTGAAACTGCTTACCTCAAAACTGGTTTGAAATTAAATATCGTATTTCTGTAGAGAGGAGCTAAGCACATTTATTTTAAAGCATTGAATGTAGATAATAATTCCCTTGATTTTCCCTAATGAAATTCAGTAACCTCCCTCACAAACATGACAAAAAGCTTTCAGTATGCTATGATGCCACACTCCCACTCCTCCAAATATTGCTGAAGACTGCCAAGAAAAAAACAGGAATGTCAAAGAAAGAACACAGTCACAGACACAAAGCTGAAACAAGCAAAAAAAAAGAATCAAAACCTAGGAGTCCATCCAGCTGTTCCTCCTATTGGCTGAGACCAAGACAAAAAAAAGTTAATCAGATACTATTATTGCCTTTTAAAAATAATTGTTACGTCTTCTGGGTACAACAGGGCTTGATGTTCTGAAGGATACAGAGATTTCTGCATGAATGCCTGGGGGAAGTCACCTTGACTACCCAGTTCAGTCTCCTTTCAAAAAGCAGTGACTGGGATACCCAGCATAAAGCATATATTCCCCATGCTATCATATTTCAAGCATCACAGAACACTTATAATAAACTAAGACCTATAGGAAAGAAAGAATCAAAGCTACAATCACTGGAAGAAAGAGGGAGACTGAAAGTATCACTACTATGTTTGAATCAGCAGTGGCTGAGATCGTTACATTAATTCTCAGAGGGACTGAGCTGTTCTTCAGAAGGGTCTCCCCCTCCATTGGCTCCAAGAGAGGTGAAGCTACTACCTATGACAACTATGCTTTAATCGAAGTACTTCCATTAGGCAAGGTAAGTCTCCATTCTCTATTAAATATTCCTTAAATCTGCTTCAGCAACCACACCTAGACACCTGGATTTTAAAGTACCTTAAAGCACAAGAGGGGGAAGCAAAAACCCCCAGCAGGATTTGTGAGGCTAAGCTGTCAGCCCTGCCCCAACTTCTGGTGGGATTCACAGGGGAGGCTGCTGCCCTGGCTATCGTAACTGAGCTGAAATCCAAGATGCACAGTTCAGAGCCACCGGAAAGGGTCTGCCCAGAAGGAGTTTGGGAGAAGAAGGGTGTGTGATCTCACTGCTGAGATTGCCAAGAGCCAGGGAGGCCCCAGAAGGCTGGAAAGCTCCGGGGGGGGGGGGGGGGGGGGGGGGCGGCAGGGGAGTGTAATTCTTTCTTCCTCACAATCCTTCACTTGATTCCTACAGGCTCCCCACCCTTACCCTTTCCTCTTCTCACAGCAACCAAATGCCCTGGCACTTGCCCCTGTCTCTGAACACATACACACGCCTGCTAGCAGACCACTCTTTTAGTCAATCTTCTCCCTAGTGTGTGTTAGTACGATTTTGGACACGAGTCTCATAGTAAGGACATGCCTAGCCCAGAGGTGCCTCATCTTGGTTATTTATTGTCATTATCAATTAAAAATATTAATACCTAACCAATGGAGCCATGCAGTTTGCATTATTTTAATCCCTTTAGCTACTATTTTTCAGAGTAATCATTTTTAGATCATATAAATAATCTATCCTCTCCTGTAAAGATATTTCTCTTTACAGTTTCAAGATGCAAAATTCATTTTTACTCCACTTAGCTCAGAGTTTGCTTTTAGGAGATAGACTTGACTTCTGTCTTCCCAATTGTTTCCTTACATTATTTGGCTCAAGTGGTATTCATCGAGGTGTTTCAGTCCACCCTGCCCTTTCCTAGACATCTTTTAAAACAGAAGGTAAAAAGGCAACATCACACTTGACATTTAAACTTCAGTCCCAATTGCTTCCAGCCATCCACAGATTCAGGGTAATGCCATAGTCTGACCCAATGGCTTACAACAAAAATATAGTTGATTTATTTAAGCTGTAATTCTTTGTGTACATATGACATTTTCAGAAAAGCCCAGTAAGTATGACTCGAGAGAAAGCAAATGTCCAAATACATAGTCATTATGTTGATTTTGTTTAGCGTCTCTTCAATGCCGGGCTGGCTGTGTGCTAATTCAGCTCATGGTCAGCATAATACTATGCTTACAAGAGGTAAAAGCAGCACACTTCAGAAGTTACTTACTGTCCAGCCTCAGCAAAGCTGATTGCTTTATTTAGTAGATTTGTATTGTAATGAAATCTTGCTGAATATTTTCAAAAGGCAGGTTGTGCCTTTAAAAATACATTTAAAAAATCCTCAAAGTATCTATGTACCTTAAAAACCTAAATGAAAATTCCATTAGAATTTTTAGGATTTAGGAATCTAAGCTGTTTAGATACTTCAAAAAATCCTAATGGGAACGTACCTAATTGCAACATTAAGCATGTAAGTATTTTTTTTTAAATATCCAGTACCAACTGATCATCAAGAAAAACAAAAACCAACATCAAAGTACAGCCTGTTACTACTTTCAAAACTATAAAATAAAGTCACCTAATAGTGCAAATCCTTTGTGTAAACACAGTTACAATCCTAAAACTTATTCTACCAGAGCGTCTGACTTTCAACTCCACTTCAGTTTTACCTTTATGCTTCTGGATAATTTGTCTAAGAAGCAGGCATTACTGTTCAGCTTTTTTCTCATCCTTTGCTTTCCTTATCAAGTTGAGAAGCTTTTCATGGCAAGGTCTGCCTGTGTATTCACACAGGATTTCCCAGTTTATTTGGGCATATCTGCCCTATTAAAACAACAGTAAAATATTTGGCATGAGCTTCTTAACAGTAACTGGATTACAGTGGCTTATTATTCACACAGGTAAAACACTACATACCTTCAGAAAGAATAATGTCCTACTCCAGCAGTTATCATCGGGAGGTTCAGGAAATACTTGAATTTGGTATCTATGCTTATATACAGAATGAAATACCTACATTCATATGCAAACAGCACAGGCTGAGTCACCACTGCCTGCTGTTGTCTTCTGGAAGGGAGGAGACACTTGGGCATGTCAGAGGTTGTATGTAAGGAATTACTATATCGACAGGAAGCTCAGAGGCAAATCTGCTTTGACATAAACTTGGAGATATAACAATTCAGTGTATAGCCTTAACTCCATTCTTAGTGTCAGTACTTTGCCAAGAAAGGAAGAAATAAGAGTCTTCTGTTGAAGCCACCTGCAGCTGCGTATCAAGTAAAATTTGTCTATGCTGAACTAATGCACAAACATGGATGGCCACACTAAGACCAAAATAGAGAAGGTCCAGGCCCAGTGTCCACTATTTACCCAATCTCTGCACATGATTTCTTCCTACACATTTATAGTGTCTCTTCTGCATGCCGACCACTAACTTATTTTCACAGAATCATAGAGAGGTTAAGGTTGGAAGGCACCTCTTGTCTAGTCCACCCACCCTGCTCAGGGCAGGGTCACATACAGCAGGTTGCCCAGGGCTGGCCAGTCTGGTTTTGAGTATCTCCAAGGATGGAAACTCCGCATCCCTCTCTGAGCAACCGGTTCCAGTGATCAATTGCCATTATAGTTTAAAAAAAAAAATAAATTTTTTTTGTTTTAAGTAAGAGTTTCATGGTTTACAGTTTCTGGCCATTTACTCTTGCCCTTTCACTGGATACCACTGAAATAAGCCTAGCCAAATTTTCTTCCCTCTTTCCCATCAGCTATTTATACACATTGATAAGATGCCTCCTGGGCCTTCTCTTCTCCAGACTACTCAATCCCAGAACTTGAATTTTAAAATTCCAACTCCTGATCACCTCCAACTACCTAGAGAAATGTGCTGGTGCAGAAACTGCTTTTAAAAAAAACCCAACCAAACAAAAAGCCTTTACAGGGTGAAATTCAAGGTTGAAATTTAAACCTGCTCTTGGTTATCTGACTGACAAAAGCATGAATGTTTGCAGTGCAGGCACTCTTGTGTTAGATGCTACACCTTGCAACAGTGAAAATGATCCTGTATCATGTCCCTTGAGAGCAGTGATAAAGTGTACCAAGTTGATTACAGGCTAAAGGAATATTGAATGCAAAAAAGAGGAAAAAATGGAGGAAGATTTCCTTTAAAGGAGACACATTAAGATCAACTCAAGGAAACAAATGAAATCAAGCATGACTTAGTAGGAATGAGAAAGATAATACAGAGAAGATTCTGTAGCAGGAGTTGTAGTTCAATAAATTGAACTTTAAACAATTATAAAAAGACCAAGAAGAAATACTGAACGTTCACTCAAAGAATATTGCAGCTAAAGACAGAACCTTCAAATTATGCAGAAACCAGGCGCAATAAAAAAAAAGACGACAGATTAAAAATTATTGCAGATAGTTACAGGTCAATACAGCTGAGCAGACACCATAAAGCTGCCTGTACTGTCTGGAAGAATTATCTTTCCAACAGCATAAGCTAGATAGCACTTAGCTCTGCAGAGACATAAAAAAGCATGCCAAGGGCACTTCTACCTCTTTGCTGCCTGCAAGGATTTTTTCAAAAGGTTGTAAATAAACTCCTCACAGGGCATCTGTTACTGGTGGTAAGTGGCCCACCCAGATCATCTTCAAAGCTGAGGAAACAATTGTTAACCTCACACCTTCAAACTCCAACTTCAATGGGTTAGTTAGCAGGCTGAATAGCATGGTAGACTTTAAACTGCCTCCCTTCATTCCGAATTAGATATGAATAATCCCTTTCATTCTAAACTCCTGCTCCTGTAGGAGGATGTAGTGAGGTTCACGACTTCCTCCCTTTGCATCACAACATGCATTAATAAATGTATTAGTCGTGTCCATACGCTAACTCCTTGTAGCTTGTAATTCTTAGCCTATTCCTAGATGTAGGACAGCGCAGTCTTCCAAGAAACTCAGTTCTGAAAATTTATTTGACTGTATGTTTACCAGGTAAACTTTACATAATTTGTCAGCGTACTAGAGAAGAGCTGCAGCACAATCCCTGTAACCATTACTGGCCTCCATTTACTAACATCCACCAACAGTTCATGGTCCAGCATTTCCAGAATGAGAACAGGATGGGCTTCTTTAATACTATCTGGAACCTCTCCTATGGCTAACCAGCCACAAGATGATCAGCCCTGCCAGGAACTCCCCCCAAGGATCCACCTGACCCACGAGCCTTTTATTATATTTTCTCCCCCCTGTACAGCTGAGAAGGGGGAGTGATAGAGCACTTGGGTGGGCACCTGGCATCCAGCCAGGGTCAACCCACCACAGTCCTTTTTGGCGCCCAACGTGGGGCAACGAGGCAGAAGAAGTGTTTGAGAAGGGAAAAAGAATAATTCAGATTCTTCTGAAAGCTGGTTTCGCCATAAAGAAAAGCAAGGTCAAGGGACCTGCACAGGAGATTCAGTTCTTGGGAATAAAATGGCAGGATGGACGCCGTCATGTCCCTATGGATGTGGTTAACAAGATAGCAACTCTACCAGCTAACAAGAAAGAAACACAAGCTTTCCTAGGCCGTGTGGGGTTCTGGAGAATGCATATTCCAGGTTATAGTCAGCTTGTGAGCCCTCTCTATCAAGTAATGCGGAAAAACAACTATTTTGAATGGGGCCCTGAACAACAACAAGCCTTTGAGCATATCAGACAGGAAATACCTCGTGCAGTAGCTCTTGGGCCTGTCCGGACAGGACCAGATGTACAAAATGTACTCTACACTGCAGCTGGGGAGCATGGTCTCAACTGGAGCCTCTGGCAGAAAACACCAGGAGAAACCCAAGGTCGACCATTAGGGTTTTGGAGCCGGGGGTACCGAGGATCAGAAGCCCACTACACCCTGACTGAAAAAGAGATACTAGCAGCATATGAGGGGGTTCGAGACGCTTCAGAAGTTGTTGGTACAGAAGCATATCTCCTCTTGGCACCACGATTGCCCATGCTACACTGGATGTTCAAAGGAAACATCCCCTCTACACATCATGCAACCAGTGCTACATGGAGTAAGTGGATAGCATTGATCACGCAACGGGCTCAACTGGGGAAATCTAACTGCCCAGGAATTCTGGAACAGATCATGGACTGGCCAGAAGGCAGAGATTTTGGAGCATCGCCTGAGGAGGTGGCTCGTGCCCAAGAGGCACCACCATGTAATGAGTTACCAGAAGACGAAAGGCGTTACGCTTTGTTTACTGATGGATCCTGTCATGTGGTAGGGAACCATCGGAAGTGGAAAGCTGCTGCATGGAGTCCCACACGACAAGTCGTTGAGGCCACTGAAGGAGAAGGCGAGTCAAGTCAGTTTGCAGAAGTGAAAGCCATCCAACTAGCCCTAGACATTGCTGAATGAGAAAAGTGGCCGGTACTCTACCTCTATACCGACTCCTGGATGGTGGCTAATGCCCTATGGGGGTGGCTACAGCAGTGGAAGAAGACCAATTGGCAACGCAGGGGTAAACCCATCTGGGCAGCAGCATTGTGGCAGGACATTGCTGCCCGTGTAGAACACATGAGTCTAAAGGTACATCATGTAGATGCTCACATGCCCAAAAGCCGTGCCACTGAAGAACATCGAAATAATGAACAGGTAGACAAGGCTGCCAAAATAGAAGTAGCTCAGGTGGACCTGGACTGGGAGCATAAGGGTGAGCTATTTGTAGCTCGATGGGCCCATGAGGCATCAGGACATCTAGGGAGAGATGCAACATATAGCTGGGCTCGTGATCGAGGGGTGGACCTGACCATGGAGACCATCACACAGGTCACTCATGAATGTGAAACATGTGCTGCAATCAAACGAGCCACCAGAGTAAAGTCTCCCTGGAACAGAGGGCGCTGGCTGGGCTTTCGATATGGCAAGGCCTGGCAAATTGACTACATTGGACCACTGCCACAAACACGCCAAGGCAAGCGCTACATACTCATGATGGTGGAAGCAACTACTGGTTGGCTAGAAACATATCCTGTAAACCATGCCACTGCCCGAAACACCATCTTAGGCCTCGAAAGGCAAATTTTATGGTGACATGGTACCCCAGAAAGAATTGAATCAGACAATGGGACTCATTTCTGAAATAACCTCATAAGCTCCTGGGCAAAGAAACACAGCATTGAGGGGGTGTACCACATACCCTATCACCGGCAAGCATCTGGAAAAATTGAGAGATATAATGGACTGTTGAAGGCTATGTTGAGAGCGCTAGGCAATGGGACATGGAAGCACTGGGATACAAATTTAGCAGAAGCCACTTGGCTAGTTAACACCAGAGGATCTGCTAACCGTCCTGGTCCTGCCCAAACAAAACCCCTACATACTGTGGGAGGAGATAAGGTCCCCATAGTGCACATGGGGAAGCGGCTGGGGAAGGCAGTGTGGATTTCTCCTCCCATGGGAAAAGGCAAACCCATTCATGGGATTGTCTTTGCTCAGGGACCTGGGTGTACTTGGTGGGTAATGCGGAAGGATGGGGAGACCCAGTGTGTGCCTCAAGGACATTTAACCATGAGGGAAAAATAATCTGTGATGTGAGTTGTATGTTGTAGGAAGTAATGTAGCAGGAATGACCTGGACTGCAGAGGAGTGAACTTCGCAAGGAACCAGACAAGTGCATCAGTGACCCAAACCAAGCCAGTGTTGGTGCCCAACAATCAAACATACTGCTTCTCCTGTCCTGACCACTCAACTTGACGGATGGGGCCCAAGTCATAACCTGTGTGTGAACATATGGAGGAGTGGAAGAAGCCCATGGAATATCTATCTCTTAAAGGACAGGGGATAGTAATTAATAAGAATGTATAAATCTGTATGTTGGGTATAAAAGTGGTTTAAGTATGTAGTTTCAGTTGTAAGTGTTGGTAAGAAGGGATTTCAGTAATGAGAATTAAATACAATAGCATGGTTAGAAGATATCTGTATTAAATTACGTGGGACCCGAGCATGACGCAAATGGTATGGAATAAGGGGTGGAGATTGTATTGGGTCTGGCTGAGATGGAGTTAATACTCCCCACAGCAGCCCTCATAGCACTGTGCTCTGCATCAGTAGCTAGAAAGGTGTTGATAACACACCAGTGTTTTGGCTACTGCTGAGCAGCGCTGGCACAGCATCAAGGCTGTCTCTCCACCATTTTTGCCCCCCGCCTCAATGGCAGGCTGGGGCAGGGCAAGATCTTGGGAGGGGACATAACCAGGACAGCTGACCTAAACTAACCAAACAGATATTCCATACCATATGACGTCAGCTCAGATATAAAAGCTAAGTAAAGGGAGACAGAAGGGGGGCATTTTTGTCTTCCAGAGCAACCATTACGTGTACTGAAGCCCTGCTTCCCAGGAAGTGGCTAGACATCGCCTGCTGATGGGATGTAGAGAATAATATCATTTGTTTTTCTTTGCTTTCGCACACGACATTTGCTTTCACTTTATTAAACTGTCCTTATCTCGACCCATGAGCCTTTTATTATATTTTCTCCCCCCTGTCCAGCTGAGAAGGGGGAGTGATAGAGCAGCTTTGGTGGGCACCTGGCATCCAGCCAGGGTCAACCCACCACAGCCTCAAACCAAATCCACCTAGATCTGGCTGAGCAACTTCTCATTTCTGTCATGTTCTCGATATAACCTCAGCCTGTATTAGATTGTCAAATGCAGTGCTACCTGCATTTGCCATCCTTTCACAATTGCAAGAGGGGCAGCAGTTACCTCTCTTCCCCTACCAGTCTCAGACCCATTGTGGGATTCCACTCTACCACTATTCAATATTATCCAGGAATACCAAAGTAAGTTTTGGTAATGGAATCACAGGAACACTCCTCCCTTATCAATTACCTGCTCTGTCTTAGGGATTTGTTATGTTTTGCTTTATGGTGATGGGCTTTCTTGCTTTTGGTGGGAATGACACTCTGTTGGAAGACAGAGAATGTGAAAAAAAAAAAACCAAACCCTGTCTCGCATCTGCTGTTCCCTGGTCCCAGACACAAAGGACTTCCTATCAGATATTAAGTGCATTTCCAATTTATAGTTTTTTAGGATCCTTAACTTGTATTTCTTGAAGGTCTTGTCTCAGTGGGGTTCTGGTACACTACTAGAATATAATGTATGCAGAGTCACATACTGTTTGCAACCAGTCGGGTTTTACTTCGTGGTCTTCCTTTTCACCTTGTTGATGTTCCATTGACTTGGACACTTCTACCCATTTGATAAGTCCATTTACTTTGACACTTCTACCCACTTAGTAAGTTTCTTCCTCCATGAAAAAGTAGTTCTTGTGTAACCTCTTCTGCAAGCTTTCTAGGGGCTATGTTTATTAGACTCAGTTTTGAACCACAGGACATTATTCTTTTGTACCAGATGAGACTTCGTGCTAACTCAAAGCAAACTTCCCAGGTCTCCTACTCTGGTGCACTTCGGTTATACTACTGGTTGAGGACAGTGCATTTTATCCTAAGATGCACCGGAAAGCCGCTTTCATTGCTTCCATCAGAGATACACTGCCAGTATGTGTGGTCTCTACAGACCCAGTAGGCCAAGTTGTCAGTAGACTCTCTCACCTTGAAGAATTGCTCTTGCCTCAGGAAAAACCCCCTCAGTGGAGCTCCAGAACAAGGAAACCATCTGCTTCTGAGACAAAAGGAGCAGGTGTCTTCTCCAATGACAGACAACCTGAGTATAGAAGAGATGTTAGGAGAGAATTCTCCATGACCAAGCAGACACTATAAATGTTGAAGCTATTTCTCCTGTCTGAAACAAAACAGACCTACCTACCCCAACAACTTGGTGCAACATGACCCTATATAGATATAATAAAGTTTCAGAGTGTTCCCATCTCCTCCTTTCTGCTTTCATTTTGGGAAAGGCTGCTTAGGCAGTTCCATTCCAAGTCACTACTTGCAGTCTCATAATCTGAAACAACAGTATACACAGAATTTCATGGATCAGTCATTCACTTGAAGGTGATACAAGTTTTAAGCAAAATAGTTCAGTACTAGAGAAAATACTTGCCTCATTAAGTAAAACCAAGTCTTATTTTCAGATTCCCCCTTATGTTCCCTTGTGATATTCTCCAATAGGCCTAAGCAGAAATTAATACAGGAAAAAGGATCCAAACTTGGAATCTTCCATCCTGTATTCTTTGAATCGCCTTTGTTTCTTTTAAACAGCAGACACAACAAAATAGAATACTGAAGAATGATGCTCCCATGAGACTTAAAGGAGTAGAATCATGAGAGGTTTCTGCTGAGCAAAGCCCAAGAACAGGAATGCTGCAGCTTCTAAGCTTTCTACTTTCAAACATTTAATAGCTATACAGTCTTTTAATTAAAAAAAAATATTTCTTTTGACTTTATCGTTGTAATGCAGCATTAAACACCCTGAACAGATGAGTACAAGATGAAAGATTGCTGTAGAAAACTGCATACATTATGATGTCTCAACTTTGCCAGTCAGTAACAAAAAAGCAGAACAATGCCCATTACACTTTTTCCTTAGTAGAAGGTAAAACAGTACCACCCACTGCTTTTCCAGGGTATCCCCTTGCCTTTCGAGACAGCTGCAGAAAGCTGAAGTTGGTACTTTGCACTTACAAAATAGCCATCTCATGCTAAGCCTTCCTTCCTTCCTTCCTCCCTCCCTCACTCCCGCACTAAGGTCTTCTACCAGGTTACACATCTACAGTGGTATTTCAGTCACTAGTAAAGCTGCACAAAGGAAAAAAAGTCCTTCTTTGAACTTGCTTTACTACAGCTGAATCCTCAGGATAGACAAGGGCTGAATCACAGAAAAATGAGTGTTTTTTTACCCTGGGAGCAGGAGTTTATTTGACTTTACATGTCAGCTTTCCACAGCCACTACTTGTATGCAACTCACAGTTTCAAGCTGAAGGTAATACCATATTGTACCAACTGTTAAGATTGTCTGCAGGGTCAGAATACCCAATTGTTTTGTTGGTTTTTTTTTTAATATCCTTCCATTCATTTTGCATCATCCCTTTACCACAGCAGAAAACAATTATCACTCACTCACTTTTCAGCTAGGTCACAGGTCATTCTCTATAATCAACATGCCTACCCAACAGTTTATCTTCTATTCCTACATGGAACATTCATTTAATCCAAGGATCAGCAGTGATCAGAACTAGTAATACTCAAGCATCATTAAGACAAAAAGAGCGCTTTCAGACTTTTTGCTTCTGTTAAAAAGAAACAAGTACTTATGCACATCTTGCTTATCCAGACCATCCTATGCTGGTGGAGCAAGTGGCAACTATAGTTTGTTCCAACATAGCAAAGTACCAATCAGCTAAGACTCTACAACTACCTCATCTTTCATTAGCAAAATACTCTGTAAGCCAGTTTACAATGGGAAGCAGGATCCCCAACTCAGGCTGAAGAATGCACAGGCAAGTATTTCAACAACAGTCATGTATGATTCAGTAGTCTCTCTTTAAAAACAAACTACTTGACTCTTAAGACGAGCCCTGGAAAATTCCAAAAAGGTCAGTTGCAGGGTACAGAACTTCATAAAATTCTAGGCATGTTTAATTACCTCAAACCCAGATATACTTTGTTGATAACTAAATATTTCTAAACAGTCCTTACATCTTGTATCTTATTAATCAGAGATCCTAGTCATGGTTTGTGCTCAGCTGTGGTCCACTAAAATCGGCTGTAAGACATCCCAGTATCAGCAATGAAAACATCACAATGTCTACAGCTGAAATCAAGGTCCAAAGCTAAAGAGAAAACTGTAGACTCCAAATGGATTTTAGAGGTCTCTCTGTTCCTGAAGTGACAGCTTAAAAATGTGTACGCATATTCATAATAGAATCTTTGGAAGCAAGTTTCATCATGTTTATACTACTGCTCAATAACTGTCTAAAAATTTCCCTTACTGTGTAACTAAATTGCCAACCATTCACTTTTAAGAAACACTTTTTATTCTGAGCTCACTTTCTCTTTAGAATGAGTAAGCATTTAAGACAATCAATTTCTTCTCAGGCACAAAATCAGAAATTTTTCACTGGTCCTGAACATCAAGACAGCAGTTACCTAGCAACATAACCAGATGGTCATATTATTTCATACTTTGCTGTTGACAGTTCAACAGAGAGCTACATATCTGCTAAAAGAAAGTATTCACATGACTCTGAATTAGTGCAATACACTTCTAACAGTAAATACACAAAAGACATTAAGTAATTCTAGACATTTATTTTTCAGTGTACAGTGTCATACATTTAACATAAAGAAATAAGGCCCAAATATCATAAAATATGTATATAGTGTTTGCTAGACAAACACTTTACTAAAAACAAGGCATATTCCAGCCCATACTTCATGGAGTTACAATGAAGTTCAGGCACATAAACAGGAACACTGTATTTTTTAATGATTTACAACTCTTTTGGTCTGTTTAACAGAAAATGAACCAACTGAAGCAGAACTTCATCATTAAAGCCTTTCACACTACCATTTTCCACAACATCATACAATGGCTTACTATCTGTACCCCAACAGATATTCTTCCGAGGGTTATTTTGAATAGTTTCTACAGTTAGTGCTAAAGTATTTAGCTGGTAACAAAAGAAAGCAAAGTATTTTCCATCAGTCACTACTGCCTGCGATACAAAAGGACGGGTTACATCTGCTTCATTCCAGAATCCTACAAAATAAAGAAACAACACTAGTTACACGGGACTTGAAATTCCTATCAGCACACACATCTAAACCCCAATCCTGAAATACAGAACAACACTGGGAATTGCAGCAGCCACTTAGCAGGGGAAAAATTGCTGTCTGCTTTAGCAACACAAGCATTCTTCATACAGACTAACTAAAATGCAACCACCAATTAAGGATATTTCCAAGATCAGGGACACAGTGACATTTTTGCATTTAGTACACGGTTTCCTATTGCTGACTGATACAAACCCCGCACTGATCAGCCAAGTGACTTTTCAAAATTACGTAAGTTACTAACACATCCAAGTCATGCAAGTGATCTGAGGGGAAATGTCTTTTGGCAATTCCACGCTTCTCACAGGGCAGTGAACATTTGTTTCATAACAGAGGCATGCATGTGTATGCATGAGCACAACTGACTATAGCAACCAGCCAGAGAACACCAAGCACGCTGTATCAGTAAGTATTAATGCTTCAAACAAGCCCTGCTGAGCATTAACAGTTTCTAAAAAATTTTCTTCACCTATTTATGCATGTGTCCTAGCACACACAGTAATATTCTTAAAAGATATTTGGTATCATGTGCAATGAACACTGCTAGAAACTGTTACAGAACAAAGAAAAAACTTTATAGATTTGAATCATGCTGTCCTTATAACTCATAATGTGCTTACAACTGTAACCAGCTTTGAAGCCAAAACTTACTTGGCTTCAATGTTTTATGTTCACAAAGCAAGTCAAGCTTTCTAACGTTTCATTACATAAAAAATTTGATGCAGAGCCAGCAATACACACCACAGTCAAAGGATTTTCTTTCACGTGTTGTTTCACAAGTGAAACTACAAACCAGATATCTTCTAGTAACAGAAGATAACAGTTATGTTTACATGAATAAGCAAAGACTGATCTCATCTGTCTACCCACCCAGGTCTTCTGGGATTTTTAGACAAACACGGGCATAAAATCCTAAAGTAAGGCTGCTGAAATTTTGCTTTCACTGACTGTAATTTCATAGAATGGACACTTCTGAAACAAGGGGCTAAGCAACATAGTTGTTTCAGAAAAAAACCAAAAAAACCCCCAAAAAACCCAAAACTGTTCAGTATCTACCACCTTTCCCCATAACAAATGTGGAGAGAGCAAGTGAATGCAGGATTGAGGGTTTTGCACAGGCTTAGTGTTATATGTGAAAAAGTATTTTTCTGCATAATTAATTCTCCCTAAGTGAAAGTACTAAAAGTCTTAACTAACTCCCTTGCACAAGGTCTGCTTCATTCATTGGTTCAATTAAATTTTCAAAGACCCACTTAAAGGATAGTCTTCAGAAGAAAAAGCATGAGAAAAAGGTGGCAGGGACAAAATGTTAAGAGAACTTTACAGCAGGCATTCATCCTGAGGAAGAATTTGTCGACTCTCTCACCTTGATACATTGCTTGTGCTGCTGTCCAGGCAAAGAGACTTGCAATACCATTAGCTCGATAAACAACTTCAATCTGATCCTCAAGATTTGCTCTTATAAACCTCTTCCGGTTTAGCTTATCAGGAATAAGATGAAACTGGGTGTGTCCGTAACAGCATGGATCTGCTACCTTTGATCCTGTGTTCCCCAAAAATAAAAAAATTAAGAGCATTCTCTGACTGACTCTTAATTACACATACAAGCACAACATTACTATCAGACTCCAAACAACAGAAGGTTAAAACTTCTATTGTAGGTCTGTATAAATGTTGAGATTCCTCCATTTCTGGGTGGGACTGGAGGCCTTGCCCAACTCCAAAAGGCAAGAGTTCACATACTAAAATGGCTCTGAGGAGATGTATCAAAATTCAAAGTCAGTTTTCTGCCGATTTTCTATTCAACCCAACTCCTTCAAGTGAATCTGGACACAGAGTACCATATGCATAGGACGATGCTACTCCCCCATGCCTAACTGACATGGAATCTCAACAGAAATTTAAATACTATATATATTTACATAGTATAGTTATATATAAAAATATACAGATTTTTTTTCTGTTGATGGGAGAGGAAAGGTCAGAGGGGTGGTGTTCGTTTTGGGGTTGGGGGTTTTTTTGTTGTTTTGGGTTTTTACGCAAAAAAAGTAGTTAACATTTCATGACTAGAAAATCTTACCTATAAATACCTTGTTTTCATACTGCTTTTTGAACAACGGCAGTTTGGATGGTTTGTGATCAATAACTGGAACATCTCCAAGATCTGACTCCAGCGGTACAATCTTGAAGGAAGTAGAAGAAAAGCCATTGACATAAGTTATGTTTCTGACATCAGGCCTCACATAAAATGCCACTTTCTTGTCAGAGAGCAGAAGGTGCAAGTCTAGCTTACATACACCATATATATAACTTTAAACTGAAATTAATTTTTTGCAGCACAATTTCTTGTCTTGTGATGAGTGCTAGTACATGTATCTTATATTGATGTCTGAATTTTCCACAATACACAAAAAACATTGTGTGAAATGGGACTAACAAAGCTGCTAATCGGTACTATCTTCAAAACCAGAATCTGCTTCTGTAGAAAACAAGCAAAAACATTTCTAGCAGCAGTCAATAAACTAACTTGAACCAGCAGAGTGAGTTTACAGGTATTCAGTGTTTTGCACTATGTAACATTTTTGATTGCCTAGACAGTTCTTCCAAAATGCCAAGGTTTGTAACATCTGACAGTACTAACCTAAGCAAATTGTACAACTAAGTTAGCAAGAAATGTTCAGCATTACAGAAAGTGGAGCACAGTTTTCTGGTTTTGGTGGAAACTGGTCAACAGAAACCTTCAGAGGCTACAAAATTACCTTTGTATAAACCTGGAAGAAAAAGATTAGAATATTGAATCAGCTTCCACAAAACTGAGCATTCAAGAAAACAACTGTTAAGCAGTACCAACAGGTAACAGAGCTCACATTCAGATTGTATGTGCTCTCGCCTACTCCATTCTTTTTTTCTCTGTTTCCTTCATCTTATCCTCTACTGAGGACGGAACGTTTCACACCACATTTCTTATTCTTGCCTCCACTTACAAGCATTAAATAAGTTAAAAACTCCATTTCATTAAGTGTAACAACATGCATTTTATCTAAAGCACAAAGATGATCAACCTGAAGTTCAGAAGAGTGTCTCAAGATCTACAAAGCATTTACCACAACAAGGTAGTACGGGCATTAAGACTTGAAAACTGCACAAATGTTCTACATGCCTGATTAAGCAGGTCCTCCACATACTACCTATTGCATGGTTTCAGTGGCTGTCAGAAACATGAGTGAAAATGCACGTGATTAACTTGCTGTTGAAAATATCCACACCTCTGGAAGTTGCTTTGGTACACGGATCTGGAGGTGTGGCTTATCATCTATCTGAAATCGCACAGGATCAACTCTACCCTTTCGATGTCCATGAACAACAACTTCCTCACCATGATGCCAGTAATAGTGAACTTCAGGTTTTAGATCTGAAACAGAAGAGAGGATTAGAGAGAAATAGAGATCGCCCCTTTGCATTTAAAACCCTCCCAATTCTTGTTGTGTAGCTGCAGTAAAACAGAAAAATCAAAGTCCACTCACACCACATGGGACGATGGAGACAAGATTAATTACTAGTGACAATCTGAACAACTCCACTACACCAGCGACACTCCTGCCGTGTTCACAGACCAGGCCCACCACCCAAAGGCTCCCACTTCCCTCTCCCACCCACCCCCGTTCCACACCAAGGGAGGAGGCAGCCAGCAGTGGGTTGCGACCGCACAGGGAAGCAGCGAGAGTGGAGACGAGCTGCGTAAGGAACGGGCCGGGTGTGTGATCCTGATCGCGGTAGAGGAACGGCCGCTTCTTGTTCTGGTAGAAGCTCTCCTGCAGGAGGGCATCGCAGGCGAGCGAGCGCAGCTCGCCCATATCCAGGCACGGCGCCGCTCCCGCCGCGGATTCTGGGGCTTTCGCAGCCGCCGGTGCCGCCGTTCCCGGCTCCGGGGCTTCGGCGGCCTCGGGTGCCACTGCCGCCGCGGGCTCCGGGGCCTTCGCGGCCTCCGGCGCCACCACTCCAGGGGCCTTCACGGCTGCCGGCGCCGCTCTCGGGGGGAGCCCCGGCACGAAGACGGTCTTGGTGAAGCTCCGGTACCAGCGGTCGGCGTTGAGGGCGAAGGTCTGCGGGTAAACCATGTACTTGGGCCGCTGCCGCTGCCCGTAGAGCCGCAGCTTCTCCTCTACCGAGGCCGCCGCGTGCACCCGCTGGTGGAAATGCTCCAGGCGCCGCCGCTTGGCCGCTTTGCTCTTCGCCGTGGCGGAAGCCACTACGGGCGGGTAGACCGAGTCGACAGGCTGCGGGGGGACAGCGGACTCCGTCTGCGAGAACCAGCACCGGCCCTGCCACAGCAGCCGCCACCCCCTGGACGCCGCCATTTCGCAGGGCAGCAAGGCAGCGGAAGGGCGGCCGTCAGCAACTGGAAAATCTGATTGGTCACTGGGAACCACGTGAACGAGCCAACCTTCCAATCGGCAGGCTCCTCCGGGAGAGAGTGCTGCCGGGACAGAAAGGGGCGGGCCCCTGGGGGAATCGTGTGACTGGACGGCCCCGCTCTCCCCTGCAGCGCGGCGCAGCTTCTGCGCATGCGCCACAGATGCCCCACCTCCTCAGCGGGGACGAGAACTACAGCTCCCAGGATGCACAGCGGGATGCCGCCCGGAAGTGGCGCGCCTCGCGACGACTTCCTGTCGCCGTGCGCTCCCCGGCTTTGCGGATGCCGCCGCTCCGTGAAGGGGCAGCCCGGCCCGGCCCTGTCCCTGTCCCTGCTCCTCGGCACCAGTCCACACGTCAGAGGGAGGCCCAGATCTTAAACCGAATGGTTGTGTTGAACCTTACCTGCTTCATTCGATAAGACGGCATTTTTGAACCAATTTTCTACGTGCTCGTCTTCAGGACATAATTACACACACACACACCCGCCCCCGCTGGTTTGACAGACCGCCTGCTCAGTCTAAGTGACAGGCATAAATCCTCTCTAAAATAAAAAAAATAGATTGAGCCCTTTCCTGTACTGAACCCCTACTAAAGACAAAGGATTTTGTACAAACCAAGAACTGTAGCAGAAAGACAAGATAATTTATTGACAAAAATGTGGAAATTTGAACATGCATGACTCGGCCCAGGTCATGAGGAGCACAAGGCAGCCTGATTGCATGCGTCTGTTAACGTAACTCCGTTATACTGTGGGAAAGACTCATTTTTACAGGGTAGTGGGTACCCACAGCACTGCGTGTAAACTAACAGCTTGCTGGAAACTGTAAAACCTATTAAGCTGGCTTTAATAAATTCAACTCTGCTAAAATATGATCTATTATTGCATTTGTTTATGAAACTGGAAATAAGCTAAAACTGGCATACTGACACTGCAAGAAGTGCTACAGTGAGTGCATTTTTATGTTTGAGATACTTGGAAAAGTTGAGGGTATTTGGTGGACAGATGAAGCTTACTATTTATTATTCTTAAAAGTTTTCTTCTTTCATTTTTTTTTAAACTTGATCACTCACAGTATTCTTGGGAGATAGTTTTTTTTCTGTATTTCCATGACATTTCTGTGTTGTCTGAACTGTCTGAAACATTCAGACTGACCAGGGGTGGGAGAGGAAATTATGAGTGGAATTGGGACAGGAGACACATTATATACATCCCAGATAATCTGCTCCCTTTCATTAACTTCAGCTTAGCTTTCTGCTGAATTGTTGTTCAGAGCTACAATGGTATTTGGAGCAATTTTTGGAATACATGGTGAAGTTTGAAACCCTGTGTTTGGGCTGACATTTTCAAAGAACATAGAATATAAAACCATTGTCTTCTTTAAGAGGAAGTAAAATAGAGATTAAAATACTGCTAATGCATAGGTAAACAAAAGCTGGCCTTTAGTTAAGATTCACAAGGTATTGTATAAAAGACAGATTTAAATGTTAAGTTGCAACACAGTTAAGTAGTGAGTATTTAAACTTTGGATGTTTAATTTTGAATCCAGCCACTCTCTTCACCAGAAGGATGAAAGGACAAGGCCTTAGATCAGATGACTGACTATTTAAGGAGCAACCTCCCTCTTTTTCCTTATCCCACATACTACAGTCTCCCAGTGCATCTGGAAGCCTGTTTTTCCTTTGATTGACAAAGGGCACTGGCCAAATGTGCCCTTGTGTTCACAGCCAGCAACGTCATAAACTTACACAAACTGTTATGGAAAATTACCATTACTGTTCTTGGGCGTTTTGCTGCCTCATCTCCTGTTTCAAAATTTGTTTCCTCTAGTAGTTAGGAATATTATTCTCATTTCATGCTTAAATGTATTCATGGTCAATTTATACCTGCTTGTTGTTGTGCCAACATTGTCCTTTAGTTTAATTGTCTTTGCTTCCTCTCCAATGTTTGCCTTCTAAAATATTGATGGAGACCAGTCATATCGCCACTTGGTCCTCATTGACAGAAACTAAACAAGCTCTTCTCACACAGACAGGTCTCCATTTCCTTGATCATCTTAACAGCCCTTTCTTGCATTTCCTCCAGTTTTGCATTTGTCTCAGGGATATGTGACCAGACTGTACTCATTATTTCAGACTGTATTACATACACCAGGATTACTAACATTTTACCACTGTTAAAAACCTTTTTCATTATGTTGTCAAATCAGAATTGCCTGCCTTATGATTGTACAACACTGTGAACCCTTTTGCATAGGGTATTTTGAACCCTTTTGCATAGGATATTTTAAACCCTCAAGAAGTTCAATACAGAAGCTGAATATAAGTGATGAAGTAAGTGAATGTTTAAAGGATCATTTTTATTTTCCCTACTTTATTCAAAGTCTTTAAATGTTTCTTGCAGCCTGATACTGACTATAACATTAGATAAGAGGTGTCAGGAACCAGTGGTATGCTTTAACCTACACTTAAAATCCCTGAACTATCTACTGATATTCTGGTCACAGTTCAATTTTATTTGCTTGGTGTACATTGTAGTATCATTCATCTTGATGTAGGAGGTGCAAGGACTTGGATAAAAGATAGACAGTCTGGTTGCCAATAGACAGTCTGGTTAAAGGTACTGGCATGCTTTGCTGACAGTTCCATCATAAGCTTTTGGTAAAAATGTATTATCCAGCCATAGATGTCTTGGTTTGAAAAAGCAAACTGACAGTTCAAAAAAGATCAATTTTCCTTCTTTACTGAGATAATCCACAATATCCAAATTATCCAAAATCTATAAACCCAGAGCATCTTTGTGTTGGTTAAATGAATGCTTAAAAAGAGCCTGGATTAGAAAACTCATACCCTGCCTAAAATGTTCAATACAAATGCTAAAGAAAATGCCATAGCCTCAAAATAAATCTAAAATTGAAACTAGAAAAAAACGCTGCATCTCAGTTCCAACATGAAGGTCATTGGAGAGGGTTAGTTTGAAGCCCAAAAGTAGTTCAGAAACTAGTGCACTTCACCTTATTGAACATACTCTATGGGGAGGAATGACATAGAAATTACTCTGCCTCTGAAATTCTGAGACAAAGTACATTAAATGCACTCACTCAGAGATGAGATTGCATAGACATTAATTACTGGGCAGGGTCAGTATTTCCTATATAAAAGTGTAGAAACTGCTTAAGTGCACACAATTCTTCAGTAACACTCACCAGAAGTGCAGGCACAGCCCAAATGGGATCACAGGGATCACATAATGAAGGCATATCTTATCCAAGGCTCAGAAGGAGGTGTGAGGTCTGAGTCTGCTTCGCCTGGCCATGGTGGGATTGCTCTGTGTCCCATAGGAGTCACTGCTGGATCTCCAGCCACTGGGAAAGGATTCAGCCCTCGCACCTGCTAAACTGTTTCTTCCATACCTGTGTCTTGGTGGTGGCACCACGCACCTTATCTGTCTCTTATTTTAGAAGGCAGAGAAAGGAGGTAATGGTGAGATTGAAGCCCTTCAAATTATGAAACCTCAAAAGGGAGCCACAAGCTAGACATGGGTTTTGTTGTAGGCCGAGTAACAAAAGATGCTGTAGTCATAGAGAAGTGATGGCAGACCCTTGGCACATCTGAGGGCATGCTGAGAATTGATGATGTTTCATTCCAATTCTCTTAGAAAGGCAGTCCAAAGGTACACCAGAAAACAGGTTAGAAATCAGTTCTGGAAAGTTCATAGTGAAAAGAGTCTCTAGAGGCGTGAAAAACAAAGTTACTAATGAATACCAAGTATTCCTCATGTAATAGTATCTCAAGAACTCAGAGGAAGACTGAAGCTCCATTGTACTAAACATCACATCGTACACCTGCATAATAAATAAAAGTGGTTCTTCATTTTGTAATGTACCTCTCAGTATGTTGAAGAGAGGACCAACACTCTACTCTTAGGTTAATGGTGCAAGGCACACAACATGCCTTCCAAATTATTCTTCTAACCAATTCAGTTTTATTTTAAAAATTCTGCAGAAGCTACAGAGTCAGCCAATGTCTCTCTTAATCTGGGGACAGATTTTAGACGAGGCATATCCCTTCTTCTTGGTCCTCATCTTGGAGGATGAGAACCAGATTTCAACCAAACAGGAATATCTCCAGATTTAACCGGTTAAGGTTTAATTCCCTACCTAGCCATATGTTATGTTTGTGACTCAGGGCTAGGTCCAGCAAAGAACTTTAGTGTGGACTCTGCCTCACCCTCTCCTGTCTGCCTAAATGTCTGACTAGTAATGGAACTTGCCTTTTTATTGCCAAAGTTAATAGACTAACCCAAAGTGTATGGGGTATTTCAGAACTGGAAGGAATAGATAGCTCCAGAAGGTCTTTTCACCCTCTTATTGGCCCAGCTCTCTTTAGAAGTAATTTTAAAAGTTTAAATGTTCATTATTTTTCAGAGCAAGTGTGATATTGGGTATTCACTGGAGAAAAAGACAGTGTCATATTCATACTTCAGTGTCTATCTCTGGCTGACTTAATGGCTAAAGAGAGGGTGTCATCTTATTCCCACCTGTTTCATATGAGATTTCTATGTTTACAGATTTTTTGTTTTATGTACAATTTACAGCATTTGCCAGCTTAGGTAACAGAAGTGGGACTGCATGCTCCATGTAAAATTCCACATACTGCAATAGACACAATATTAACTGTTGAAAAGATGTTAATTATTTTATAATTTATGTCCTTAGCTTATTTTAAAACAGATTATATGTTACAACAACTGCTGCCAGTTGATAATTTAAAGCAACTCGTAGCATAGATATATGCAATAGGGAGAAGCCATTATCATCTTTACTAACTGAAATCTGTGGACAAAGGCATGTTTCTTATAAGATTTCCAAATATCTTTATAGGAACATAAAATGTATATGGCAGGCTGAAGTCTTCCATTGTGCATCCTTCAAAATTAAAGTGCTTCTAGAACTACATAGCACTCCAAACAGCACCAATTAGAATTAAGTTTGCATTATGTTTCAACTGCTATTTTAGTGTACTTTCTCAGACAAATTCCTTTGGAGCTAAAATTGCCTGTGTTCATCTATAGATCAAAGATCCCTACCCCCACTCCCCATTTAAAGCAAAATCAAAGCACCTTTGTTACAGGACTATAAAAATGGGGGGGGGGGGGGGGGGGGGAAGATGTGTTTCTGACCAAAGCTTCCCTTTAATTAGGCAAAAATGTTAGAAGAATTAACTTCAAAGTTGGACCTCTTTCTGGTTCTCATGTGAGAGCTGAGAGTCCAGATGAATTTAATGAAAGCCCCCCACATCGTTTCAAAGTAAGGAACCCTCCAACTGGGAATTCAAAAGATGCACAGGTACATTCTACCTTCTGTGGCTTTAGATGCCGTTACAGCAGGGCAGCTGTAAATGGTGATGACATTTAAGACCACGCTGGCTTCATAGTGCCATAAAGATAAAAGCTTATCTTGAAGACATGCTTTGACAAAGCTTAGTTTCACTGCATCAACGCCCATTAGCTAAGAAAAATCAGAAATCCTTTGGGAAAACTAGATTTCTTAGTCAGTTTTATATAGTATTTCAGTGCTATTGTAGCAATTACAAAAGAATACCTCACATATTCCCCATGCATTTTGGGGAACATCTAACTAGGGGGCATCCCATATGTGCTGTTTCAAGCCATTGCATGCAATTTTCCCAATGTCTGTTTTGTATGTGCAGAAAATCCAGCTAATTATAACCCTTACTCTTTGAGATAACTTACTGCTAAATGAAAAATCTTTATTATGAAATTCGTGTAAACTGAAAGAAACAAGTTGATTGACTGGAGGAAATATATTTGCACAATTACAATATTCAGCTGGTGAAGGAGGTCCACTTTTATGAGAAAATTTGTTGTGTCAGCTATAATGTTCCAAAGGTCACGCAAAGGGAAGGTTGATGAGTAGACTCAGCCCAGTATGAAGGACTGGATGAAGAACACCAGTGTTGCATAAGAAAGCTAATGTATATAAATATTAGTATAATATGGTATTACTGAGGTGGCAAGTGTTTACGTTTGTTCTTAAAAAGTGTCATGAAGGTGGAATTTGAAGTACAGTAGGCATTCCACTTACTTTCTCTTTTCTTCTAGTATTGAGGACACCAAACTTTTCATGCCTTTTAAATGGAAAAGTTGAAACCTGATGTCATGATTTAAGCCCAGCCAGCAACTAGGCACCACGCAGCCGCTCACTCACTCCCCCCACCCCAGTGGGATGGGCAGGAGAATCAGAAAAAAAACCCTTACTCATGGGTTGAGGTAAGAACAATTTAATAACTAAAGAAAAATAAAATATAATGCAATAATAATAATAAAATATGATTGTAACAAAAAGGAATATCATAAAAAAAAAAAAACAAACCAGAAAAGACAAGTGATGCATAATGCAGTTGCTTACCACCCACTGACTGATGCTGGAGCACTGATCCGCCCCTGACAGCCAAGTCCCCCAGTTTATATACTGAGCATGACATTCTATGGTATGGAATATCCCTTTGGCTATCTCGGGTCAGCTGCCCTGGCCGTGCTCCCTCCCAGATTCTTGTGCACCTGCTTGCTGGCAGAGCATGGGAAACTGAAAAACCCTTACTGTAGCATAAGTGGTACTTAGCAACAACTAAAACATCATTGTGTTGTCAACGTTATTCTCATGCTAGATCCAAAACACTGCACTGTACCAGCTACTAAGAAGAAAATGAACTCTATCCCAGCCAAAACTAGGACACCTAACTTTCAGTCCCATAATTAACCCATCAACTTCTTTTGGTAAATGAGGGCTGATGATCAAGCATTTCTCTGCCACTTTAAAAAAAACCCAAACCACTCATTTCCTAAATCTGCATAATGTAAGCTCTGTTTTACCAACTTAGATGCTTATTTTAGATAGGCAAAAGATAATTGAGAAAGTGAAAAGTGCAGGTAGGAAAAAAGCAGACTTTCCAATACCCATCAAAACCCAAAGCAGACTGCCACCACAGACTGAATCTCTAGTATATCCTCTGTATGTCTCCAGCTTCATAAGTGAGCTGCTTCTCACCAGCAGGCAAAAATGTAGGCCTTGCAGCATATCCTGAAACTTCATTTCAGGCTATTACAAGCCTAAGGAAGTTACGGATCTGAAGGATACAGTGTGCTAAATGAAGAGTATCCTGCCATCTGCATTGTACGCCATTTCTACCATCCTGAGAAGCACTTAAGGAAGATGGCACAGAGTTGAAGGCATGGGTCTGCTCTTTGCAGACATTCAGCTGGTGTGGCATTGGGAAGTGTGCTGCCATGCTTGTGTCGTGGTTTAAGCCCAGCCAGCAACACGAAGCCACTCACTCATTCCTCCCCCCCCCGGCCCCGGTGGGATGAGGAGGAGAAAATATAAAGAAAAGCTCGTGGGTCAAGACAAGGACAGGGAGGGATCACTCATCAGTTATGGTCACAGGCAAAAACCAGACTCAGCTTGGGGAAAAAAACAAATCAATTTAACTTACTACAAATCAAATCAAAGCAAGGATAATGGGAAGTAAAACCAAATCTTAAAACACCTTACCCCTACCCCTCCCTCCTTGCAGTCAGTTCATGACACACTGTCTCTGGTGCTCCTTCCTCCTCAGGGGGAGGACTCCTCACTCGTCCCCTGTTCCAGCATGGGGTCCCTCCCACGGGAGACAGTCCTTCACCAACTTCTCCAATGTGGGTCCTTCCCATGGGCTGCAGTCCTCCACGAACTTCTCCAATGTGAGTCCTTTCTGCGGTCTGCAATCCTTCAGGCACAGACTGCTCCAGCACAGGCTCTCCCATGGAGTCACGGCCATCTTCGGGGGCCTCCGCTCCCCCGCTCCCCTCCCTGGGCTGGGGGGGGACAGCCTGCCATCTCACCACGGGCTGCAGGGGCATCAACCTTCTCCAGCACACCTCCTCCCCTCCTTCTTCACTGACCTCGTGTCTGCAGAGGGGTTCCTCTCGCATCCCAATCTCCTGTTCCTCTCACATCCCAATCTCCTCCTCCGCTGCAGGTTTCCCCTCTTAAATCTGTTCTCCCAGAGGCGCCACCACCGTCACTGATGGGCTCGGCCTGGGCCAGAGGCAGGTCCGACTTGGAGCTGGGAGAGCTTCGAGCAGCTTCTCAAGGAGCCACCCCTGCAGCCCCTACCCTGCTACCAAAATCCTGCCACACAAACCCAATACAGCTTGGCATGGTAAATCCACACAGTGGACTTCAACTAGTTCAAACCCAAGACTGTGCAAACAGACATTTTCTGGACTGGGTATGATCTGTGTCCAGCCAGCTTGGAGACTGAGCCATTAAAGGGACCTTTCATTATCTGTGTAGCTGTAATATTCAAAGGTGTAATAAACGCAGTACGTAGAAGTCAATGGGAACACTTACCAGTACAAAACATGCAAAAAGAACCAAACAATCATGGAAGGAAGTCCTGATGACTACAGATTTCTAAATGCAGCATCAGATTCAGATTCAGTTTCTGTCTGAACCTGTCTCTTTTCCATGATGGAAAAGTGCACAAGTGCACATCCTTCTCAACCAAAATGTTCCACACTTGAAGGATCATTCATTTAGTTTCAGTAGCTTGAGGCTTGAGAGCAGTGTATTTGGTGATTAAAAAAATTGCATCTTGCTCTGAACATTAGGGGAACCTTCATTGCTTAGATTCTCAAGTGCTAACCATGAAAAGTATTTACACTGTCTTCACTAACTGTACGGAATTTTTGGTACATATGGTCAGATAATACTCATCCTTGGTGATTAAGACTAGAAGATGACTGTAAGATAAATACATGACCTGACTAATGACTCACAACTGACTCACAGTCAAATGATTGCTAAGACTGTATTTCTAAAAAGAAAAATAAGTATGTATAGTTACAGATTATTTTTTTTATTCCTACATATCCTTAAAGTGCTGATTTACTGACTTCTGAAATGGCTTCCTTTTAGCATCATAGAAGCATGGAGGCTGGAGGGGACTTCCAGAGGCCACCAGTCCAACCTCCTACCCAAAGCAGGGCCAGTTAGGTCAGGTTGCTCAGCACTGTGACCAACCAAGCCAAGGGTGTAGATTCGAGTGCTCCTGTGGTTCTCTGCTCCAGTGCTTGACCATGCTCATGGTAAAAACATTTTTTCGTATATCAAGTCAAAATTTCCCAAGTTCCATCTTGTGCCTGTTGCCTCTCATCGTTTTACTGTGCCTCTCCTAAAAAAGTCTGGCTCTGTCTGCTCTAACCTCTCCTGTTAGGTACCTGAAGACAGAAATCAGATCTTGCCTGAGCTTTAGAGATCTTGCCTTTCTTCAAGGTGAATAAGTCTTGGTCCTTCAGCCTCTCCTCACAGGGCAAGTGTTCAACACACTGAACATCCCTCCTTAGTGGCCCTCCAGTAAATTCACTCCAGTTTGTCAATGTCCTTCTTTTACCAGGGAGCGCAAAACTGGACACAGTACTCCAGATTGTCTCACAAATGCCAAGCAAAGGGGAAGAATTACTTCTCTCAGCCTGCTGGCTGCCCTTCTGTTTGTACAGCCTTGGATACTGGTGGCCTTCTGCTGGTAGCCGGAGCACACTGCTGGCTCATGCTGAATTTATTGTCCACCAAGACCCTCAGCACATTTTCTGCAAAGCTGCTCTCCAGCTAGACAGTCCTCTGCCTGTACAGATGTGTGGGAGTTATTCTGTCGCAAGTCTTTGCATTTGTCTTTGTTTAGCTTCAGGAGGTTCCTGTCAGCCCATATCTCCAGTCTCTCTAGATTGCAATAGCCTCAGTACAGTCATAGGTGAAAAACTGTATGGACAACAAAATGGCCTATACTACATATCACATATAATACCAAATCTACTCATGAACCTGAGACTGAGCTAGGTAAAGGTGAAGACAAAGGAGGAAGGAGTCAGTGTATACTGAAAATCTTTAGAAATTCTTTTCATTGTTGCTTTTAAAGCTGCATCACAAACATTATAAGCTCTTAGCACTATTGTGTCTGGAGAGCATCTGACTGATACATCTCACATTAGAATAACAGACTACCTCTGTACTAGTAAAGCAACTGGCATGGAACAGCATACCTCCATGCTATGAACCTGTCTTAGCTCCCAAACCAAGCTCCCCATACACACAGCTCATTGGGAATGTCCCCTGCCTATGCCCAGCAACTATCTGGGAGGATCCAGCTGGCCCAGATCACAGACTGGTCCAGCAGGTTAGTAATTCATATATTTGAGCTCCAGGAATAAAAATAAGCCCCTGGCACTGGTTAATTTTCTGTTATATTTAGTACTTTGGTTTCTCTACATCCCCCTATCTTTTATCTTTCATTGTCCAAAACTTCTCTTTAAGACATGTTTCCAGCAGTTCTTTCAATGACTGAACAGATTAGACTTTATTGAC
This sequence comes from Aquila chrysaetos chrysaetos, assembly GCF_900496995.4. Classification (NCBI taxonomy): domain Eukaryota; kingdom Metazoa; phylum Chordata; class Aves; order Accipitriformes; family Accipitridae; genus Aquila; species Aquila chrysaetos. Next base: position 70,891,616 of record NC_044030.1, read on the forward strand.
TTCGAATGAGAAAGAAGCACCAAAGTCATTTTAGCATGACTGATCTTACCTTACTTTCAACTGTCACAGTTAGGCACCTAGACTATACTAATTACCAAGCCAGAAAGAGAAAAGCACTTAAAGGGTGATTTGTTCCATCCTTAACACTTTTTTTTAAGAGAGATAAATCTCTCCCTGGAGCTAAGTCCCTACTGAAACAAAGTCCATCACATCATTCTGATGCAAATGACTATTGAACTTAAGTCATGAATTTAGAGAGAAAAAAATCTAAGTTATTGCAATATTTGCAAAGTGTTTTATGATACAGCTTTATTTGCAGACCACTTTATTTGCAGGAGAATCACTCCTTTATGATAACTTTTGCTTTTCAGTATAACAACAAATGGGGCGATTATGTTAGAAAAATTCAGAGGCCACTCTCTTTGGTGAAAAGCTGATACTGCATAAAATATTAAAGCTTTCGAAAAGCAAACAAATTAAGTATGTAAAATAACACATCGCACTACTGGCAACATGCTTTGAGACATAATGTGAAGGGCTGCGCGAAGACCAACACCACTAGATGTCACCATCCTTCCATCAAAAATTCATCAGCACCCAGTTGGCTTTTCCTGAGTATGATTTACAAGTACCACTGGTTTCACCAGAGCTGTGCTGAGATGAAGTGTTAGGTCATGTTTTGCCAGCTCTGTTGCTTTGTAATCCAATCAAAAGCTATGTGGTATCATTTCTTTCTAGTGGCATTGTGTTTAGATAGTTTTAAAGTGCTAATTCTCGTGTGAGAACACGATTTGGGGTTTGATGGTATCCCAGATTCATGAATCTAAGAAGAAACATTATTGGTTAACTTCATCCAATAATGCTGCTGCAGCTCAGTCCAGCAGACAGTGGATTGGTGGAGAGTATGAAGTCTACATCCTATTCCCATCTATTTTACTGACATACTGTATGACTTCGGCAAGCCATTTCACCTTAGCTTTTCTGTTTGCAGTCTACTATCAACACTAGCTTCCTCAGTGCAAGAGCTATGCAGAGTTATGTTGTTTGTTGCATTATCTTTATCCTAATTCAGTGACAGGTATTGTGCAAAGGGTCTGAAAAATGTAGCTATATAGGTCCAGCTGAGAAAAATGCTGGAGGGAGATATCCACCCCCTATTTTAGCCTTACTCATTAGCCCCTTACTCAGTAATCACTGAAACTTCCCCAGACCCAGGGCTGGGTTTAGAGGAGTTAGTGGATCCACTTAGTACTAGATGTCTGAAGTCATCAGTTCCTGCTCCCTCTCAGCTTATTCCACTGAGTGGCACCACCTTGCATTCAGGTTTAAGCTCATAATATCATATCTGATACAGATAGGAGCAGAATTCAGTTCATCTCCTGGACAAGTCGTCCATCATTTATCTGCTCTGATCCAGGATGGGGTTTCCTATTTATTTTTTCAATCACTGTCTTTCACAGAAATATAATTAAGTGGAACATTATAAAAACATCACATTGATAAGATCTTTCTTTTTTCATGGATAGATCTGCCCATTTGGAACTTAAGGGGAAATACCTATTCTCATGTTTAATAAGACAATGGAGAAAATGCAGCCTTCCCTGCATTTGAATTTTCTCCTATCTTATTCTATTAGGCACTTCTGTTCTTCAAAGAGGAAAAAGCAAAAATAACTGCACGATATCCACAACAGAAAAGACCACAGCTAAGGTCAAATCAAGTATGTATACTCCAAACACAGACCCAACTAAATATACTCAACATGGATCTAATAAGCACTCGTCCCACTGGCAGTCCCCCCTCACTCCTGCAGTGACCCTGTCCTTGAGTTGAGCTCCCATATTATCAGGTATGAGTAGGTAAAACCCCAGACATTAAAGGCTCCTTTCATGTGCTGATGAGAATACTGTATTTTGGATTTGAAGAAGAAAATTATTTTTTTGAGCCAACTGGCCTGTCCCATTACCACTGCAGTATGAATTACTAGAAAAACAAAAAGTGACTGATGAGGAAAAGTACAAAGGATACTAAATACTTCCTGTAAAAACACATAAACTGTCAGGCCTAATATGGATAGTGATTATATTTAATCACACATTTAAATGTTGAACAGCTTGACTGAGACACACTCATGTCTATTAGTATACATTACCAAAGAAAGGCTGTGCCAAACATTTTTCTTCATCCTGTCAGCACACTAGGTGACAACACAAATAGCTCGCGCTGTTCCCTGGAGGCTGCTCAGTTTGGAATGATGCACGGGATAGAAGACAATGCACAGACTGCAGAAGAAACAGCAATAAACCTCCGTAAGATCTCACAGACTTTAGTTTAAATAGGTGCCATGTAAATAAACTCCCAGCCCATCATGCATCATTTTCCCACAAACACTCAATTTTAGTGTTACACATTCTGAAATGACCAAAGGAAAAAATTCTTATATTCCAATATTAGATTTTAAATGGATTCATAAAACCATAACATCAGGGGTACTTTCAAAGTACAGGAACTCCATAGTCTTCTGTTGCGGAGGCACAGGACAGCACACACAGACCAATGTGATCAGGTGAAGTCCACTTTACTAGAGCATCAGACATCATTTTATACATTAGTTACATCTGTACATGCGTTTAGCTATTTTACTATTGGTTGCACACATTATTCACGCACTGTCCACGCGCCCAGTTACACTTAATGATTGGTTATATCAACACTGTACACGCGCATAAACATAAAACATAATTGGTTATACTAACTAAAACATACAAGACTTGTCTCAGTCTAATTGGTCAAGATAAACTGCCGAAGTGAGGTTGTTTGTGCCAAGTTCTCTTTATCGTGGAATGCGCACCTGTGTTTTTCTAATTGGTATCTTTCTTATTTTTGTCTTCTGTTTATTCTGTTCAAGGCCTTCTGAAGGCGTCTGGAATGCTCTTGTGATCATTAGCTAAAAATGTTCCACAACATTCTGTGACAAAGTGTTTGACAGCCATTGGTCCACCACAGGATTCCTCCTTGACTGAATCTGACCTCTTCTGTCCAGTGAAAGCTGTCAGATACTCAGTACTGCAAGTATTTTTAATGAGATAGTCGTTATGTCATAACAAGAAGCTTTTATTCTTTATACAACATTGTCTCGTGTAGTGCACAACACAGATTTAAATGGCTTTCAACTCCTATTTCAGAGCCATTTGTTAAAATGAAAATGGTCTGGAGCTTCCCTCAGAGAAAGTTGCTATGCTAAAATTGGATTGGAAAGAAGGCGATTTCTGTACACTTGGCTTTACATACACTTGGTTTCTGATAGTTCATTTCAACACTGTTATATCGTATTTTGCTAGTAGCCATGGCAGGATTAGTAGCAATACTGCAAATGGCAGTGTCATCAGGCAAAAATGTATAGCTTTGTGGTTTCAGAAGAATGAAGGCATTCAAAATCATTAACGTATAAAAAAATTGAATAATGGCCTTTACAATAGCCTGCTAAAGAAGACCAGATGTTGCTCAAAGGAGATCTGAATCTGGGCGACAAGATGTTGCTACTTGTTCATTAAATGAGACAATCAAAAATTACAATTGCACTTCCACGAAAAGCTCTGTAGATACAGCAGTTCTTCCACTCTGAGCATTATTTTAACATGACAGCCATGGAGGGAGTTTATTATAGCACAGATAGAAAATTCACTGCTAAAGAAGCAAACATGAGTAATCTTGTTTCTCCAAAATACATATAGTTCTATAGAAAAAGAAATCATAATATATTTATATCTGTTGTAGTTTAGATCATAGAGGAACATCCGTTCCTAAACAAGCCTTTTTGCACAGAGACACATTATGAACAAGTAACCGTATATTCAGAGTGATGTAAAGAATAATAAAAAGATGGTGACTAGGACAAAGTTCAAGGATAAATACAATATTAGCAAACTGTCATTATATTCTGCTCAGATTCAGAAGTCCAATCTTAAGTCTTCAGATAAGATCAGTTCATGAACATACATCTATGAGGTTTTAAATGAGGGTGAAGGATACAAATTGACATTTCATGAGTTTTTTCAAGAAATCATAAGCTTTCAAATGAGCTTTTAAAACCATGGTCTAAGATGTTCAGTGGGCAGCCCTAGGGCTAACCAAAGAAACATTTATTATCTTTGTTTTATGCAGTTTTAAAGTTTACATATGTTGTATTTTATGTAGTCATTTAAAGCACATCTTGGGTAAAACTGATCCCATCAATTTATTGGTATCTGCACCTGAGCAGGTGTTTAGGTTAGGTAAGTTGTCCAGGCTTCCCATATAATTAATGGATAACTAGTAAACAGAGTCAGTGGAGTCTAGAAGGCAATTTCCCTCTTTTTTGAGTAGACACCTACATTTAGTCAGCTGAGTAAGCTCTCCAGCTGTTCTCTGTAATGGGAAGTTATGCATCCAGCCAGCACAACAGAAACACACGGTATACACTAAAGATGAATCCGTCCCTGATCACTTACGTGGATAGTACCTTTTCTTCAGCTAACACATTAGGGTTGGGCAAAACTGGCTAAAGATGTTCTGGCAGTGTAGGCAAACCTGAATGTTACTGTGACATGAATGAGGCACTTGCTATTCTTCCTGCCAAGGGAATGAGGCAGCTGTTGCTTTCTGGAGTGAATGCCCTGGTCCCCTGCAGTAACCTCCTCTGCACGCCTGTGCCCCTCTCGCAGTCACCCCAGCAGCAGCTGGCTTGGCTTGGGGTTGTGATTTATGCAAAGCAAGAAGAGTGGTCATTGTGCAGTTCCTGCAAGTGTGCTGCTCTGGGCAATTTCCTTTATAGTGCTGAGGTACAGCCCAAACCTCCTGGAAGCAGTGAAAAGTCTGCATTTTCATTCAGAAGCCTCTGAATTAGATTTATACATTGTTCAAGTATCTGAAAAGGCTGTTTTCATTGTTCAGTTGTTAACTAATAACAAGTATTTAAGTAAAACAGGTTTCAGCTACCAAAACTGAAGAGAGAATTAAAAAAACAGCTTTGTTTTCTGTCTGGATTTTTGAGACATTGGGGTCACTCACAGCACATTGGTTTTTATAGTTCTCCATAACTATATGGGACAGAAAATTCCTGTAAAAGCTTTTTTTTTGAAAAACAAAACAAAACAAAATTGTCTTTTCATGCTAGTCCAGAATGGGAATGAGTTTCAACATATCAGAATTTCCTGTTGAACAATGTGCCCTTTTCCCCTTATTTTAGAGCCTTTGCTAGAACGACATCTAAAATGTTGGCATCTCTGATGTGCTTTCTTATGCCTACACTGTACCTTTCTTTGTGTCCAGCATTTCGCACTTTACCTCCTTCAGTTTTCTCATTTTCTTCTTCTCAAAAGTGAAATTAAACACTGAGCCTGATTTGCTTTTTTTACTCCCACATTTCTTTCAGGAAAAAAGTCACTTTTAAAATCCTGCCGCTATCACACATGGCCTGTTATATATCAACAAATTAGATTTTTGTTGATTCCAAAAAAAGTGGAGTCAGCATTTGGAACCAGACAATGTCCCTCATTTTTCTGTTTTTATTTGACAGCATTGTGTACAGGGTAAACTATTTATAACATTTATTGCTTTTATATTTGCTCTTCCACACTAAAATATATCCATTTCAAATTAACAGTTTGGTTTAGGGCTTTAACCTAAAAAATATATATTTTTGTGTGATTACTTTAGTTCTACTCTAATTTTGCTTTCTATTCCCTAACAAAATCTAAACCCTATCCTCCAAGATGTAGCTTCTTCTGGGATTTCAGAAAAACTTTAAAAATTCAATCCCACAAATGATTTTGAAAAGCTCAGCTTCCCTCAACTTTCCTTTCCGAGTGTCTAAGCTCATCATTTTCCCATTCAAGCAGAGGGAAGACAGCTGTACTTAGTGTGGGCTATAAGCCTGCTCTTCCTCAATACTATGAACATGTCTGGACTTACCCTTGGACACAGACATCTTAGCAGTATTAAACACATCTCAGCACAAAGTCAATAGATAGTGTTAAAACACCAGCAATCACCAGTACCTGGAATCACTTCTTACAGCAGGGAAGGCAGAGGAGTCGTAAAACATATACACTAAGATTTGTAACATCAAAGGCTTTGTATTTCATAGAATCATAGAATCATTTATGTTGGAAAGAACCTTTAAGATCATCCAGTCCAACCGTTAACCTAGCACTGCCAAATCCACCACTAAACCATGTCGCTAAGTGCCACATCTACGCGTCCTTTAAATACCTCCAGGGATGGTGACTCCACCACTTCCCTGGGCAGCCTGCTCCAATGCTTGATAACCCTTTCAGTGAAGAAATTTTCCTAATATCCAATTTAAGCCTCTTCTGGCACAACTTGAGGCCATTTTCTCTCATCCTATCATTTGTTACTTGGGAGAAGAGATGGACACCCACCTTGCTACAACCCCCCTTCAGGTAGTTGTAGAGAGTGATAAGGTCTCCCCTCAGCCTCCTTTTCTCCATGCTAGACAACCCTCCTCACTGAAAATGAACATTACCCACCTTTGCAACAAATACTAGCTCATTCCTTGCCTACCACAATATCTTAACAAGACTTTTCTGCCCATCCAGCTGACTCCTTCTTTTTGTCTCTTTTCATTGCCTCCTCTCCATCTTGGGATGGAGGAAACCATACAAGGTGGAGCTGCATGGCACACTGGCTGTGCTCTCTGAGCAGCAATCTACTCCCATATCATCACCTGCCATACTTGGTCCATATATTCGGCCCTCCGTGTCCTGAGCAAATATGGTCTTCTAGGGACCTTAATGCATAAAGAATTCAAGTATTTAATATTCATCTCAGTGTACACGTGCTTAAAGTTAAGCAGAAGCTTAAATAATAGAGGTAGTTTGCAGAATCAGGATCTAATTCTGGCAGAGGACTATGTATTGGCAGTGTAAGTTCTTCCTCCCAAAGAGCTATATAAAGTCCCTCTGCAGGCCCAGATTCTAAAGCACTGGGGCCAAAATCATCCCTGGAATTACACTGTTAAGCTTCCAAAAACAATTCTGCAAAGAAAACAGTCTGTAAGCCCAGCAGATGATTTTGATTAATAAGAATATGTTCCTAAAAGTAAAGTTACAGAGACTCTTAAAAAGTGCTATAGTGTTCTTAACTACTAAACCAAAATGTGAAACAAAGACACCTTCTAAGATAACATACACTTGAGGTTACAAATTACCTGACAGATTTCTCAAAAGAAAATAGCTGGACCTAAACAAAGAGAGAGATGCTGAGGGGCGGTACCCATAAGTGTGTTTTGTCTTTGCCATCTACATTCTGGAAACATTTTTGGAGGTTGCGTTGCGTGAGGCAGCCAAATCACCCCTAATTTAGAAGTAAGCATGAGATTAAATAAGCTTTCTGTAAAAGCCTGTTAAAAGAAAATCCTCCATTTCTTCTGCTCTCAGCCCCTTTTGTTATCCCTGCTTCACATTCTCAGCACCTTCCAGATGTGCGTGTGTGTGCATGTCTGTGTGTGCAAGCTTTCATCATCATGAGCGCTGCTATTTGTGAGGGACTAGTTTTTATGAATAAAGGAGTCAGAGTTCATGTGCCAGCCCACCATCTCCCTCCCTGTAATAAAATCAGTTTAAAAAACATGGCACTTCAAAAAACTCTATATTTGGATTGTGTTTATAAGGTCTTGCAGATTTTGAGTTGTTTTGCAGGGAGAATGGGAACAGAGTTCCATTTATTTGCAACTATTTAAATCTTACATTTCACTGAAGACTTGCAGAAGGCTTGAAGAACTGGAGGACAATAAAAAAAGACATAAAAATAACAAGAATAATGAGAAAATCACAGGCTTTCACAATTCTTTCGCCTTAATCTCTTCCCTTGCTTCAGGGTATTTTCCTTTTTCGATTAGCTTGTTTTTCCTTGTATTTACCTCAGAGATGTACACAACCACATCAGTGCTGCAATGCCATAAGTCTCTTTGCTGCTGCCAGCCCCCTGTCCCAGCACCAAATATGAACTTTCACAGTTTGCCGATAACAGCCTCTTTTCTTCTTTCCTGTTTATTCCAGTTCTTCTCAACTTTTATGGGAAAAAAGCATTTTAGTATTTAATTTTGATTTTCCTTGTACATTCTAATAACAACTAATCAATTGAGCCCCTAGGGAAACTGTCATGTTTCTTAGTTTTTTGATTCCTATATGGCAGTAGGCTAGAGGTATGTGCCATGCTGCTCTGTGATAAAAAGGCTGTTCAAGAGAGCTATGGAGATGATCAGGGCATGACCAGAGAACTTCACAAACTGAGGCACCAACAAAACTTAGCTACCATCTGAATGCATGGGTTAAGGATCACAGTTTTGGGCTTGCACAACCCAGTTCTGCATCATTCACATGCTGGAGTACCACTACAATGACACATGTGGACAAACCTTCTCTTATTGACCCCAAAACTGGAAGTACTGGAGACATCCACACAGGCTGACATAAGCCAGCCCCATGTCCAAATGCAGTCTGGCAGCATCAGGCCAATGCTGCACCTGAACTAATGCACTTGGCCAAGGGCTTACTACCTTGGATGCCTCACCACACTAACACAGCTGGACTCCATCTGGATCCAACAGCCTATTTTCACAGAAGTCTAGGCTTGCCCCAGCTGTGTGGCCACAGACCTCAAAATCTCTGCTAGATAAGACCTAGTTTCCCTTGAGGTTGAGCTCTAAACACATTTGTCTCCTGAGCAGAAATACCCATAAGATGTTGGGGGAAAGGAAGGTGGACAAGAGACTTTTCAGCTTGGAGGGATAAGGGAAGGCCATACAGGACAGCAGGAATAAAGGAGAGACAAGCAAAGAGTGACAATCTGTGAAGAATGGCAGACAGGGAATTGTCTGCAGACTCCTGATGCTGCTCGTTGTCATTCAGAAAAATACAAGCATAATGTTTGAAATTACAGGCAAGCCCTCAATTGTCAAAAAGAAAATGCACTCTGACTTCTGCGCACACAAAAAAAAAAGCTGCAGCTTATGTTTAATTGATTGTATTTTTTTCAGTTTCCAAGGGAACAGAACATATAGTGATTGAAAGCACATGTTGCTAAATTGATGCCCTGGAAAAATCCCAAGTGGCTTAATGTCATGCAGCCTAATTTAATTTGCATTAATACTACAGTTTGCCAAAAACATTGCTGGTAGTGTGAGGTTTGGTGTGTGTGCGCTACTGGAAAAAGTAAAGGGAAATTGTATCAACGTTTTAGCATACCATGTCCACTGACTTACAAAATATCTCCAAGGTCCAAATCCCCAGAATTATTGAGGTGCCTAAATGCCACTGTCACTTTGAGACAGGGTCTGTCTTACTATATGGGGGTGCCTGTGTTTTGAATCATGTTAAAGAAGTGTAACAGACGCATTTTAAAAGTTTGTTATAATTAACTCATCCTAGATATGCTGCATATTTCAGTGGTATTTCTTATACTTCCAGTGGTCTAAAATATAAAACTGATGATCTTTCTAAAACTAGAATGAAGTAAGAGTTTCCATTCCATAGCATGGTAACAACAGCATAGCCACCAAAGGTTAGAGATTGACTAAAAAGGTATATATTAAAATTAGGATCAGAAGGAAAGCTGTTAAGATCAAGCTTAATATGCTGTGATAGTGACAGGTGAACCTCTAGCCTCGGTGACACACAAAAATGTCCACGCAGCTCAGGGGCTTTAAGATTCACAACTGCCACTTGCAGGAGTAAACAGAAGTCATGATTGACTTGAGTCACTCTGGTAACTCCCTCTGCAGATTATAAGGACAAGAATAAATATGCAACTCAAGCAAACAGGAAAAAGTCAAGAAACATATAATATGCAAAAAGCAAGGTCCCTCAGGAAAAACAAGAAACCATAAGGGCATTGATACTAGGAGGAAGACCAGGGAAAGAAAGGCCTGTTCTACTGCTCAGCAGAGGGTCAGAATTATCAGGCAGAGTTTGATAAAGAAGACCAAAATATTTAATACCTTTTGCACTAGTTCTCACTAATAAATGATGTTATCACAATTAATAACATCAACAGAGAATAATTCTCAGCTTTAAATGGGAATAGATCATCTTAAATATTTTCAAATTATCAGGAACTCTTACATTTCATTTGTCATTCTCAAAGAGCTGCCAAATACAACTTAACAACCCATTAGCAGTTATCTGTAAATAACTCAAAGCGAATGGATGAATAGAAGGGAAAGATGGTGCCAGTCTTCAAAAGATGGGGAAACAATGTGTGGAATTATAGTTTTTGTCCTTAAATTAAATTCCCAGAAAAATACTGGAGCAAATAACCAAGCTATTGATGGTCACCTACAAGAAAACAGAGAAAAGACTAACAACCTATGTGGATTTATCATGAGTAAAATACCTGGAGGGTCATGCAAAAGAAAGTATATGTCATACACCTGGATTTCACTTTATTTAGAATCACCAGTGACTTAGATGATGATATATGCAAAAGGATGATATTCAATAGAGAGAAATCTTAAGCTCTGCATGTAAACTGGAATAATCCATTACCTCAATAGAGGATAGGTAACAGCAGACTAGGAAGCAGTTCTGCAAAAAAGGATTGGAGGAGAGAGAGATTAATGAATGATCCGTCAACAGTATCAGACTGTTACGAGAAATGCAAACACCATACAGTTAAATAAACAGAGTTATAGCTTGTAAGACATCTCACATAACTGTTCAGGATTTGTCAGGGTTACAGTACTGTGTGCAGTTTCTAACCACAAAGCATTAACATCTTTTTGAGCAATGCAGGGATAGCTTGCCTGGGGATGTTGTGGAGTTTCTGCCAGTCCTTGAAGGCGGGACAGACAAGCATCTGTCATGAATGCCTATACCTGTATAGCATTCTGAGCAGTGCAAAGGAAAGGCATCTGTGAAGACCACATTCATGGGTCATGAATGTGTCTGGAAAAATGAGCATTGCTATTAAAAAAAAAAGTGAACTGTGATATTTAATATATTGCCCAAATGCAAGCAGATAATGCGTGCTGCTCTAACTGGTCTTTTCCAGTCTATGCCCAGCCTGTCACTGGCCATATGTAGTCTCCTAGTGCAGATTCTACTCAGGTATTATTGAATCTTGTACTCCCTGGGACAGGTCCCTTCATGCAGGGGTCCATGCTAGGAAAGAAAAGAACAAGGTCTCCCCTGCCTGTGGTCCTGCTTACAGCAATGCATGCTGTGGTTACTTCATTAAAGGGGAGGTGGCAACAATTTGTGCCAGTGTAATTTTGTCCAGCTCAGTGTTTGTCTGACTATATTCATTATCATGTTATTACTGGGGAGATACATGCTCTCTTCTGTGCAGTTGCAGGACGTACAGATCCAAAATGGATCAAAGACACAGCCACAAGGTTTTGATCACTTGAAAATAGAAAGGAAATGTATCATCCACTCTTCTTTCAAAGCAGATTACAAGTAATTATGACATGTGGCACATGCATTGGAATCATTTCATTTTGCTGGCACAGGTCTCACTCCAAAAAAGCTCCATTAAAAAGCAAAACTAGAATTCAGACTCTACACTTTTTAATACGTCAGTTCTGAGCTTATGCTGGGCCTGTTTTATTATATTCTGTTAAGGATTTTGCAGGTATGGCACAAATCGAAGGCCAAATCTATCCCTTGAAAACAAAGTTGCAGGCTGAAATTAATTCAGTTCACTGGGAAGTGGGCTAATAAGGTTGGAAGTTAAGGCTTTAGCTCATTTAACTCCCTCAAATTAAAGGCAGGCATCTACTATAAAATAGAATTCATGGTCCTCATGCATTAGGAGTCTAGTCTGCATTTTGATAATTCTGCAGGTAAGCTGCTGCTACACCTTGATTTGTCAGATCACACGTCTCCTGGCTTTCTGGTCCTGGAGTAATTTCTAAAGCTTGCCTCCCTTAGGGAAACCTCTAGTGGCATATTTGTAGCAGGGTTAATGCTTTTTCAGTGTATGACTGTACCTCACATCAGTGCATCCAATTCAGTCTTCCTATGTATTTCTTAGCATGATTAATAGTTTCTATAGCTTAGAGTGCCTTGGAGCTCTAAACCCACTGCTTCTCGTTAGCTCCCAAGGTATTGTTGTGTTTTGTCATTATGCCTAACAGATTCCCTTTTCGATGCCACAACTATATAGTAGATGAGTTTGCCAGAATACCCAGCTCACAAGTTTGACTCTAACCCTAGTAGCGAAGAGCTGCAATTTCAGCTTCAAAAATGCCCAGTGGTATGTCAGGTAATACAGAATCTGTTGCATTTCAATTCAGAGGAGGAATGTTAACCCCAGCAGCTGTGGCCGGGTTAGACAACTGGTTCCTGAGACTCCTGTTAACTGGGCACTGAACTTAAACACTTTGCCTTGCCTTCACAGAAAACTACCTGTCTCCTATGACTAGTGAGGGAGCTCAGGGAGACTGCTTAATGTAGCTGGCTAAATCATGTGCCTGAAGTGGGATGGTGTGAATCCCTCCAGCTTTCTGATTGAGAAGGTCTGAAGCTGGAGGAAGGGACCCATTCTTTTTTTCCCATAAATTTCTGCATCTATCCTTTTGGCATTGTAAATAAAGTTAAGCCTGTTTCTTTCTGTAAGTCACTGGCAGAGTTTGGAGAGCCAGACACTTAAATGAGCTGTTTTTTGATTTATCCCATGCTGATTTAGACCCACACTATTCCTTTCCTCTTCTTTTCTCTTGCCATTGTCTCTGAATCCAAATTTTTTCTCCTCTGCCAGAACATATTCATGTGTTGAGCACAAAGTGGTTCTCTTATTAGGACTAGTAACTTCCATTTCAGGAACTTAGCAACAACATTCCTTTTAGCCCCTCACTATCATCTCTATCCAGTTAACTTCCATGGCATGATTTTTCCAAGTTTTATAAGGTTCGGTTTCTGTTAGAAGCCTCATGGAAAGGGCAATCTTTTTTGATAATGCATTAACTGTGCCATGAATTACAAGTCAGAGAGACTGTTTTAATAATCCTTTTTTTCTCAAAGTTAAAATAAAGTATTCTAAATAATGGACTAATGCTCATACCCAAGAGACGTTACAAAGGAGCAGACTTTTCTACAAGTTAATCTGCTTCCATCTTCCCTTATCTACACTCCTCTGATCAAATTTGCCAAAAATATTTTCCCCTATATAAAGATATGTGCCTCTCTGCTGTGCTCTGTCATACTTGTTTTCTCCTTCCCACAATTTATTCACATGTTGTCTTCCTACATTACAGTCTCCTTGTACAATCTCCCTGAAAAGGGGCACTTTTTACATTTCAAAGCATTTTGCATGTTGTAGATGACTTAGAAATAACAAATAATAATTAGGACTGCATGTAAGCTGATATAAATAAAGAAAGATACTTATAAATATTTCACATAAATGTGCTTAGATTTACCACATACCCCAGAAATGAGAGAGAAAAAAAAATTGTGATTTGGTACAAAGGACAATTTAGGCATTTGTGTGTATTGTTTGCTCCTGTCCCATGCACTTACCTTATCGCAGACCATTGAAAAACTCATACAGGCTTTGCAGGGCTTTGAATGAACCTCTCTGGGGTTTTTAATCTGTTAAATTCATTGTGGAGTTTATAAACATGATTGGTTAAATTGGACTTAATTCAGAAAGATCACCTATTTTTTGTTTTGTTTTGTTTTAAATCTGCATACAGGCCAAAGAATGTACAAAGGTTAATTCCCTCTCAGGTGCACAGCATGCAGGTTGCAGATGGGTCAGCCCCTCATGTGGAGTCACACAGTTTTAACATACAATTTTTGTCCAACATTTTCTCTATAGCTTACAAGTTTTTGAGCTTCCCTTGTTGTAATTACTTTTATTGCTGACTCTCGCATCTGTTCTATCTATTTTCTGTAATCTCCAAAGAAATTCCTCTTGCATTCTTTGCAGGCTTGACCCACTCTTTAACTGAGTTCTTGCACACTTGGCACAACCTCAAGGAAGGTTTACCATCTGCCTTCTTATTTCCTTCTGAATTTTGTATACTTCAGTCAAAGCAACTCATACTTACCTTTCCCCAAAGAAAACAGACTTTAGTTCTGCAGTTTCTCCTATAAACAAGATCACAGAGCTGAGGAACCACATTAAAAAAAAAAACCAACAAAAACCTCCATGGAAACATTTATTACTGTAGTGGATGACCAGGGCAGTAAGGGAAAAACTAACTGACCATGTTTATTTTCCACAGTAGTAAAGTTCATCTCTGAAAAATAATGTTGTAAGTAGATGTCCCTTACATTAAAAGAAAAAAAAGCAGCCTATTAGTAAATAATTACAAAAAGGTGCAAACATTTCAGTCCAGAGGAGTTCTAGCCAAGATTAACCATTAGTGTGTATTCTGCTTCCTGGCTCCTCCTCATGATACCTCTCACCTCTCTACCATGATACCAACATAGTGCAAAGCATAGGAACTTTCTGGGTCTGAGCCTTTAAAACATTTTGTTGGTGTAATTCCACATTTTTGCATGAAGTACATTTGGAGCAATATAATGAAGAAAAATGAGCATAGTGAAATGTTTTAAGGTTCTGACATTTGGTTTCATTTCACAGTGGGATGAGAAAAACCAAGATGTTTTCAAATAAGTATCGTTTTGAAATGAATGCGCAATAGAAGTACTTCATCAATAATAATTTTGTAAGGATATTTCAATAACTGCTTATAAATCTTAAACACTAAATAAAGCAAACCCTGACTGTCCTAAAGATAAACCGCAGCTAAAAAAGTATACCCTAAATAAAATAAGTTTGTTTCTCATTATGGGACATACTTTGGTTTTCCCACTACTAAAAATTGGACAAAATATTATAATCATTTACCTTGAGCTGACAGCACATTGTTCTGGAAAGTCTGGAGAGACATATGCCAGACCTTGCTTATTTATCCAGACTCTTAGAAAAAAATTTTGACTGTTCTTCAAAAAATTTTGAGTGTTCTTCATGTTTCTGGAATCTAAAATCCTGCCTTTTGGGAGCTAGCTTTTTTAATAAATTGATAAAACCTAAAACCATTCACCTCTCAAATAGGTCACAGACTTCTTTCTTCTCTCATACTTTATGTGCCATATAAGCAAATTGAAGATTCACTGAATAAACTAGATAAACAGGCAGATAAACAGCACCACTCCTATTTCTGTGGGTTTAGGTGCTCCGATTATTGGGTCATAGAACAAATGTTTGATTCCTTCTTCTATACCATTTTATTTCTCCTGATCTGTGTATTTTATGCTCTCCCCATTCAGGGGGACTTTCTTCTCACCTCATTTTGTTTGTCCAAAAACTGAGTATGAAGTTTAAGCCTTAAGGCATGTATACTCACTCCTTTTCTAGTCTATGAGCTGTGAGAGGAATATCCAGAGGGCAATTCTTTGGTGTAGTATGTGGAATGAAAATAAAAACCAGTCAGCTACACATGTAAGTATCACACAAATGCTACTTTACTGGAAAGCAGTTCTGTCCTTATCCCTTGTTTTGCATGTACTGACTTTGATCTTCCAAGATAACTGCCACTGAGTCTGGCTTGCAGAACAGTCATCATTTCATCACATTGAATCAGTCTAAATTCTGAGTGACTTTGCTGGTTGGAGCTACTTTGGTCTGTAGAAAAACCTTGGAAAAATACAGTTATATACTTTTCAAAGAAAATGAAGATTAAGTAATTGAAAATTAATGAAAATCCATTTGGTCTCACTTGGTTAAAATTGTACAAATAGTGTAAAAAATTATGAAATTTCTGGTGTAAAATTTTACTGTCATCTAACATTTTTCAGTCTTTATTAATCCTGATTAGCAGGAAATGTTAAAAATTATGCAGATGTTTTGATTTATTTATTTTTATAGTAATTTGGATTATCATATGCAAGTTCATAGTCACTATTAATTGGCACAAGCACTGTACATATATTTTCCTCAGCCAGTACACTAGAACCTGATGCAGTATCAAAGAGATTCCACTTCAGGGCATCAGCTAACTGGGTTTGTTTTGTATGTCATTGTTATGCAGCATAGTGTAGAGTGCTCTGGCAAGCAAAAAAAAAGAAGAGGGGAAAAAAGATATAAGAGAACTTCTCTCTAGTAGATACTCTCTCTAGTAGAGTACCTATAAAGTGATCTGGAGCAATATGTTCATCTCTCATAAGACATAGCTTTGTCAAGTTGAGTTTGCTTATGGCCTTCACAGAACAAGATTTTCAAGAAGGTGACAATGGGGGGAGGCATACAAAAGTCTGCAAGTTTATAAGTGTGGAAATAAAAGTTGGTAATCTCCTTTATCCACAGCCCTCCACTCCATCTTGGCTAGTAAATGAAGTGGAATTCAGTTTTCAAATCCCTTGAGAACAGAGCCTTAGATTTTTTTTTATTAAACACAAGGAGTTTATCTTATTTATATATGTTAGTATCAGGTGAGCCAACATCTGGCATTGTGTTTCACAAATATAATACCTTGATACTGTTTTGTGAATGTTGAGGCACAGGTGCTGGACTGACATACTTAACATATTCTCTCGTGAGTAATACTGTTTACTCTTGGAGGTGGTATTTTGGTGCTATGATGGGTTGACAGTAATTGATAAGACTAGGTAATCTGTTATTTTACAGGCTTCCATATAAAGCACCATCAAATGCTAAGGTGCTCTACTTCTGTTCATCTCTGCTGGAGAGGAGAAATCAATGAACACCAAGGAATTCAAATTCTCTCTTGCCTCAGCTGATATGTACACATAATACCTGCAGTAATCTTGAGGCCTATCCAATCTGCCCCCAGGAAAAGCTCTTGGGAAAAAAGAAAAATAGATAAAGATGAGGTGGATATTACGAGCATACCAATGGACCCCTCCACACTTTTGTACGATCCAGTGGTAGTAAAGTAGCTCTTTTACCTATATTATGCCCAGAAACAGCAGCTTTGCAAAAGGAAATAGTTTCTCCTCTAAAATGTCTTCCTCATTCCTTTCAGTTCATTTACTACATAGTTTTCACCATATAAAAGCGTGAACAGATATAGTTACTTGCATGTTTGCTTTTGAATCAGAGGTTTCAGCTACCTAATTATTCCACCCCGAGAAACAGATTAGAAATTACTTGTGCTCCGTGTGCCCATGGAATAGTACTAACAGTTAAATGGCTGCAAAAGAAATGCTGTGACAAAATCTTTTTCTTTGACACAGATGCACCATGGAGTCACAGCCTCAAAAACACCAGAAGTTCAGAACAAGCAGAAGGGATCATGTCCAGCTTCACCCTAAAAGCTCCATAGTATCCCCAGTTTGAGCAATCACAGGACCCCAACAGAAGGCTGTGGTCAGGCAGACAACATAGGTTGAACATGCATACATCTTTCCCTCCAGGCCCCTGAACTTCTGGGTGAAGGAGGAGGGACGAGACTGAGGGAGCCTACAGATCTAAGAACAATTCTGGTAAATATGTAACAGTCTCCAGGATGGTACAGGATTTTAAAAGAGGCAGAGTATGGTACATGGATGGAAGTGAGTGATCTTGGGTGCTCCTCTGCACTAAATGTCTAGTAGACATGCAAGTCTAGCTGCAGGGGAATGGACTTGCTGGTTTGAGCCTAATCTCCACTGTGGTTTCCCATGTGTCTCAGGCCCAGTACCGTTTGCTGGGGTAGTCAGGTCACACAGCCCAGAGAATTTTTCAGTTATAATCAGCAGACAACTTCTGAACATTTGGATATTCCCCCAGCTATAGGCTCAGAGACATCCCACCTCACTTGTATGACCCAAACGGGTCCCCTGGCCTCCCCCTGCATTGCCAGGGAGAGGCAGGACTCAGGGCCCTCAGCCAAAACTGTGCCTGGAAACCCATCTCCTCCTCTTGCGGGTGACGGGAGGATGAGGCGGGTCCTCACTCACAGACCATATTAAGTGCCTGGAGGTACAAGAGGTGAAACTGCATTCACATTCACTAGATTTCTTCATGTTGTGCCTCTCCACCAGCCTCATTCACTGCTCCTTTCCCCATGGATCTTGGAGCCTCCAATGTCCTTCTCTGAACTGCTGGCTCTGCTCGCTCACAGGACACCCCACTCCTTTCCCTGTTCCCAGCTGCTGCTGAAACAGCTTACCACAGGAAGATAGCCATCAGCCATGCTTCGTCTCACAACCAAGTAATAAAAGAGACAGCTATGAAAGGGATACAATTTCAAAAAGCTCTGTATCAGCCCAATAATTGCTAGAAATTAAATGCCTCTTAAATATATTCCTAGCAACATTTGGACCAATATGTTTACCTCATGTACAGCAAAACTTCCAAACAAGTTAATATACTTGTGTTTGGGGATGGTTTGAAATAGACTTTCTTTTATTTTATGAAACTCACCAGCTCTTTGACAAATATGGGAATATCTTGTATAACTTTTCCATTTTTGCAGAATGTGGAATAAGTAGCAAGTTACACCTATGAAGCTAAGGCAACAAAACCTATTAGACTTGTAGTCTTAGATGAGACTTTAAACACACTTTGTTACAGCAGTTTAAATGAAGTACGATGCCACTAATGCAATTGGAGAAAACATAATTCTGCTGTTTCTGCTTCAGAAGAAATCTGAGATGCATGCTTATTCTTATCAAGGACTGAAAGCCTGAAACCAGAGCTTTATTTTCTGTCAAAAAGTCTTAACACAGGCTGAGTGGAGTTCTACCAGCAATACTTGTTGCCTCAGCTCTGATCCTTTCTTGCATATTCTGTCAAATCAAGAAAAACTTTGCTCTGGTCAAGTAGCAGTGGTAGGTAAAAGTACAAACGCTCCACGTACATACTTGAATAATTCAGTGCATGACTGAAAGCTATGTAAGACTGCAGTCCAGCCAAGATTTGCATAATCCGTCCCTAGTAATATCTCTGTAGAAGCCAATTCATTTGCTCTTCTTTAACTTTTGTAGATAGTCATTTGGGGATATGCAGGAAGTGCTGATGCTGGCATCTGACAGCTGCACTCCTTCATCTACCTGAAGCTAACTTAAAAATATCATTAACAATGTTACAGTAGCTCCAATAAAGATAAATCTCTTGAACTGTCTACTGAAGTTAAGTCATTTTGTAAATTAACTTGCTTCATTTATCTTGGGTTTGTCCATCAGTATGGAGTTCCTCACATTTCTTCCAGAAGAATTAAACGCTGAATAATCTGTGTAAGTAATGCAAGCTCCAAAGCCAATTTATGAGCACTTTATTGTAGGCAGCCTTGTCAAACAATTCACGAGGGGCGAATGGAGGGACTAGGCTTGTCTCTTTCCCTGTTTGCTACTTAAGTTTTTCACCATTTCTTTGGGGAACTGAGTTGTGTCTGTGGGATTTCATTTGCTTTGTAGCAAAGATTTCTTTTTAATACTTGGCTTTTAGTCATACAAATTACACAATGTACTCAACTTCCTGACAGATAAATTAATGTGGACCTGCAGAAGGACTAGTAATTTGTGATGCTGAAGTTCCTCTGTGATGGAGTAGGAACATTTCAAAGAATCAGAGACAGTGGAAGATGAGTTTGTAAGTTCAGTGTGAAGTCTTACAGTCATCACGGGTGGTTTTTTGGATCAGGAAAAACTATACCCACAGGTTGCTTTGGCTGCAGAACATAGAAAGCCATGAATTCAGCTATACAGATTGCCAGATAGAATTTACTTCTACTTTTCCCCTGTCACCCCCAACCAGGTGGGGATTTTCAAAAGCACAAACAGGCAGTTAATTGCTCAGTTAGACTGAAAATATATGGAAGTTCATTGCTCCACTTCTCTGCATTGAGAAACATATCTTTTTGTTAGCTTTGTGTCAAACATAGAACTGCTACAAACAGTTTCATTAATACTTTAGAATAATATTTTACCATAATTTAGACAAATCTGATGTCCTTATTCGTGCATTGGTGCCTATGAGTACTTGCTGTATAAAAACTAATGCTTCAACTGTTTACGAGAAACAGATTTGACCATTTCATAAGATTTGCCTGACAATTTTCTGTTGAATTTAAAGTAAAATTTAGAAAACATAGGTATTATTTACACATTGCACTTTGAGCAACAGGTGTCCATATTTGACATCTGAATACAACTTGATATTTACACATGCATTTCTGCTCCCTAAAGGACTGTCATCCTTATACCTTTGAAATGTGCTCTCTGAGAATGTTTTTGCCTATTCTGCTGCTCAGGGGTCCTGGGAAGGAGTAAACCGCATAATCTGAAGGGAGGACAAAGTGTCCCTAGAGGCCTGCCTGGCCAAGACAACCAGGGTAGCAAGCAAGAATGTCCTTGTATTTCTACAGCAGTAAGGTGCGACAGGGTGTGGAAGAGAAAAAGTAGAGTTTTGAAATACCTTCCATAGTAACAGCAAAGGTTTGGAGGTGACTGAAGTTTACTAGAGCCCTCTTGCCCATAGGCTCAGTTAGGCATGAGCCTGAGACCCCTCTTCAATGGAGCCCATGGCAGAGGAGAGGCAAGATGCAGCAAGCAACATCCACTGCAGCTGCATCACCAGCACCATGTATTTGCACTCCTTCGCGTAAGGTCTCCAGTAGTCTAAAGCAGACCTCAAGATTCACTTTTGTTTGGCAGAACTCTGGACTTCACATGAAAAAATGCAGTTTTTAAAATTCTACAATGGCCCCAGTGTATAAGTGACTATCACTTGGAGCACCTCCCACACAGGACCTAAGCAGCTAAGCAGCTAAGGGAGCACAGAAGACTGGACTCATCATCAGTCTGATGATTGCCAAGACTATGAGTCAGCCATGCTCTCAAAGGTAGAATGCTCCTCCTTCCTCACCCAACAGTGCAAAAGAGTTCATTACTTCAGAGACATCAACGGTTGTGTAAACAAGTTACCCAGAGAAGTTGTGAATGCTCCATCATTGGAAGTGTTCAAAGTCAGGTTGGATGGGGCTTTGAGCCCTGATCTAGTGAAAGATGTCCCTGCCCATGGCAGGGGGTTTGGACTAGATGATCTTTAAAAGTTCATTCCAATGCAAACCATTCTGTGATTCTATAACACTGATTGTGTGCTAATACTGGGAATCTGAAGAACTAGTGTGCCCTTTGTCAAGCATATGGAAAGAATACAGCAGATGTGAAAGGATTCAGGGATCCACCACAGTCATCTGTGACAAGTGTAAACACGGGCCATGAAGAAAGTGTTTCAAGGATGCCGTAACCACACATCTGATTGGACACTAACTGGCCTGTGTTTTGAGTGTTAGCTACACACAGGCACTAGGGTACATACTGCTCTGAGGCTTCCTGTTTGGGCAGTAAAAGCCTGCAAGAGCCATAAAGGCAAGAGCTGACGGGCATAGGATTGAGAGGCACTGAGAACAGTGTAACAGGTTCTGTACAAACAATTCCCTGCCTGCCAGTCTTGACACCCAGCAGAGTTGGAACAAGGGACCACCTCTCATAGCCAGACCAGAAATACTAATCTACCATTTGTTTCGCAGTTCCCAAAGAGTGACTGGTTCTTCTCCTGTTCCCAGTTAGCTCCTACAACAAGAGGTGATAAACAAAAACAAAGAATATTTTTATTCTGTCATCTGAAACAAGAGAAATAATCACCTGGTTTACCTCAAATTCTTATTGCTGCGATGTCTCCAAAAATCTGCAGTTGATGAAGACTCTGGCAGCTCCAACTGATTACTGGAAAATTGTTTTCAGGAAGATCTATTCTAAGAATCCTTTATTTTAAGAGATATGTACAAAAGTATCTAATTTATAGATAGCTGTTATTACTGAAGATGACATGCAAAGTATATGTAGTTGACCAAAGCTAGCTGTGCTAAAAGATACTGGACATTGCTTAGCATTAACTGATTTCTACTAATGGCAGTAAACTCGAGTACAAAACCATTACTAGATTACAATTAGTACTTTTAATGCTAGATGAGGTAACAGACATTGTAGTATAATAAAAGAGTTTTTTTTAAAATCAACCCTAATGTGGACTATGTGATAGATGTAATACATGCTGAATCCAGTTGCTGACCTTTAGCCAACACTCCAGAAAAACTGTAAATTGTTTGGAATATGATGATACTTGTATGCTGCCAAGAAGCAGCAAATTTACAAACTAAAAGAGTCAGGTCATTCAGTCAGGGGAAATCTGGAAGAAAAGTAGAAGTTGGTAATACAAGAATCATCTGAAAACTGGACAGTATAGTAAAATAAGATATTTTCAAACTTGCAGCTGCAGTATATTCAGTTACAGTGTGGGTCCTTTTCACACCCAGTCTGGAAAATCAAATATCAAATTTAAGAGATTTTTCAATTTATCACTATATAGAGTAAAAAAACCCTTGAAAATAGCACAAACTGCATCCAAATATTTGGAAAAAATACATAGGATATTTATGTGATTAGATCATCTCCTTAGGGTAGAGCAAGAATGCCCGTTAGAACCTCTATATCAGGAAAAAAATAACAAGTCATTTAAAATTGTTCTACACAGTAAACACACGGAAACTATTAAATGTTCATATTTCAGCATATTCACTGAAGTGAAGGCATACTTTAAGACTATAGATATTTGGCAATAAATTGCTTACATGAGCAAATCTTCCTCTTTAGGTTAACTAAGAATTTTGAATTATGGCTGTGATAAGGCAACATTTATCCTATGCATCTTATTAAAAAATATCAGGCCGGATTGTATGCTGATTTACAACTGGAGAAATCCCCATGGAAGGTGACTTCATTATGCAGGCTATAAACCAACACAGAACTTGTCTTACCGTATTTAATTCAAGATATTCATGTAGCCTAAAGAAATGCTTTCATTTACACAGACTTAACCTCAGTGACTTTGGTAGGGCAGGGCATCCAAAGATGAGATCAGAACTGAACTCTTTAATTTGAAAATACTGAAAGGGAAAACAACCATAACACAATTAGAGAGTGTATTCCTTCCTGATTTAGAAAGAAGAAAACTGAGCTTAATGAAAATACTAAGCTCATACTAACATCCTTTTCATAACTTAAAGAACACCCAGAAGAGCAACACTTTGGTGTAAAACTAAATTAAATGCTTTTAAATTAATATACTGAATATCAAAAATCACTAAAAAGAAATCTCACAAGCTATGATAACTAAGAATTGGAGCTTTCAGTCCTTTTCTGGTTACTGTGTTCTAGTGCCTAGCATTACTTTACATTGAAATTCCGTAAAGTAGTCCTACTACCTTCCATGTCTTTCTATTGCAATGAAAAAATTAAATTATTTAGGATGACTAAATAAGTAAACCATGGAACACCAGACTGCTCAAAATAAATGTGACTTTTACAAAAGTATCTTTGATTATTATATTGTCTTAAACTTTTTTTAATCTTAGGATATAGAAAACTTGATCTTAAGATTTTATTCTATCCAGAACTTCAGAAATACATTAAACGAAGATTTTCAGTTATTCCACAACCTGTTTATATGGTGTTTCAACACAGGGAGGTAATAAGAAAAGGATAAACACTATCAGGTGAGTCTTTCTTTAATGGAAAAATCATTATAATTTGGACTAGGTAGGTTCTTTTCACCTGAGATCAGGAACTAAATTTGCAAATTAAGGGTCAATATGTCAAAACTTTTATCTAAAAATATAAATATGCATCTGGTAGGGTTTTCAAAATTAGATACTTTGTCTCCCTTAAACCAGTGCAAGCTCATCTGATTTTTTTTTTTTAAAGCTTTCTGCCTCTGCCAGTCTTTAAATAACTTTTAATAGCAAGTCACCACATTCTTGCTTAATTACATGATTCTAAAAAAATGCAAGTAAGAGAAAAATTTAGTTTACATTTTGGATGACAAGTAAAAAAACAAACTGTGCAAGTCAGAAGGTCAAATGTGAACTAAAAACTTTGAAAGAGAAGCTGTTTGTAATTATGAGGTTACCTATAAAAATAAAATATTAAAAACACTTACTTCACTCCCTGACTGACCAGGCTCTTGTGTTCAAACCTTAATCTTCTGATTGCACTCACACCAATATTTGCAATATCCTCTGCTAGGTGGGAAAATATTATCACATCTTGCAGAGGAAACACAGAACCTCTGCACACAAATTTTGGCAGATTAAAATTTTTCTCAGTTCATCTTTTGGTTTTGATTACGGCCCTTAAAATTTGCCTCCAGCTTTCTGGGTACCATTTTTGTTTCCATAATCAACTGCAGACTCAAAAGCAAGGAAAACTTGGTTTTGCACTTTTAGCACTTTGGCTCCAGTCCTGCAAACATCTCTGCGCAGGTGGACCCACCCTGTTGAAATCCCTAGTTCACTATAGTGTTATTTTAATCATTCTGCTTTATTTTTTGTCCATTTTTTTTGGTCCATTTTTAACTTTGCATGGTCCTTTTTTCCCAGAGAGATGACTGCCACTGAGGAAAATGGTGACAGAGATGCAGCTGAGCCGATGCCAGGAGATGCAGAAAAGTTTATGGGTAAAATTTGCCAGATTACACCAAAGTGAGTTTTTCAGAGGTGTTAATCACCAGCTCCTGTGTACACATCTCACTCCCACAGAAATCAACTGACTAATGAGTGTAGCTGTCCTGAACTTTTTTAGGAACTGGAGGGCACTAAAACAAAGGCCAGCTGGGTTTTGAGGTAAGGACCACCTCCACCACCACCCTCTCTGCTACACTACTGTACTGCAGATTGCTCCTTCTGCATCAGAGTCAGAAGTAAGTGTCTACCTGTGTCCCACTGCAACAATTCACAGACTCTTGTAGTTGTAAAAAAACCACCTAAACTGTGAGGCTAAGTGAACATGCGTTGTATAAATCTCTCTTTCCCCCATAGCTAGAGGAGATAAGTTTGAGCAGAGGAGCATGGAGCTACACCCTTGCGCACCTGGTAGACATTGTCTGTTAGAGCTTGCCTAGCAGACCCAAGGCATACTGAAAGCCAGGAAGACTTGGGTTACAGCAGGCATGGATTTTAATTCTAATTAGTAGCCAAAGACTGCTATTAGCTTCTCAATACTTCTAGGCCCCAGTTTGAACTACCTTTGGAAATCCAGTCCTTGGTGACTCAAGACCTTCTGAGACACTGTTTTAGACTCCTGAATTGTTTACACATATTTTTAACTTTAGTAAACCTTCAGTCAAGCACCACTTCAGATATTTATGGTCCCTGAGCTTTTATCTTGCACCAGCCAGGAAAAAGGGTTGTATTTGTGAACACTGTGAGTAAACAAGAAGTCTAAAAATTCAAAACATATTGCTGCTCTGATTTAATTTAAGAAGATTTAAAGTTATTTTAGGAATTGCATCTTGCTGCTTTATCTGTTAGAGGAAATCTCCTGCTACTAGAGATAAGGCAAATCAAACAGCATCTGGGAAAAAAGCACGCACACACACTGAAATCATCCCTCAGTGTTAATCTCTAATCCCTGGATATTTCAGGCAGTCTTAAAAGCAATATCTTCTTACAGTGGGATGAGCTGAAGAACAACAAATACATTGTGTGGTGATTAAAGCAGTTGGACACTTTGTGGATTCAGGTCTTCCATGACTTCTGTCCTTTGGGCACCCAATTAGAAAGTGGGCCAGCATTGTGTCCTTGTAGCAAAGAAGGCCAGTGGTAACCTGGGCTGCATTTGGAGAAATGTTGCCAGCAGGTCAAGAGACATGATCCTTTCCCTTTACTCAGCACTGGTCTGAGTGCTGGGCCCAGTGCTGGGCTCCTCAGTACAAGTGAGAGATGGAGCTACTGGAGATCAAGTCCAGCAAAGGGCCGCAAAGATGATTAGGGGGCTGAGAATCTCCCATAGGAGAAAAGGCTGAGAGAGCTGGGACTGTTCAGCCTACAGGAAAGAAGGCTCAGGGCGATCGCATGATGGTCTACAAACATCTGAAGGGAGGCCGCAAAGAGGATGGAGCCAGGCTCTTTCCGCTGGTGTCCACTGGCAGGGCAAAAGGCAATGGGGACAAACTGAAACACAGGAAGTTCCATCTGAACATCAGGAAACACTTTACTGTGAGGGTGACTGAGCACTGGCACAGGTTGCCAGGAGAGGTTGTGGACTCACCATCCTTGGAGGTCTTCAAAACTGTCTGGATGTGGTTCTAGGTAAGCGGTTCTAAGTGGTCCTTCTTGAGCAAGGGCCTTGGACCAGATGACCTCCAGAGGTCCCTGACAACCTCAACCATTCTGTCATCTATGGGGCTTTCCCACTGGTGACACAGGGTGAGTCCTTCTCCCTTGACAGGCCTTAGAGGAGTGAGTCAGGGTGCCCTGTTTGCTCCAGGGAGGTCACCAGGATTCCCTGCCTGCATTGCTGGGCTGCCCATTGCTGGGCCCTTGTGCTCGGGGGCACCAGCCTTTCATCGCAGGACCTGACAAACCTGAGGTAAAACACCAGCCTCACCACAAGGCAAGGCCATATGAAGATGGCCAGCATCCTGTGAAGCAGGGACTTTTTCCCCTTGGGGTGTTTGCCATCCTCGCTGGGCAGTGGTTGGGGGGCAGCCCCAGAGACCACTGTGGAGCACCTGTGACCGCCTGTGACCGCGCTGCTCTTTAGCAGCCCCTGCCGCTGTCCCGGCGCGTTTTGCTCAGGGCTCCTGTGGGCACACACACACGGTGTGCACGCTCAAGCAGGACCGTGGGCTTGGGCTTGAGTCTTGGCTCTGAGGACAGCAGCAGCTCTGGGCACTGAGCTAAGGCTGCCCCTTCCCTTGCTCCTCTCCCCGCTGCTCGGCTGTGGGGTGCTGGGGGTCCCACACAGCGGCCGCCCCAGGGCCACAGGCCGCGCTGAAGACTCCCAGCGAGTTCCTCTGGCTTGCCTGAGCACCTCCTCCTTCAGGTACCCTCTGCTAGTTCAAGTCATGCTGGTCACCTGGGAGCTGGGGGTCTGGGACTGGTGGGCAGCGTGCCTGGGGGCAGCTAAGGGGGCAGGTGTGGAGGGCAGCCCCCGGGGCTGGCTGCCCCACAGGGCGGCTGCTGCTTTTCAGCCCTCGAGGAGACCTTCTGGGAGGCCCTTATGTCCCCTCTTCCACCGCTTGGCCGCGTTTGCTCTGCTCTTCTCTTCCCCTAGCACGAGGAAAGCTCAGGCATGTTGCACGCGTCTCTCTGCAGGACAAGGTGTCACATGCTGAGGAAGCCCTGGAGGAGAGCGGCTTTGCCGTGACGGCCAGCGGGAGCCAGCCACAGCAGGCAGGGCAGGCAGAGGCATCAGAAGACAACCCATGCCCCATCTGCCTGGGAGAAATCAACAATGCCGCCTGCGTGGCCTTGTGCTTCCATCGCTTCTGCTTTGGCTGCATCCAGCGGTGGGCCGTGATGAGAGCTGTGTCCCCACTCTGCAGGAGACCTTTCGATCGTGTCCTGCGGGTGCTGCCAGCAGACGAGGAGGAGGAAGAGGACGGAGCTGGCTCTTCTGCCTGCCGCCAGAGGAACGTGGGCCGGGAGAGGTCCCGGAGCAAATCCCCACGGCGGCGCTACATCCTGGACAGATCTGCCATTAACAACGAGCCCCCAGCTCGGAGGAGGAGGCCTGTGGGGAGCGACCGAGCGTTGAGGTGTGACAGAGCTTCAGGGCCCCCAAACACCACCTCCCAGCAGGCTCCTGTACCCAGTGCTTCCTGGGCACGAACCCCACCGAGCGTAGGGGAGCATGTGGTCAGCCCTGGGGATGGAGCCTGCGTCTGCATTGGCACACTGGCACTGCCAGCCCTGCACATGCAGCTCTCCTTTCGGAGACCCCAATAAACATCCAGTTGCTTTTCACAGGGTGTTTTTTCAAAACCAAAGAACAACCCATTGCCGGGAATACTCCCCAACATTGTCTCAATAAAATAGGAAATCCACAGGGGAAGATTTCCTGAAGCGTGTGGTAATTTTATTTGACTGTGGTGGATTGACCTTGGCTGGCTGCCAGGTGCCCACCAAGCTGCTCTATCTCTCCACTTCCTCAAGTGGTGGGGAGAAAATACAACAAAAGGCTCATGGGTCGAGGGAAGGACAGGGAGATCACTCAGCAATTACCATCACAGGCAAAACAGGCTCATCTTGGAAAAATTAATTTGATTTATTGCCTATCAAATTCAGAGTAGGATAGTGAGAAATAACAACAAATCTAAAAACACCTCCCCCCACCCCTCCCTTATTCCTGGGTTCCACTTCACTCCCAGCTTCTCTATCTCCTCGCCTTGAGTGGTGCAGGGGGACAGGAAATTGGGGTTGCGGTCGGTTCATTACGCATTGTCTCTGGTGCTCCTTCCTCCTCACGCTCTACTCCTGCTCCAGCGTGGGGTCCCACCCACAGGAGACAGTCCTTCACAAACTTCTCCAACATGAGTCCTTCCCATGGGGAGCAGATCTTCATGAACTGCTCCAGCATGTGTTCTTTCCACAGAGTGCAGTCCTTCAGGAACAGACTGCTCCAGCGTGGGTCCCCTGCAGGGCCAGATGTCCTACCAGAAAACTTGCTACAGTGTGCGCTCCCCTCCACGGGCCACAGGTCCTGCCAGGAACTTGCTCCAGCATGAGCTCTTCATGGAGGCACAGTTTCCTTCGGAGCACATCCATGTGCTCTGGCATGGGGTCCTCCATGGGCTGCAGGGGGATAAACTGCATTACCATGGTCTTTGTAGAATCATAGAATCATTTAGGTTGGAAAAGACACTTAAGATCATTGAGTCCAACTATTAACCTAACACCAAGTCCACCATTAAACCATGTCCTTAAGCACCATGTCTATACATCTTTTAAATACCTCCACTCAACCACTTCCCTGGCCAGCCTGTTCCAATGCTTGCTAGCTCTTCTGGAGAAGAGATTTTTCCTAACTTCCAATATAAACCTCCCCTGGCACAACTTGAGGCCATTTCCTCTTGTCCTATCACTTGTTACTTGGGAAAAAAGACTGACACCCACCTCACTACAACCTCCTTTCAGGTAGTGGTAGAAAGCAATAAGGCTTCCCCTCAGCCTCCTTTTCTCCAGGCTGAACAACCCCAGTTCCCTCAGCCGCTCCTCATAAAATTTGTTCTCTAGACCCTTCACCAGCTTCATTGCTCTTCTTTGGAAGTGCTCTAGCACCTCACTGTTTTGTTGTAGCGAGGGGCCCAAAACTGAACACAGTACTCAAGGTGCAGCCTCACCAGTGCCGAGTAAAGGGGGGACAGTCACTTCCCTAGTCCTGCTGGCCACACTATTTCTGACACAAACCAGGATGGTGTTGGCCTTCTTGGCCACCTGGGCACACTGCTGGCTCACCTTCGGCCAGCTGTCGACCAGCACCCCAGGTCCTTTTCCACCAGGCAGCTTTCCAGCCACTCTTCCCCAAGCCTGTTGCGTTGCATGGGGTTGTTGTGACCCAAGGGCAGGACCTGGCTCTTAGCCTTGTTGAATCTCACACAACTGGCCTCAGCCCATTGATCCATCCTGTCCAGATCCGTCTGTAAAGCCCTCCTACCCTCAAGCAGATCAACAATCCTGCCCAACTTGGCACCATCTGCAAACTTGCTGAGGGTGCACTCAATCCCCTCATCCAGATCATTGATAAAGATATTAAACAGAACTGGCCCCAATACTGAGCCCTGGGGAACACCACTTATGACTGGCTGCCAACTGGATTTAAGTCCATTTGCCACTACTCTTTGGGCCCAGCCATCCAGCCAGTTTTTTACCCAGTGAAGAGTGCACCTGTCCAAGCCATGACCAGCCAGTTTCTCCAGGAGAATGCTGTGGGAAATGGCATCATTGACATTTCAAATGTGCTCCAGTGTACTCAGCACATCATGGAGCAGACTGAAGGACCTCGCTAGCACACTATCACTCAAACATTGGCATGCCACCCCATGGCTTATCACTAGCAAACCTGGTTTTATCCCTTTCCCCCTTCCAATCTAGTTTAAAGCTCTTTCAATGAGCCCTGCTAACTCTAGTGCAAAGATCCTTTTTCCCACTTTGAGACAAGCATACCCCATCTGTCACCAGCAGGCCTGCTGTCATGTAGACTAACCCGTGGTCAAAAAAAACAAAATTCTGTTGGTGACACCAGTCTCGGAGCCAGGTATTGATCATCTGAGTCTTCATGTTTCTTCCAACATTATTCCCTGCAACTGGAAGGATACAGAAAAAACTACTTGTGCTCCTGATCCCTTAACCAGTCATCCCAAGGCCCTGAAGTTGGTCTTGATTTCCCTTGGACTTCTTATTGCAGCCTTATCTCTGCCTACATGAAAAAGCAATAATGGATAATAACCTGAGGGCCGTACCAGGGTAGGAAGTTTTCTTGGAACATCTTTAACCCGGGCCCCATGGAGACAGCAGACTTCCCTAAGAAGTGGGTCCGGTCTGCATATTGGGCGTTCTGCTCCCCTCAGAAGAGAGTCTCCCGTGACAATGACCTGTCTTTTTTTCTTTATGGAAGTGGTCTTGATGCGGGGCGTAGGCTGGCTCCACCTCGGTGACACCTCCGACCTCGACGGACCGTCGTCCTCGTCACTGTTTGGTTCCACTTGCAGAGCCTCCTGTCTATTGCACCAGGGCACCTGGGACGGTGGGGCAGTCGCAGAGGAGACGCGCCTGCTGCCTGCTGGGCAGGAACTTGTCACCATTGCCCCCTACCCCTTAAGCCACCGCGTCCTGCCGGGTGGAGGGAGGACAGGGAATCCTCCGCATTTGGGTGCCGTCTGCCTGGCAGGCCCGTCCCAGGGACGGTAGGGTGCAGTTCCACCGGTCGATCTCCTCAGGCTCCCCGATACTCCGCAGCCTGCTCGCCTCCTCCCGGAGCTGTGCCGCTCAGCGGAGGAGTTCCTCTGCCTGGGCGCACCTCCCACAGGCGTGCTCCCTGCAGCCGGCCGCTGCTGGTGTCAGAGCAGGGCACGGCCGGCGGCCTGACGCCGGGGTGGCCGCGTGTTCCCACGCGAGCTCCGGCTGGGCAGCTGCGTCAGTGGTGGCGGGCGCGGAGTTTGGAGAGGACGCGGCCTTCTGCCGGGCAGATGCCACTGCTCCCTGACAGAGCCGGCAGAGCGGCAGCACCCGTCCCGCGCGCCCTGCCGCGCCAACCGCCGTGCTGCGCCCTGTTTGCCTGCCCTGCTGGCTAGCGCTCCCCGGGGGGTTGTTTGATAGGGGTGGGGGGCTTGGCTGCGGTTGCTCCTGGCCCCGGCCAGGTCCCTTCAGCTGCTGTCGCGCGAGCCGCGGGCTGCTGGCGGGTCTCTCGGCTCCCCGGAGGTTCCCCCGGTTGAGGAAACCCCCTCGTGCACCGCGCTGGAGTGCTCCGCTGTGGATCCTGCTGGCACCAGAGCTGCTCGCCTCGGTGACTGAGTGCTAGTTTTGGTTACACAGTGTATAAATCTCCCACATTTAAATCTTCACCACAGGCTTGGGAATCTCTGCTCTGGCACCTGGAGCACCTCCTCCGCCTCCTTCTTAAATTACCTTGGTGTCTGCAGGGCTGTTTCTCTCACATATTCTCACTCCTCTCTCCCAGCTGCTCTTGCTCAGAAGTTTTTAACCTTTCTTAAATATTTTATCACAGAGGCACTATGAACATTGCTGATTGACTCAGTTTGGGCAGCACCATGTCCATCTTGGAGCCAGCTGGAACCGGCTCCGTTGGCCATTGGGGTACCTTCTGGCGTCATCTCACAGAAACCACCCCTGTAGCCCTGCTGCTACCAAAACCTTGCCACATAAACCCAACACATTAAAGTAAACGCTGCAAGAAAGCATGTGTTCAAGCCCTTTGA